>NW_020455693.1:19390-142523 GCF_003342845.1 Nothoprocta perdicaria | reverse complement strand
TTTTCAGTGGTGGCCAGCGACAGGACTAGAGGAAACGGCCACAAGCTGAGGCACCAAAAGTTCCACAGGAACTTGAGAAAACACTTCTTGACAGTCAGGCTGCCAGAGCCCTGGCACAGGCTGCCCAGAGAGGTTGTGGAGTCTCCTTCTCTGGAGATCTTCAAAACCCGCTTGGCTGCAGCCCTGTGCCACGTGCTCTAGGTGACCCTGCGTGTGCAGGGGGTTGGACTAGATGACCTCTGAGGTCCCTTCCAACCTTAAGCATTCTGTGATTGTATCATTTATTGGTTTGGTTCAAGCAAAGAGTGTAAGGAGTGAAAGCAGAACGAGCTAGGTCCAGCCTGCAAAGTACTGGCCAGAGTTGGTCCTCCAGCACTCATAACATCCAGTTTCCAGAATGCTCAGTCAGACCTTGTCAGGAATGAGCTTAAAGCATCCATATAGAATCTGGCCAAGATTGTCCTGTGCTTGATGGAGTTTGTGTCTCTTCATTACTCCGAGGGGCCAAAGTTGGTGAAGCTCAGGTCAGAATTTTCACCCATTTTGAKATGTTTGGATGGGGATATGTGCACCTGGCCCTTCCAAAGGACCATGTGAGTGGGAGCAGGGGTTCAATGGATTTCAGGGAGCTGTGGGTTTGGGCTCTGCTTCTAAGCTGTCCAGGGGCTGGCATCTCCTTGCTTTGTGTGCTTAGGGCACCTCTGACCTTGGATCAGTGCATCCCTGAAGTTCACAGGATCTCTGGGGTTGGTTTGGTCCTTTGATCTGCCCAAACGCGTAAAAATAACTTGGTATGACAAGCGCCAGGGCCACTCCATCTGAGCCCAGGCAGGATCGGAGGCTGCTTCATAAAAACATCTCCCAGGGCAACAGAGTTTGACCTTTTGTTTCTCTGTTGTGTGCTCCATCACCAGGATAGACAGGCACGGACTGGTCCTGGGGCTCCGGTTCACCTTTTCAGGACTGAGGCTCTGTCACAACCTGCTTGAAAGCCACCCCCAAACCGCACCAGACACATATATCAAGGTATGGCAGAGCCAAGAGCCCTTCCCTACCAGCCCCACACAGACAGCGGGGGCTGCAGGGTCCGAGAAACAGGGACATTGGCAGCCAGCTCTGCAAAGGGACCAAAGCGAAGAGGGTTTGAGCTCAGTTCAGGCTTGCCTGGAGTACGTTCCTTGCAGGTTTTAGCAGAGAGCTTCCTATGCAGTTTTTCCTTCCCTGGATCCCAAGGACATCAGCTCTGCCTCAGCAGCCTTGAGGCTTCTGCAGGGCTCTGTGCCAGCTCTAAGCAAAGCACCAAGCTCATAGCAGGCGGTGCTGCAGACCACAGGGCTCGTTCCCCTCCCRGGGTTTCCTGAAGGCCACCTTGACTCTGTTCTGCTAGAATTTTGGCAAGGAAAAGGTACAGGCAGGGGAGCGYAAGCCCTGGGTCGCTGCCGGTCCATATGCACCAAAGCAGGACATCAGYCTGGCCTGGGGCAGACGTGTAAGAAGCTAGAGGAAGATTCCACAAGACCAGCTGAGTTGTGAGGTCTGTGATTTCATCACTACCTAGACACAGAATTGTGTAAAAAAAAGAGAAACCAAAAAACCCTGACCTCTCAAAAAACATTTGCCTTTGTATATCATGCCTCAGCAACTAAGGACGTGACCGTGGGGCGGCGAGACAAGGTTGAATAGTGAGAGCCCAGCCCAGATTTCACAGTCCCGGGTTCACAGGATCACAAGAAGGYCAATGCTCGTGACATTTGTGCGGGGTTAATTGCTGCCTCGCAATGAAGCCCTCCCAGCCTCCATTGCCTGTTCCTGAAACTSTGCTTCACGCTGGGACCCTGGAATGCCCCGGTCTGGAAAGTCCTGCAAGTCCCTGGCCTGCCGACCCTGGCTGCTGCTGGCACATTTTAACAGAGATTTGTGATGATTTCCGAAGAAAGCAGACGTTGAGCACTGCCAGGACAGGACCCAGCGGCACCGCGGCTGAATGCAGGCTTGTTGTTTCTGTGCCTAGACACAAGGTGTCTCTGCCTGGCCAAATAACAAAGATAATGGGTCCTAATTAAAAAAATGAAACAAAACAATTATATATATCAAAGCCAGTGTGTGTCTTTGTGTAGCAGAAAGCTGTGTCCCAGGCCTGTGTATGAGAGCTTTAGGTGCAAGCCTGAGCGCCTGGCTGCATGGCCAGCCTTAGAGAATTACTTAGGCCCCATCTTTACTCGGTGCAGGCATGCGGTGAGACGTCGGGGAGCAGTAGCAGCGGGTCAGCCCTACTTGCAAAGGCAGATTCCCTAGCGTGTAATAAAAGCCAAGCTAATATCTCAGCCTTTCCCCTGGGAGTGATAACGCTGCCGTGGTTCTCTGTTGCTTCCCCTTGTTGTAGCGCTCACAAGAGGATTATGTGGTTAGTCCTCTTTGAGGCATCAAGCTCCCCGTTGAATTTAACCGAACGAGCCGAAAGCCATGAAACGGATGAAGCTACAGCACAAACCTCTTTCTTGCAGGAAACAACCTTTAGGATGAGACCTGTCTGATCCTGGAAGTGGCCTCTTTGTTGCCCGCTTTGAGCTATTCTCTGTCTTGGGCTAAGGTCCTGCAACAGCCTGTCCATACTTGTCCTTTGCCTCACGGTGAGAAGCATCCACGTGGCTTGGCTGGAGACRCGTCTTGGAGGCTGTGCAGGATATGGGAGAGGGGACAGAGGCTTCCCTCATGGTGCAGAGGACCCCATGGAGCTCCAGGGACAGTGCTGTAGCCCCAGAGGCACAGAGACTGATGCAGAAAGGCTGTGTTTTAGGTCCCACTCCTAAACTTAGATGAGATCATCCTAAACTGATGAGAGCTAGGAGAAAGATGTCCTTGCCCTCCTCACTCCTGACAACTCTTTTAAGAGTTTTAAGAGTGTTTAACCCTCTCTCTTTCACTTCATGGGCCTTCCCAAAAAAATCAGCATGGTTCTGCACTTGGCAAATGCCCAGGGAAATGCTCCATTCGGAGGCATCCAAGAGCGGGAAAGGAAACCTCCAAATGGAATAACTGAYGGACAGGGAAAAACCAACCAACCAAACAAAAGCTCAGCAGAGAAAGTACTGTTTCTGTACTGTTTTTCTTCACATAAAACTGAGTAGGTGGCCAGGTGGGGGTAGCTCCCACTCCTTGCTGCTCTGCACTGTTATCACATGRTAGGGGAATGGAGAATGCAATAATTATCAAAGCAGTTGATTATCAAAGCAGGACCATGAGTTCCAGGGTCTCCATGCAACATAGCGTGTGCTGCCACRTGCCAATGGTGGAGATCTGGCTGAAGGGTTCCTACAAGTGCTGGCTGGTGCTGGCTGCCATGCTGCAGGAGGAGGAGGCAAGTGGAACCACGGCAATATGAYAGAGAAGCAACAGGATGCAAGAGCCCGGAGACTCTTGCATGGCAAGAGAGCTTGGTGCAGTGGTGCCACCCAGGTGGCTGCAACACCAGAAGCTGCAGCAAGCAATAGCGTTGCGGCAACAACCAGGTGGGATTAGCAGATCCAGGATCAATGCAAGCTCATGCAACTGCATTGCCGTTGAAGCTCAGTCCCCTGACAGGTCCCAGCATACCTGGTCTTCTTCCGTATTACCCTCTGGCTTGTCACCAGCCCTGGGGAGAGCATTTCTGCATCCAAGGGAGTCTGTGTCCTGTCTTGGTTGCTCCTAGCATGTAAATGCTTGTAAGCAAGGGGAGGGATGAGGTTGAGAGGAGGCCCAAGAAAGAGCACGGAGGATAACCTTTCCCCGTTCTGCTTGGACCCTCTAAGACGCTTTGCTCAAGGCTTCTGAAAACACCCTTGCTCTTTAATTAAGATCACACCACTGCCCTTTATTGAAGATCACAAGGAAATCTTCCCAGCATGCACTGACTGACCAGAAACAAACCCTTGCATGCTTCTTTTGGGCTCCTTTTCCCTATACAGGAAACGAAAGGTGGCTAGCGACTGGTTGCTGGAGGTGACTGGGACACTTCTGGGCAGTTCACAGTTTGTCTTCCCAGTTACATTGTCCTCTTTGCCTGGCTCACAGTTAGTGTGCGCTGCATCCAGCCTCGCTGTCACTGCAAAGCCAGTTTGTTGCTTCTCTCCTGCCTGAGACAGAGCAATTCTGCTCCAGGTTGTCTTTGAGCCTTCACACGTCTGCTTGGAAATCTCCTTCTCGACCTTGTCCCTTTTTAAAATCCAKATTTGGTAACTTTCCACTGCTCTGCGCTCTGGCCTCCCTGCTTTGAGGTAAGAGAAAACTGGTTGTGCTGGGCAAGAACCACTTCTTGTCCTGAGCTGGTTCCACCTCGCAGCCCGCCGTTACGAATGAGCAGCCAGCTCTGTGGGCCCTGCCTGGGGAGCCTCATGGGCGACATTCCTGGGGGGGGACAGGAAGCATCATCATTGCCAGCCTGACAGAGGCAGAGCGGGAAAATCGGATCATCCCGACACCCGCCTTCCCTGAGTCATTCCAACCACGGCCTCTAGATTTTCCTGATCCCAAATCAGTTTGATGTCGCCCACTGGCTGCTGATCTGTGTGCAAAGCATTAACTCACCCGAGCTTTAGCCTTGCTCTGTGGCCAGTTTCTTGGTGTGRAGGAGACACTGACCGCCCGTCTTTAGCACAGCTTTGCTTGGCAGCACCCTCGTCCCTTGAAAAGAGGAACGGCTCCCCTGGGGGSTTTTGCTCCTTTACCCAAGGGCAAAACTGCATGTGTTTCCAGCTCAGGCCCTGGCTTGGAGCTGTGGTTTCTCCTGYTGTGCTGGGGCTTGTCAGGAGGAGGCCATGGCTGCCACAACCCCACTAGTCACCTCTCCTCCCCGCCCAGCGCTCCTCTGTGGAGCCGTCTCGTGCACACTGGGGACTGCTGATCTGCAGGTGAGTGGCACACCAGCTGCCCTGTTCCTGGCATGGGAYCCCTCTTCCCCTTTCCTAAATTTGCCACTGAAACTCGTCACATAACTGAAGGGAGTTTCTGTCGACGTTCTGCGGGATGTTCCTCTATCATGCTTGGACTTCCCCTTGTCATCTGCTGTGATGTGCTACCACCGTGCCCTACAAATYCTGGTCCCCTCCACACACCCCTAGGTAGCCCCTGCACCATCTCACCCTCTGCTGCTGTCCCTGGCAGCCCATGAAGCTGATGGCCACAGCCAAGGCAGCCAACATGGCACCCAGCCTACAGCAYGATGTGGGGAAGCTGGAAAACCTGTTTGGGAGGCAGTAACCTGCCCCCCAGRATCCCAGTTTCTTTAGAGCTATGTCTTTGTGCTGGCAGGATGAAAACAACAACCTCTTCTGTCACTGGAAACCTTGAAATCCGTTCCTTCCACTGCCTTGCTTGAGATAAGCCTTCCCTGAGGGTTTGTTAACTAGGAAACATTTCCCCCTTTGTCAACCCTTGAGCTCTCCATTGCTCTCAAACCCGGAGGAAAAGGAATACATAAGCAGGAGCAGCTGTACCCACCTCAGGTTAGAAACGCATAAAGTTCGTGAAGCTCCATTGACCATGAGCTGTTGGGCTCTGAGCTGTGCCGGGGACCTGCTGTGAACTTGGGTCTCCTCTGCCCTGCGAGCAGGGAGTGTTGCTGGCCTCAGTAAGGAAAAGGGAGGAATCGGGCCTCCCTCTGCTGGGTCCTTCAGGTGATTTTGGGAACTGACCTTCGATTGGTAGGAAACTGAGGGGGGGAAATGAAGTAGGGGGACTTTGGTCAACCATGACCAAGAAAGATAGCCATCAACAAGTGCGCTTGCCATAAAAGCCAGGTAATGGCTAGCTATCAGATGCCTTTAGGGTGACCAAATAGCTGTGTAATGGGCCCTGTGCTGGAGCGGGCAGGCACCCTGGAGGGGCAGATGGCAGCCCGGATAAGCCGCCCCGCTTGTTCAACTCCCATCTATTATTTAAATGCAAAGGTAAATGCTGCTTTTGAACCAGAATGGTGCTGTGGGCTCTGCCACCTCCTGTCCTCCCTGAGGGCCACACTGCAGGTCACCTGCGGGCAGGAGCCACCGGGCAAGGGTCTGCCCTGCATGGCAGTGCTGTGGCAGGGGCAATGAGCAATGGCAGAGACGAGCTCCCGGGGCCTGCAAGGAATGGGTGCTGCTGCCTGTCCTTGCCAAGCATCTCTGTGAGATCTCACCTCTCTCTGGAAATGCAAGTCCATTTCCCAGGCTTTTACTTGCATTTACCCTGTTTTGAAGGAAAGAGTTTCGTACTTTTAATTCCCGGTGCTGGATAGTTTGTCAGGAGAGCTGGACTATCTGTTTTTGACAGGAGGAAGCTCTGTCCTTCTCTGAGTCTGTGCAAGGAACGGTGCTACAGGAATTTGGACAAGYCCTCCTATCCTGTCCTTAAACACAGCAAACTTTAAACCCAGTACTCCTATTTCCACCAAGGCCAAGGGATAAAGTCCTAATGTGGTCCTGCAGAAGAAAGCAGTCAAAAAATATGCACACAAATAATCCCCCAGTGTCAAAATCTGGGTGCATCCCACTGGTGGCTATCTCTGAATCTGTGAAAACCTGGGAGTAAATATCTCGGTAATGGAGATCAAGGGGGGCTGTTGGGAAGCCTGGCCACAGTGTGTACAGCAGCACAGGAAGGAAAACATGCTTGGAAAGGCAGATGGAGGGAACTTACTTCCAGCTGCAGTTATTGTAAAGGAGATGCCTACCCTTCAAAGGACACCTTGCCAAATGGTTGCCCAGCACCAAGTCTTCTCACATGCTTGAGATGCAAATAGAGTAGGCAACAGCAACTCCTGCTTGGAAGTCTTCCATTTAATGGTTTGGTTTTGTTTTGTACATTCGTAAAACCGTGAACAATAAATACTGTGACTGGCCTCTACCTCCCACTAGAGCCACCCCTCACCCCCGCCATCCCCATCCCTTTTTCTGTTGTCCCTCTGTAAGCAACGTAGTGAAAACTGCTGGCACTACTTTGCAGGAGATGCCCTCAGTTCCCTGGGCATCAGTGAGCAGTGGCTGCGTCCCTTTTGGGGGGACAGGATGAATGGAGGGGATGGGAAGGGAGCAGCTACCTGTGGTCATGCACTGCATCGGATCAAGGCATGAAAGGCAGTATTATCTAGTGATCTGAGCCTGAAGCTTAGGTACACTACACTCATCTTCTGCTCAAGTCAACTACAGGGTCCAACTACTTCTCTGGTGCCTAGTGCCTCCCAAGTGCCCAGGTTCAGGCAAGGTTCTTCTAGGGAAAACAACACAGTGTTTGGGAGTGGGAAGTGGTTGTACACTAGCATGGGAGGAGGGACCTGGGGTCCTAATATTCCTCAGAGAAGGAAAAGGCCAAGTGAGTAGGGCAGGATGTCACAGGAATAATGGAGCTTCTACCTACCCATTTGTCTCATTTGGACCAAGTGAGTCCTCCTGTAAAGAGGGAAGAGAAGCTGGTGTGGAAGTGCGGGTGCCAGAGGTGCACAGGGTGATGGAGGAAGCCTGAGAAGGACTAGTGAACTGTTGGGGGTGGTTAATGTTAACAAGTTGCTTGGTTGGAGAAGGCTGTTGTGCTGATGATGTTAT
This sequence comes from Nothoprocta perdicaria, assembly GCF_003342845.1. Taxonomy (NCBI): domain Eukaryota; kingdom Metazoa; phylum Chordata; class Aves; order Tinamiformes; family Tinamidae; genus Nothoprocta; species Nothoprocta perdicaria. The sequence continues at coordinate 134,967 of NW_020455693.1, read as the reverse complement.
AACATGTAAAGACCTCAGCAATCTTCAAACTCTGGAAAAAAAAAGGACCAACCTCACCTCCTCTGGACTCCAGGACTAAGGACTCTGCACCCAGTCTCTGGGACTTGTGCTTGTGGGGTTTCTTTAGCTTTAATAGTCTAGTGGGATAAGGGTCATGCARGGAAGCAACAGGACATGGCCCATCAGGAACCTCTGGAGCTAATTCTCCCCTGACACCCTTCTGAAGTGTCCAATACAGTGTTAGGCAGTGTCTCCCCCTCCTCTCCTTGCCACTGCGCTTGTTTCTCCAGAGCGTAAAGCCCAGTAACTCCATAGGACTGCGTGTGCTGAGCAAAGTCTTTGAGCAAGAAATAAACCTCTTGGATGAGGTGGAAGATTCAACTCTTCCCGTTGCCTGGRTCCATCAAAGCCTGTGGGATTCCCAGCTCTCGTGTGGGGGCCTGCCTTCTTCATTCGCTTGTAGCAGCAATGTCCTCTTTGTGCCTAGAGAAGAGCTARTGTCTAAAGCTCCCTTGCTCTGCTGTGTAGGTCCCTTATTCATGACTTTGTGTTTTGGCCTCTTTGTCCCCTTCACCCTCCCCCCTCTTCTTCCTTCCTTCTTTCTTTCTTTCTTGYTTTCTCGGTGCAAAGAACAAACTGGGCAGATTGAATTAATGAAGGTCCTTGGTGCTCACAGAAAACCCCACCTTCTCTCAAATGGAGAGTGGGTTGGGAGAGGAAAGTGTGCATGTCTTTTCCGGATTGAGAAGATCACACCATATCTGCCGCATCACCATGAAGTCTAAGAAATCCTGGCCCAAGCCAGGGGACTTGCTGAGCCAAATCAGATAATGCTCAGCCAGCTGGTAGGGTACAGGGAGGTGCAAGTGCCCAGCAGTAGGTCCCAACCTGTCCAACAGAGGCAAGAGCACACCACAAGCATGGGAAGAAGGTGGCCTTCATGCACCTAGCAGARGGGAGCCGGCAGGCACTTGCCCAGGTGGCTCGCTCCCCAGCTGCTCATTTTGCCATCTCCTCTGGCTGAGGAACGGCTGTTCCGGATAGGACAGACCAGGCAGCTTCATAACCTGAAGTCCCTTTCAAATCACTGTTAGTTTACTTGCCCCTCAAATAGTGCCACTTGTGGCAGCAGTGTTTCACCTGCTTTGCCGTCCCATTTTAGCCTCATTTGGGGGATTCGGGCTCTTAGGAGCTCAAGGAAGTGACATTTTGCAGGAATGCAGACTTCACAAGGAATGTTCACAGGGAGAGGCTGTGGGGGCAGAGGGAAGGTTGTTTCTGTGTCAAGGCAAAAGAAATAGCTGGACACTAGAAGAACAGTGGGCCAGAACATGTCCCCACAGCGCAGCAGTTGGCGCGTGTGGCAGGCCCCTTTTCCAGGAAGGCTCTGCATCCTGGTGTGGAGCTGTGGAGCTGTGGCCTGAGCCCAGTGTTGTAGTCTKTATGCTGGGAGGGTGCTCTTAACTCCACAGTGTGGAAACTGCTTGGCCTCCCAGTCACTCCGGGTGGTCATCCAGTCCTCTGCTGCGGCCCTGAAGCTGCCACCAGGTCCATGGCTTTGCTCTGCACAGGGTGACAGCCACAGTCTGTTTGAGCACCTCTGTGGCTGGATCCAGGCACTGGCCTTTCAGATACTCCATTTGTGGCTCATCCTCTGTCTGCAGGTCCTGGGAGCTGGGTTCCAAAAGTCCCTGAGTGTCTCCAATGAGAGGATGCTGCTGGGGCCAGGGTTGGGAGTTTGGCTGAGTCTCCTGCTGAGAGCWTTGTGCTTTTAGCCGTTTTCTCTACTTGCCTGCCAGTGACTTCCCTTGGAAAGGAGCTCCAGGCTGAGTGAGCAGACCTGTTGCATATGCATAAACCAGGAGTGCTCTTCTTGGCAGTGCAGAAAGGACTACTGTTCTCTTACACCTTCTAGAGGCAGTCACGAGAAATTAGGTGGAGCAYAGTGTGGTGTGGCCTCAGATTCAGACAGTGGTTAAGCTTTCATCTGTGGGGAAGAGGTGAGGTGGAGACGGGGAAGGCTGCACATGAGGTGATTAGTGACATCCAGGAGCTTTTGAGTAAGGTAGACTTAGGGGTCTGCATGCAAAGGGCTGTGGATGCACACTGTGTCTGTCTCACCGGGAAGGCTGCAGGACAGTGAGCGCTGCATGGCCCGGCAGCCTAGGGGCCCATCCTCGGTGCCCGGGAGCTGAGGGCCCTGAGTGGTGTTGGATCTGCCATCTGAGCAGAGCAGGACACTGGAGTCTGCCTCGCACTTGGTCGTACGGCTGTAGAAAGGCTCCATCACATGCCGCAGCTCCAGGGGCATGTTGAGAGGTAAGACTTCAGCTTTGATCACAGTTCCTAGGTGGGCCTCAGATGAAGATGCCCGGAGGCTCTCTGAGCGACTCATCTTGATCAGAAGATCAATTGTTTTGTTTTCAGCGTCAAGGAGGCAGTTTGGCAGCCCTTCCSCATCTTCAGCTTCTCCAGTTGCTGTATATTTGTTGAGGACCCCTTGATCTTTGCTGTGAATCTTCTCACTTGCTAGGCTCGTATTGCAGGCTTCTTTCTTGGCTCGCTGGCCCTTCTCTGTGTTTTCAGAGGACCTCTTTATCGAGAGATCCAAGGGCCCCTCATGGGGTTTGGTGGATTTCTCCAGTGCTTGGTGGATATGGTAGAGTTCTCTTCGGATTTTGACCAGCTGCTCTCTCAGTTCTTTTTGCCCAGGTGTGTCATCTTTTGCCAAGTCAGACAGTTTCTTCTCCACCTCCTGGTACTCCTCTAAAGTTTTGGACAGGTCCCCAATAAGCACGCTCGTGGGCTCAGGGTCCGTCGTGGCGGCAGAAGTCTCTTGTGCTCTGCTCTTCTTACAGGGGCCGTGGTCAGAGGCAGTACCCGCAGCAGGCAGGACTTCAGAACCATTGGTCTTCTCTGCCTCCCCGGGCTGGCCTGCAAGGACATCCATGTGCCAATGGTCCAAGGCCTGGTGCAGGTGGCCGGAGTTGACCCTTGATCCACTGCAGAAAAGAAATGGACACAATCAATGGGAAAAGCCAAAGGAAGATCCTTGGACATAAATCCAAGATCACCATTTGCAGATTAATTCAGGGTTCCTCTACTGTCTGCTACCCTATGTAAGTCTTCTCAAAAAAATACTTTGGTCTGAACACCAGTCCAGCTGGACCTGCTCCTGGCTTTATTCTACAAGGAGTTAGATGGATGCATAAAGAGAAGCCCTCGATATAGGCTTATTTTGTGACTCCCCCTCCCTCAAAAGGAAGGCTTTGGAGAACGATGCTAGTGAGAGRTCCCTCCTCAGCTGGCCAAACCTACTTCCTCTTTCTCCTTGCATGGCTGAGGGATAGACAGACACCTATGTTGATGGAAATGACCATCTCATAGGTCTGAAGGCCCAGAGAGGCCAGTTAGGCTAGGAGTAGGGAAGGAGAGGTGAACAGAAGAACTTGGACAGCTTCCCCAGAGGAAGCTTCTCCAGGAACCCAAGGCTGTGCTTTTCACCATGACATTTTTCTTAGAGCTATAGCTAGACACTTGTGATCAAGGGGAGGAACTGAAATTTTATTTAAAAGAGCTATAGGCATTTTTAGTCTGTAGTAAAAGGAGATGTTTGGAAATGTGATCTTCCCTTTGGACTTTGGAACTGAAGGCAAATCAAAGGAATGCAATGGTCTATTTTTAAAAGTAGGTAATGATTATTCTAAGAAATATGAGATATGTGGGCATCCAGGAGGAGATTCCCCAGTGCTCAAGGAAAGCAGGACTGCATCACAAAAACACCACCTATTTTTTTGCTTTCTATAAAAAGAGAGAAACTGAGGCACAGCAAGTGGTGATATAGGCCCAGGACAAGTACTTGGACACCTGAAGGCTCTTCACAGCGTGAGGGGAGGATGAGGCAGGTTTTGAGATAGGGCTACAGCAAGGAAGGGCTCCTCCTGGACTGGGCTCCTGGACTGGGCTCTTCCTACCACACCAGGACTTCATTTGTCAGAGGGCTTTGATTGCAGAAGATCTCCTAGCTATTAAAGTCAGCACAACGTTGACTGACTGTGGAATGAATAAGCTCAGGTTCTGGTCCAGAGCTGCCATATGCTGGTACATGAGGCAAGTCAAACTCCCAGTTCCTCAAGGGCAGTTGCAGGAGTTTGACCAGGGGCAAGGGGACCATGCGCACTGATACACCTCAGAGTTCATCTCCACTTGGGAAGAGCTCCCTGACCCCAATTATTTTTTAATTTACATTATTGGCCASGCCAACAGGGAAGTTCCCAACTAATTGAGGACCAAGGGCCAAGAGAACTCTTGCCCTTTGTTGCCAGCCAGCAGAATGTCCTATTCTGGTTGGTGCTAAGTGTTTGGCAGTATGGACCACGAGCTTGAACTGCCCTGGTCCCTTTGAGTATCAGCTCTCCATGCTCTGTGAGGGAGCGAGCCTTGACCATACTACGACAATGGTGCCGTGTTCTGCCCATGTTCTACAGGGCCCAGAGCTTTTTTCCTTTGTGATCCTAAAGGAACCCCAGGAACGTCAAGACACCATTAAGTGCAACCTGCTGTTTCTGTGTCAGGTGGAGAGATAGAACACGGTTTAGATGCGTGAGTGGATCAGAGGTATGACAGGGTAAGAAAATGATGTTTAAGGACAGCCAGAAGTGAGAAGAGGCAGATCAGAGACCTTACCTGGTCTGGTAACTGAGCTTTCCAGGGATCAGTGTTTCAGATCCCATCAAATCCAGTCCATTGGCAGGGAACTTCCTTTTCAGGGAGTTGACCAGAGGGCTGCTGGTCTCCATAGAGTTCACTATTGGAAACTCAGCCTTCCGGATGCTGCTGGAGGGGAAAGTGCCGTCTTTGATCCCCATCAGATTTTGGTAGATGTCAGTAGGTGGCTTTTTGTGTAGATTGTTGAGGCCTAAAGCTGGGGTGCTCTCCTTCTCTTGGGACAGCCATTTCTCCTCTCCTTCCTGCCCCAGCATGACATTGTGGCTGAGCTCAGAGGATGGCTCCTCTCGCACACCTTTTGACCAAGGAAAGCTTGTTTTCAGAACAGGTACCTTCAGCAACCCTGATTTTGTTTGCTCACTGGAGGCTTTGACTTGGGTAGGCATGGGCATGACCGAGCCTACTGGCTGCTGGGGCTCTGGTTTGCTACTAGACATCTTGTTTTCAGCGGAGCCAAAAGTGTGCTCAAAGAGCAAGGGATAGTAGAAGCGGGGGAGGAAAGCTGAGCGGTCGGGGGCCTGGAGAGGCTGGAAGTGGGAGGCATGTGGGTGCATCAGCTGGGCTGTGGAGGCCAGGAAGGGCAGCTGAGCCAAGTGGGGGTGAGTTGTAGCACTGCTGGCCATGGTGGGGCTCAGGTAGGAGAAGAGACTGGGGTTCARTGGATAGTTAATACCCAACAGTGAGAGATTGATGCCCTGGGGTTCATGGTAGTCACTGTAGGCTGGAGGTGGGTAGCAAGGGATGATGTTGCCCTCCGTACAAGGTGGGGAGATTTCAGGGGTGTTCCTTCTTTGCCCATTTGCCACCAGCTTCCACTGCTCCATGAGGATCCCACTGCTGGCCAGGCATTTCTTTGGCATTTTGCAATGCTTTGGCTTGGCTTCTAGGTCTGGTGAGGTCATTTCCCTGCTCTTCATGACATGGTTCTTGAGGGAGAAGACATCTGTGATGATGAAGTCAGGCTCCACCTCTTTGCAAGGCTTTTCTCTCTTGTTCTTGAAACCAAAGACCAAAGTATTCACTTCTGGTTCAGCCGTGTCGCCTTGGCAAACTGCTTCTTCATTTTTTTCCKTCTTCTCCCCCGCATCCATCTCCCTCAAGAGGCCAGCAACATCCTCCTCCTCCTCTTGGAACTGGCTGCTTTCTTCACCAGCCCCTTCCGCAGGCAGGATCTCAACTCCTGGTGTTGGCTTGTCCTCAGGACCATCTCTGCTGGAGGCCTGCTTGGTGCTCACTGATGCTCCTGACACAGCTGAGGAGTCACAGGCCTCCTGCTCATCCCGCCGCGCACGGAGACATGAGGCCTCTGTTGTGTGCAGGAGGCGCAGGTCAGGGTGGAGCAGATTCCCTTTCTTGTAGGCCCAGTCTGACTCAATGAGGAGGGAGAGGGAATTCTTGCACAGACTGTATTTCATGTGGTTGTAGAGGTGTGACTTCTCCATGCAGGTGAAGGGACACTGAAAACATTTGTAGTTATACGGCTTTCCCCATGGCCTTGGGATGTAGTGGGGCTTTTTGGGCTTCCTCTCCTTGTGCTTGTAGGCTGAGGTCAGCTTGCATCCCATATCATCTTTGGACATGGTGGTGGGTGGATGAAGATTGTTCCCTCTGGAAYGAAGGGGATTATTGTGTGCTCAGCTGCAGAGGTGAATGTTCTTGTCACCTCACCAGGGATCACTGTGCACCCTAGAACAAGGACAACACCATGAGATGATGAGTTGTAGCTGTTCTTTTCCCAAGGGATTTGGCTGTTCTCCATGGGAACTACATGGGGCTGGAGACCTCACTATGGAGCTCTCCTGCATGCTATTGAGTCTAGGGATGATTTTTTTTTGCCCCAGTCCTCTTCCACTCACCAGAAGTTAATACATATTCTCCGAGCTGTAGATTTACCTACAAACACTGTCTCTGTAATTAAACACCTTTTGGCAAATCGACTTCAGTGAAAAAGGAAAGCAGGTGCTATTTAAGGTGTTGAGGCTCAGCTACCTCAAGCTGATGTTGAAACACCTAGCCAAACTTCCCACACATCCTGAAATCAATTCCAATAAAGCCAAGGGAGGCACAATTTCAATGCCAATGGCAGAGGAGGAGAAATCCACCTGCAATGCAGGAGGTTGTGCTGCCCAGGGTTCTGTGTAGCTCTGCTGTGTCTGCAGAGTCTGAAGCAAGGGATTCCAAGGGCCCATCTGCACCTTCTAAGCATTTGGAAAAGCAGTTTTGCCCCACCAGGAGATGCAAAACCAAACTGGATAGCATAAGCAGTCAACTCAGTTGCTAGCAAGTCTACATTAGAAAGTGCTCCCTGCCCTGCCGAGGGGAGCTTGCCCATCCTATTGGCCTTCCAAACCCCAGGGTGGTRGGGCGAGCTCTCTGGTATCTGCTTTGAGACATGTTCCCAAGGTCGCTTGCTCAAGTTGTTGCAGAGCTGACTTAAATGCAGAGACCTCAGGCAGAGACAGGTTTTTTAGTGTTTTATTGCCCAYGTGAATGGCCAGAGCTGCCACATCTCTGCTGACAGTGGCAATGGAAGATGCTAAACCTAGTGAGCTGAGTTGCATTACCGACTGCAAGAGTGAGAGAGCGGAGTCACGGGGAGCATCCAGGCTGCCTRCTGGCAGCCCCAGGGCTCCTGCTGGGTCCATCCAGGAGGCAGTTGTGGCTCAGAGGAGAGGCTCTGATGGACAGATTTGCCAGGGGGAGGCTGCGGTTGTACCGCCCTTAATTGACATTGCAGCTTCCCTTGCAGTCTTCCCTGCCCCTGGCTTCTTCAGTAGATGCTCTGCTGTGCATCTCCTTCTTTGTGAGAGGACAGGGAACTGGGAGATATGGGATAACAAGGCTGGAAACTCAGMTAAGGCTAAAACCTGCCTCCCTGGTCATGTGTTTCATCAGCTATACTGAAATGCCCCAGCCCAATACAGGGCTGACCCTTTCATGCTTCCTCACTTCAGTCTCCTCCAGCTTCAGGACCCTGCATTACAGGGGCTGCTGTATTGTGCTGTGCTGCTTGTGGAGCCAGCTGACCAGTCCTGCAGCGTGTGTCCCCACCTGACCTGACCAGGAACTTCCATCTGCCCTGAGGACAAAGGCAGGGGGCACAGCTAGAACCTGTATTCTTGTATCTCAGCGGAGTCTGATTTGCAGAAACATCAGAGACACCATATTTAGGAAATCAAGCTCCTCAACAGATGGCCAAGAAGCAAAGTCCCAAAATTATAGGGCAGCATGATACCAAAGCACACATCTGCAAATGGTCTGTGGCCATCTTCAAGGTGCAAACTTTCCCCTAGGAGATGTCTGGACTTACAGAGCTCTTCTGATTAGAACAAAAACTGCATTTCTTCTGGGRAAAGCAGTGAAGTCAGTGACTCATTCTGGCATGGACCGTGTTTGTATCTCAGGACCAAATCCTTTCCCCAGCTCCTGCTGCAGACTTATCTAGCAGATCCCAGGGCTGAGCTCTCCCAGAAGGAGCCCTGGCCTCCGGGAGCCAGCAGGCCCTGAAGTCTGGCTAGCAATTAATCTGGCACGATGGAAGGGAGGAACAGGGAAAAGCAGCATCTCTGAGTTGCTCCTGCCTTTCCCACAAACATGGACAAAAAGAACAGCTCTCATAGGAGSAGAGACTGAGTGAGTTGGGCCTGTTTAGCTTGGAGAAGGATGAGAGGGGATCTGATTAACCTGTATAAGTTCATGAAGGGAGAACGTAAGGAGGAAGGGGCCCAGCTCTTCTCAGTGGTGGCCAGCGACAGGACAAGGGGTAATGCGTACAAGTTGAAACAGAGGCAGTTCCCTCTCCAGGTGAGGAGGAACTTCTTCACTGTGAGGGTGACAGAGCCCTGGCACAGGCTGCCCAGGGAGGCTGTGGAGTCTCCTTCCTTGGAGGTCTTCAAAACCTGCCTGGATGCCACCCTGTGCCCCGTGCTCTGGGTGTCCCWGCTGGAGCAGGAAGGTTGGACTAGATGATCTCTAGAGGTCCCTTGCGACCTTGAACATTCTGTGATTCTGAGAAGAACCACTWGGAGAAACAATCTACTGCTCTGCCCACCAGGGAGAAGGTGAGAGGTTTTGCAGGGATGGAAGAGAAAAAGATCAGTCTTTCTGCGTAGGATAGAACACTGACTGATGTTGAATTCAGCTCAAACAAGGCTCTACGCTGAGGCYACTCCTGATGTTTCTCCTTTGCTTGTCCCCAAAAATGCAAGTGATTAGTAATCCACAGCAATTGTGTCTCACTGGTATAAAGCCACCAGTTACACTATAAAAAACAGATTGGGGAGGGATGGGGATGAGGCATTGGGAAGAACCTTGTATGAGTACAAGGAGGACCATGTGCAGAGCTGATCTTGCAGGCAGCAAGGATCCGAACTGGCTGGAGCCACATTTAGGTAATTGCATTGTAACTGATGGCAGTTGTAATGAACAATGTTCCCTCACTGGACCAGACTGCATCCAGCCTGTAGTCTGGCGTAAATTTTCAGCACGAGAAGGCTGTTTCAAGGTTGTGGAGTCGCAGTGCCAGATGGTGAGTCACTCCAGCAGGAAGTCATGGTCACTCTGTCCTGGTTGTGGTCCTGCAGCCCCAAACTCTGAAGGGAGTCTTGTTTTCCTTGGGGTGAAGAATGCTTTCACACACCACTACACAGGCTCCCTGCCTTCTCCTCCAGGCTCTGCTACTGGCTTTCCTCATGACCATGAACAAGTTGCATCACTTTCTCCCCCTGCTGCTGATTGCATCTCAAGACCATTGGCACAACAAGAAGAAGACATTACCTAATCTCCCCCTTTCCAATCTCTTCCTAAGCTTTTTGACAAATGACAGAAAGTATTTCCTGGCTGCAATGGAGACAGTGAATAAAACACATCCTGTCTTTCCCAGTGTCACGTATGAACTGGGCTCCTGGCTCTGCAGACCCCATCCTCCATCTCTACTGCCCTGTTCGGCTTGAGGTTGGCCGGGGGTACCAGCCTGGAGCTAGGCCTCTTTGTCCGGCTGGAGGGGAGCACAGGGACTCCTTGTTGCCTGAAGCCAGAGGCATGTCATTCTTTTTGCTTCCCTAGAAGACTGACCTGTGTTTTGGGTGGGCCAGCACTTTGGATGCCCACAGACCAGTCAAGCTGGAAACTGATTCTGGCAGTATGATCTGGTCTTGCAGAAAATGGTCCAAAAAGTCCCAATGTAACTGATCAGTTCCATATGCTCCAAAGCTATTTGTAGAAGGGTTGAGATTTTAATGAGAACTCCAAGGGTGCAGAAGCCACCTGCAGCAGCAAAAAGCTAGCCTAGTTTTATCTGAGCCCGCAGGTTCATGGCAGCAAGCAATGATTTGATAGCATACAGCTTGTCTTTGAGATGTCAGACACCGTGTGAGCCACAAGATATCTCTGTTGACACACTGGGATATTCTGGGGAGCAGTAGGGATGGGACACCTGGGCCCTGCTCTGCCCTCCCTCTCCAGCACCAGTTCCTAACTCAAACTGCTGAGCCTAGGGACCCCAAAGCACAACTGCAGGTGGTTTCCTGGGCTCGGGGAACCCTGTCTGCCCTGCCCCATCTCCACACAGATCTGAAGGCAAGAAGTTTGAAGGACCAGATGAGTGAGGAGCTGGGCTCCTCAGCCCTGCTGGGATGCATGCAGTATGTTTGCAGGTCACTTGAACAAACATTTACTGTTTATATGCCAGAGGCAGATTAAATCTTTGCTGGAAGACTGGAACTGGTTGTTCTATTTCTGTACACCTGATTCTCTTCCTTCGATGCTGCTGTGAAAGTCCTCACCCTCCTCTGCTCATCAGTGCGAGGGACAGCTCAGAACCATCTCCTAAGGGGACAAGAGGTTTGCTCAGCAGAGGCTAAACTGAGCGTCCTTGTTCTGCTTGGTTGCTGCCTCCACCTCCGTAATGTAGCAGAGAGGAATGGGGATGGAGAAGCAAAGGAAGGAGAGAGTGAAAAATAAGGGCAAACACCGAGAAAGTGCTCCCGGTAGGAGCCAAGCGGGGGGGGGCTGAGGGGGAGCAAAGGAGTCCTCAGAGCTGGATCAGGCCCCGTGGAGCTGGGAGTCGGGCACTTCAGCTCCTGGTTTCTGAGCAGTTCCCGCACCAGCAGATCTTCTTGGTCTGCTGAATCTCTCTCTGCCATAACACATTATTTCCACTGGGCTGTCAGATGAGGCGTTACGGGGCCGTGCCTGGGGGGCAGGCRCACAGCAGGGACCTTGCACCTGTGCCTGGGAATTACAGCATCCCTGCACTAAGACTGCGGGGAGGAGAGAAGGGGGGGCACSGTCAGATGGATGGAGTGCAACAAGAAGGGCAGAAGAAAGAGCGAGACAAAGAAAATGAATAAGGGAGAGAAAGAAAGATCCACAGTCCATAATGCTCAAGCACTTTAAACATGGCAGGACCCAGGCAYGAGCCCCATACATGGAAAACAAGCAAGTACCTACAAGTATAAGAGGAACTGAACGGGTCATGTCAAAGTCCATCTAGCTTATGTCTCTAATAGTAGACCAAAGCAGATCCCTAGGATGTAGCCTAAGCAGAGATGGTATTTTGACACTGATTTCCCTAAACCTGCAGCCAGTCACCATTTATCTTTTTCCCAGACATGGTGTCTCTGTATGTAGTGTATCTCACACACCGAATCACAGAATGGTTGAGGTTGGAAGGGACACCCCTGTGGCAGCCTGTGGCACAGGGCGGCATCCAGGCGGGTTTAGAAGATCTCTAGAGAAGGAGACTCACAGCCTCTCTGGGCAGCCTGTTCCAGGGCTCTGTCAACCTCACAGTCAAGAAGTTCTTCCTCACCTGGAGATGGAACTGCCTCTGTTTCAACTTGTACRCATTACCCCTTGTCCTATCACTGGCTACCACTGAGAAGAGCTTGGCCCCATCCTCCCTCAGGTACTTATAAGTATYGATCAGATCTTCTCGAGGCTAAACAAGCCCAGCTCACTTAGTCTTTTATCAAAAGATAGATGCTGCAGTCCCTTAATCATCTTTGTTGCTCTACGCTGGACCTTCTCTAGAAGCTCCATGTCCCCACAAAGTACTGGGGAGCCCATCTCAGTGGATCTCAATGGACGTCCTCTCCATGGATTTGTGTAATGTTCTCCTGAAGCTGTGGAAATGTTCAGCACTCAAAATGTGCTGCAGCAGTTCATGCAGAGAGGTTCCTCATTCGGCTCTTCRGCTTCCTGGGCTTCTTTATGTCCCTTAGCTCTTCAGGTGGATCAGTGACTACTTGTTTCCAGTCCAGTCCCCAACCATGGGGAAGTTGGTGGCTATCAGATCCCTTCTTAGTCATCTCCTTTTCTGACTGAACGCTAAGATGAAGACAAAATTTTCCAGGCCTCCCCTGCCCTCCTTGAACCTCTTTATACCCTGCAACAGCCTTTTGGAGGTGGGGCTGATGCTGGGGCAAGGATGGTGCTTTCTGGTGGYTCTGTCCAGCCCCTGGAGGTGCTTTCTTCATCAGAGAGCTTCCTGCTTTCCATATGATCTGCAAAAGGATTCCCTCCACTTGAGCTACTTGTTCAAATTCCCCTGCTCTGGAGCAGCGCACTAACTGCCTTACCCATGTTGAGGTATTTTGGGGCAGAAATGAAATCTTACACTTTCCTAGAAATACAAACTCTTCTGGTATTTATACCTTCATGGACTCACAGACTTTAAAATGAGCCAACAGACCTCAGTGAATGGGATGCTGGAGATCCAGCCAGGTTCCTAACCCAGCATATAGGTACTGTCCTGTACCTCTGTTTCCCCATCTGCTGAGTTGTCCCTCTGTGCTCTCAGATAGCACCTCAGCGTGTGGTGTGGGGAGAAATGGCCCACCAGCGAGGACACTGTGAGAGCAGGAGGTAGGAGTGGCAGGGGAACACTGCTGAGGAGAGGGGACATGAACTTCTAAAAAACCTTTTGTTTTTTCCCTCAATTGGCCGCCAAAACTTCTATGAACAATATTGACTTCTCATGTGACAAATAATGATAGGGACAGGAGATACAAAGGCAAATGGCAACCATGGGTCTCCCTGTGCAAACCCCTTTTGGCTGCGGTGTCTTCGTTTCCCCACCTCTGCTCTGCCCTGGTCTTGAGGGCTACCGAAGCTGGGGCTTTGACACCCAAGTGTAAGCCCTGAGAAGAATCATGTCCCTGGGGAACAGGACGTCCTGAGCGTGCGATGCTCAACAGTGACTCTCCTTGACTAACATGATCTGAATCTGGTCCACCAGGTCCGAACTAGAGCATATTGCCAACTATGACTCATTGAAGGGACCAATCCCAGTGTCGTGATGCTTCGCCTGAGCTACACAAAGTCATTGTTTCTGCATCACTATTTCTGTCTCTTTGATGATTAAACCCTTGCCCTGAATCTCAACCACATATATTCCACCATCYGCAGGTCACAGTAGAGCACAGGTCAGATGTGTACCCAAGAGGACTTTTGTTGCTATGCCAGCCTATGCACACACAGCCACAGGAGAGGAGGAGGGATGCCCTGGACAAGCTACCTGTCATCTCCTCCCAGGGAGGCTCTTTATGCTGGGATGTCTTTCCTCCTGGAAAGCAGTTCTGAAAAATGCTGCATCGGTACAAACTGGCACTATAGCTCCTCCACCTGCCCCCATTCATAAGCACACTTGTGCATAGGCTTTTGCTTCCAGCAAGAGACTGGCTTGGTTGGGCTCTTGGTGTGGCCTGTTTTGCTGTGAGAACCTGTTGCTGTGTTTACACATCAGAGGCCCAATAAAGCCCTTAAACTACACGGATGCTTGGACAACTCCTCTGTTGTGCCAGAGGTCTCTCTCTTCCCGTGGATTTCATCCAATGGCCTTGCAAGCTTCCATGAAATGTTTCATGTCCCCCTCCGCCAGGGCGGGCTCCTCAGGGGCCAGCAGCTGTGCTGGTGGAGCTGGCTCTCAGGTGCTCAGGGGAGGGAGAAACAAAAGGACTCCGCTCAAGTGGAGCAGATTGATTCAAAAGAAGTTCTTCTGCAGAAAAGGTGTCCATTGAAGAAGCCTTGCCAGAACAAACTTGCCCTGAGGTCCGCTTTTGCATGTCTTSAAGAGCTCTTTGGCTAGGGCAAAAAAAACCCCATCTCTCAGCCTGATGTCCTCTCTTCCTTGCTTTTATTTTCAAAGTCCTTAAAAGCTTACCTAACATTATCCTGATCTTACCCCCAAATCATCTCATTCTTGCCTGCAATCCCACCATTTTGGTGCTTCCAACATTTTTTTTTTTTTTTTTTTTTTTTGGCACTGCAAAAGTTGGAGCAGCCAAAGAGGCATTGCAGGATGGAGAGTGAACGGCCAGTGATCAATGCAAACCACTTTCCCCACGCCATGTGCTTTTGCTGCAGGGGCTACTCGGCTATTAGTGGCTATCGGCCCCTCTTTGTTTTCATCTCCTGGGGTTGTGTTATTTGAACTTTTAAGCATTTATTGGAGGCTGGGATGAAAGCAATTGGCCACTGTGCAGCAGCAGGCATCCGTGAAGAGGAGGGAAGTCTGACAGGGGTACTGCAAGTTCTGTATCTCCCTGGAGCTGACCTTGTGCAGGCACTGAATGTTAAACTGCACTTGTGTTTCATAAAACCGCTTTGCAAGATGATCCTGCTGCTTCTCTTTTTGGGGCTCCTCACAGCAGCAGCTTCAAAATTACACTTATCTTCAGATGTGCCTTACTCTGTTTGGTCCTGATCATTATACCAAAAGCTCTTATCTTCCTTGGCCAGCATGTTTTCAAAAAGGCCTGGGATTTCCCATGTACYCCAGACTGCCAGTCCTTCCTCAGTTGCCCATCTGCCATGGTCTTTCTGTGTGAGCCCTAGGGGCTGTGGCACGTGTCACATAGCTCATTGCTGCTCTACTGCCTAGAAGATCCTTCATCGATTGTATGCTGAGCTGAAGAATGCCGGACCTGGTGTGTTGACTCAGTGAGACATGTCACTAGACCAAGACATCCCCTTTCAAGATAAGCCAAATATGTCTCAAGAGCTCATGAAGAGGTGACTTATAAGTGTTTCTTAGGCTTGTCCRACCTGATCTGCCATCCTCTGGAGGACCTTCACACAGACATAGACCAGACATAGACCGAGAGTGCTTTGCGTGTTCCAGAACCTTCTATRGCCTCTTGAGTTTCCTTCTCTCTAGGGGAGTTTCTTGTTGGCTTGATAGTAGTTATGATAACCCCAGGAAGGTGTCTTACTACCTGTAACAACTTGGAGATGAGGTGAGCCATCCAACTCCTGGGAAAACATTCGGGGTGTTTCATTTTCATAAGCCCCTTCATCCCCATCAACCAAGCCCACTACCTCCCATGTTCAGCAGCACATGAACAGTCTGAACAGAGCATCATGAGTCTCTCTGCTCAGTGCTCATTCCCACAGCCCCTCGATCAAGACACACTGCCAAACCAGTTGGCCCACTCATTCCACATAGATAGGAACATGTCCTCTCCTTTTAGATTGGAAGGGCAGAGAATGAAAACTGCCCTAAGAAGGAGCCTTCCAGAAGACAGCACCTCTCCCTGCTACGTATAACAGATAGACAAAATTTTTTATCCCCAAAGCCGAAAATGTCCCTAGTACTAGGGAGGCACGTGGGTCATCCCAGGTTCATTGGACAGTCCAACTTGGAGGGGACCTACATTGACCTCCAGTCCAGCCTCTGTCAAGGTCAATTTGAATGGATGTCTTAGGGCCTTGTCCATTCAAGATTTGAGCATCACCAGGAGATTTAACCCTTCCCTCCTCCCTCAGCTCTGTTCCTGCTGCTTGGTTACTTTCTTGGAGAGAGAAAATCCATGCATCCAACCAGAATTTCCACATTCCAGTTTGTACCATTGCCTCTTGCATTATCACTGTGCTCCTTCAAAGGGATTCTGTCTCTGTCTTTTCTACGCCACACTAAGTAGTTGTGGACAATAATAAGATGTCCCTTYGCCTTTTCTTCTCCAGGCTGAACAAATCCAGCTGTGTCAGTCTCTCGCAATATGACCTGCTCCATAACCCCCTTGGGGGGGCTCGCTAGACTCTCCCTAGTAAATCTGTGCTTTTATGGAAGGACTCAAAACTTCACACAGTTCTCCAGCTGTGGTGCCTCAAGTACTTACAATACACTTGCCCATGTATCTCCAGTTTCACTGTAAGGGTATCGGAGGTAACCATGTCACAGTAAACAATATCCATTGATCTCTCCTCATCCACACAGCCAGTCACCTCAGCGTTGAATGCAATCATGTTGGTCGTGCATGATTGACCATAGTAAATACTGGTTGTTACCAGTTACCTTCTTGTCAGTCACTGGGCTGGAAATGACTTTGAGGAGGGTTTGCTTCACAGCCTTCCTAGAGACTGAGGTGAGTTCAGTCCACCCTGCTCTGCCTTCTTGCCTCTCTTGAGGATAGCTGTGACATTTGCCTTTTTACCAGTCATTGGGAACTTTCTCTGAGTGCCACAACATTTGGCAGGTGATAGAGTGGCCTCACAGTGACATGGTCCAGCTCCCAAAGCACTCCAGGATGCATTCTATCTAGGCTCATGGGCCTACATGCTCCCAACCTCTATGTTCTACTACTGTGGGCAATGCCTCACTCCCGCAGACTCTGCAAGAAGTGCGGGGATGTAAGGAGCTTGAAGTCAAACCTTATAGGTTAAAAAAAAATCAAAAAAATGTTCAGTACCTCAGTTTCGGTGTTCTTTAGGTACGCTACCCCACAGAGCAGTAGGACCATATTTTTCTTAGTCTTCCTTTTGCTGCTGTTGTACTTATGGGATCTCTTCTTGGTGCCTGTCACATCAGCTAGAGTCATTTTTTTTTTCTCTCTCCCCTAATTCCATCTCTTAACATTCAGGCATTGTCTCCTTATTCCTTCCATGCAACGTGTCCCCGCTTCCTTTTGTCTTTGAGCATGATCAGGAGGTCCCATGCTGGCCTCCTGACCTACTTGCTCAACTCCTGCATGCTGAAGCAGGACTTTCTTATCCTCAGATGTGCAATTAAGAGCCCCAGGGAATTAAGTCTCAGGGACTCAGGTAGGTGCCAGTGCACCTACTTGAATCATTATGTTTCTCTAGACCTGGGCTCCCCCTGGGAACTCAGATTTTATGGTGATAGGCTGCTAACTCAATCAAGTGCCTTGGAATTCACTCCTTCCCTTCCTTCTGCATTAGGAGAAGGACTTGGTGTTAGTTGCACCCAGTTCCCTGCCTTGACCTCCCTGATACCAGCAGGTGAAAGGATAAGATCCTTCCCCTCTACTCACTCACTCCTGGTGAGGCCTTATCTGGAGTACTTATCTGGAGGCCTTATCTGGTGAGAACTTATCTGGAGTAGTGTGTGCAGTTCTGGACTACCCAGTATGAGAGATACGGAGCTACTCCAGAAAAGCACCACTAAACTGATTAAGGGATTAGAGCACCTCTCYTATGAGACAGGACCAATGGGGGAATCATATTAATGTGTATAATGCGCATAATTATCTGAAAGAAGAGTTTAAAGAGGAGGCAGATTTTCAGTAGTGCCCAGTGACCGGATGAGAGGCAGTGAGTAGATACTGAAACACGGGGAGTTTCCATCTGAACAAAGGAAAAAAGGTGCTGTGAGGGTTACAAAGTACTGGCACAGGTTGTCCAGATTGGTTGTGGAGTCCCCATTCTTGGAGATATCCAAAAGCAGTCTGGACATGGTTCTGAGCAATGTCTGAGCTAGGGGGCCCTGTCTGAGTATGATGGTTGACTAGATGATCTCCAGAGGTCCCTTCCAACCTGAACCAGTCTGTGATAGGGGTCTGAGTAGCTTTGTGTCACAGGGCATGTCGTGTCAGGAGCCACTACATGTATTCAAGAATTGCTGGATAATCTGCACATCTGAAGTGAATTTGGCCAGGCATGCTGAGGGAGCTGATCTGCCAGTGTCACAGAACTGACCATCTAGGGACTTTCTGTGATGAGACAACCTCCCTGGGGGCTTCAGTCTGACAGCAAGGCTCACGGGGCCTCTCCCAGACAGGACCCTGCTAGCGACAGCAGCAGCTCCCTCCTGTGGGAACGCGGGGCGGACAACAGGGTGTTGGGGCGGGCTGAAAAGGAGCCTTTTTGGAGTCCTTGTGTCTGGGGTCTCTGTGCCCTAAATTAGATGGCAGGTCTCTTCCTAGGCCAAAACTTAGCCAAGCTAAAAGTCAGTCATTTTAACCACCAGAAAACCAGGTCTGCTTCACCGCTGTTATCTTATCGACATGATATCAAACGCTGTACTAGCAGCCCGAACGCTGACAGTGTTGAAGGGTGCTTTCAAAACAGCCCTACGCCCTAATAAGCAGGACCTTAACTGGCTTTGGGAGCAGGGTTTTACACAGCCGGGCAGGATCCCTTCGGAGGTGGAACTCCCCAGATCTCCGCGGGTGCCACCTCCTTATGCCAGGGAGGGCATGGACCTCCACGTGTGGCCACGCTCATCCCTCCCAGGCCTGCCTGGCGCTCTCCCACTCCCGTGGGCTGCCTCTGAGCAGCGCTTTTAGGATGGAAGCAGCGAGGGGAAAGCTTAAACCCCAAAAGAATGACTTCCACTGCATGGATCTAACCGGGACATGAGGAATTTCTGCCTACAAAGGCCTAATCAACTAAACTAAAATGCTATTTTCTTGCTGCTACATATAGCATAGTCCACAGCACTGGTACTGCCACTGAGGGTGTATGGATTTCGGAAAACACATCCAATAAGATCCAATTCGGTGCAAAATTCATTTCAAAAAGGTCCCAGTTGTGATCCTGCCAACCCCTCTCCCCTCCTCACCACTTGCAACATGGGTGAGCTTGAGAAACCGCATCTGCTGGGTTAAAAACCAACCCAAGACACGCTGTGGGTGGCTGCTATTTGAAAGAACTCCTGGAGCAGCAAGGGAAATTGCAGATGAGCAGAGATGATTGTGATTGACTCAACSTGAGCTGTAAGGAGTGAATCAGCCCAAACCTCCTGCAGGTTATCCTGATTTCTGGCCCATGAGCAGGGAGGCCTGAAAAGTATTGTTCTGCTGAAGAGCAATTAATAWTTTTCCTGGGAGCCATCACACTCCAAAAACACCACCTCTTTTCAGATAGCAGAGCAGGACAAGGGAACACAGTCTCGGAAGGAAAGCCATAAGCTGGGAATATTCGAGTGCACGAAGTGGCACTGCTACGCACAGGCAGAGTGCAACATTTCCCCCCCAAAATGTGCTTGGTCTCAAGCAGGAACATTTACAAAGCCACAAGCCATTTGGTCACCCGAAGGCAGCAGAAACCTCTCCAGCTTGTTCCTATTTTTTATATGTACATACATAAATATATAACTATATATATATATATTTATGCAGACCAAGGCGACCCACTTAGTGATGCTGCCTCTGCTGCAGCCAGCCCAGCCTGTATTCTCTCTCAAGCACCTTTCTCTTTGCACCCCAAAGAGGGGAGAACAGCTTGGCCTCTGAGCCCATCACCTTGAGCACTGCTGTTGCTTGTGCCTCAGTGCCACCACGGGGGCAGGCTCCACTGTAAGGACCACAGGAAAAGACCTTAACTAGAGGCTGATGCTGAGATGATGAACAGGCACGTGAGGCATCACTGAGGCATTACATAACCCAGTAAGTTCTGTACTGGTCATGTAATGACCAGGAAGAGTAACGATGGCCAGAGGAGAAAACGCTATGACTTTATTAGCTGAGGCATTAAGCCAGGTAAGGCAGCTCATYAACCTCTTTCTTGCTGTGGGGCAGTGGGGACAGCAAAGAAATGGCCATGAAGCTGTTTCTGCAAGTCTCAGAAYGTCTGTGATCCCCCTGAGGTCTGTGGGACCTCTGCAACATTGCAGTTAGTGCCAGGCGGGAGGATCCACTGGGATCATCCAACCGAATGCAACCCAAAATGCATCCAGCCAAATGCAAAAGCTGCATCGTGGGTCAGGTCTGCAGGATGGGACTGCATTTTCGAGAGGTTCACACAGAAAGTCCACAGAAAGGAGGTAATGCTCTTCCGCCCTCCACTTCAAAACTGGTACCTGCCAAAACACAGGTTCTGGCAGGGCTCTGAAATGTCTGAAAGGCTCCAGAAAAGCACTGGAAAATCCTGATGGGGCAGACGGGGGAATATTCACCAACTCCTGCCCTAATTTCATGCTGAAAACCCCAAATCGGAACGATACCCTTAGACAAACACGATGCACCACGACCAAATGCTGGAGAGGGTGCAGGGGGCAAGGGAGCACGTCTGAGGTAAAGCAGGAGACGACTTGAAGCATCTGCGCAGAAAGACAGCGGACCAGAAGCCCCGATGTCTCTCGTGTCACTGCCCAGTTGGTGCCCCTGGGTTTGCTACCACCACGACACACGCTGGGGCTTTACTGACCTCATTTTCAGGGTCCCCAAATGTTGTTCCTCATTATATCACCTGTTGCCTTGATTGTCTAAATTAATGTAAATGTGCATTGTCTCATGTAAAGAAAATATTTCTAGTACATGCCATTAACCATTTAAATAACTAACTTCCTCCAACGATTCAGCCAATCTGTTTACTTTTTACTTCCAYTAAGAAGGATTTAGAGGCAAAAATATGGATTATATTAAGTCTGTATTATAAATTTCACCTTTTCCGTCCATTTTTTTTTTAATTTTCACAGTTATTAATGTTTTTCATGTCTCCCATCTGAAGAAAATCCCTTTGCCTTCTTCATTTTTCTATATTCCTTGCCTTTTTGAATATTCAGGATAAAGCCTAGGAATATAGAGAGCTAAATGTGATCTTTGGGAAACAGCACATGAAATTATCACGGGGTTCTGCACACTCAGGCTACTTAATGATGCTTTAATTCATTTTTTTTTCCAATCTAAAGAAAAGTGAGAGCTCTGTAGCACACCGCATAGCACTGGAGAAATKCTCCAAAATCTGCCACAAACTTCCTATTGTAAAAGACTCAGGCGAACAAATTACCATTGAAGGCGATTGGACGTGTCATTAGGGGAGCAATCCAAGCAGAAAGGTCCCATATGACCTCCCAGGTTCCAAACGTTTTTGCGGAGCAGCAGCTTGGATGCCGGCACAGACATTGGCAAGGTGGATCCGAGAGCTTCCCGTAGACAGGATCTAATCCGTGTGCTGGGCGGCTTCCCGTCCTGCAACCCGTCCCGTGCCTGCAGATTGCCCGGCCCCACTGCCCTCRCCGTGGGGCCCATGGCAGCAGGTACAGGAGGGCAACCACCAGCTCGCTGCCCTGGCACCCTGCACGCCTGCTGCAGCCCCCACATTGAGCGTGGCCATGACTTGGGAGTTTYGGGCATCTCCAGCCTCAATGGGACAGCTTTTTTTTTCTCTCTTTTTCTTTTCTTTTTTTTTTTTTAATATAAATCCAATGTGAGAAAGCCCCTTTCAACTGCAGATCCCCAGCGAGTTTCCGTCCCCCAAGGTTGCCCTTCTCCTCACCAAGCCSTCGGTGAGGGCAGCTTCCAGGCTTCACTTGCACGCTCCAAGCTTGCTTCTTCCCCCAGCCCGCCCCGTCCAGCCCAGAAACAAATGAAAATGTCAAGACTTACAGCTYGGCTCCGTTCCCACCTTGGTCTGTAGTGTCTCAGCTGGTGCCCTGCTCTGATCCAGGGCTTGGAAGCTGCAGGTAGGCTTTGTGTGAGCGGGATGAGGGTTTCTTTGCCAGCCGGGACACGGCGTCCTGGAATCCTGCTGCTGTGGGGGGCAAGTGGATTCAAAAGCTGCTGCTGAGCGTTTACAGGGATGTTTGTAGAAAACATCAAACTCGGGCACAGAAGCACGAAGCCAGGAGTCATCCCCCCCACCCTCTGCTGTCCCTCCCCACCTCTTGCTTGGTCTCATTTGTACCGATTTGCCCCGCAGGCTTCTTTCTGATTTGCCATGTCCCTGGCAGTGTTGGACCGGGGAGGGGGAGAAGGGAGGTGGGGGGGGRCTGGGGGGCTGGGGAGTGGAAAGCAAGGGATGGGGAGGGTGCTGGGGAGAGGAATAGGCCGGCAGGAGTCTGGCTTGCCAAAAGCAGTTCAAGCCTAGAAAAAGGTTTAATGTGCACAGACGGAGCAGGCTGGAAGCACAACCAGCTGGGCTGGAGGAGGACGTGCGCAGCAAGAGGCGCAGGAGGCAGGTTTGGAGCTGGGCGCGCGCGTGTCTTGAGGCCGGCTCGTTCCACCAGCCCTCCTGCCCCACGGGGGCACGCAGAGGGGGGAGGAGAAGGTGGGATGTGAAAATTCCTCTTTGAAACGCCAACTTTTCCTTTCAACGGGTGACGGGCAGGGTGCCAGAGTGTTTTTCTCCAGCATTAATCATTTACCTGCTTCAGCCGGCCGCCCGTGCCCTGACACCTCCTGCACCGCACTGCCCGCCCGCTTGCCCCCTGGGCAGGATCTCATTTGGCCCTCTGGTGCTGGCATCTCCCTGCCATCGTGTGTGGCCCCCCAGGGCCCACCCTGGAGCTCCAGCCTTGGGGTCTCTGCTGCCCCTTCTCCGCCAGGACGGGCTGTGGGGCTCCGGCACCCTCCGAGAAGGGACCCGTGGAGCCGCTGGTGGCTGCCCACCCAGGGCACACAAGGGAGCGCGGAGCCAAACCCGTGTCGCAGAATGTCCTCTGAGGACAAAATTGCAGCTGAGATGCAACACGTACACCAGGGTAGAGCTGAGTCAACCACGGGGAGAGAGAAGGAAGACCGCTGGGAGACTGCTCCGACCTCACATGCCCCGGCACTCCCTTCACRGGTCCCTGTCTCCTTCAGCACTAGAAAGTGAGCTTCACACCGCCTTGTTTTGGTGCCCGCTACTCATCTAAACTGAGAGAGATTGACAATAAGCTGTGCTAGCATGTCAGAGTGGTGAATCCCAGATAACCCATGCCAACATCCCCCCACCCCTGTGCCGGGACTTTCAGCGTCATCAGGGTGCASAGCAGTGCCAGCCGTCAAACTACAGGGCAGCATCACAAGCGCCCGAAGCCCTCCCTAGCCCACAAATGCAATTGAATTATTTAATTGCTGAAATTCGTGAAGGAATTCATACAGGAATTCCTGAATTCATATATATATATATATTTTTTTTTTCCATTTTGACCCCTTTTACTTTAGGCATACCCAGTTCCTCTCACAGTCTGAGGTGGCTAAAGGACCCGAGGTAGCTGCACCCTGAAGAGCCCATTGTGGGGAGTTCTTCTGGAGGGGACCCAGCTGTTTGAGACAGTCTGACTGCACTGCCTTGCCCATCAGTGCCACATCTGCTTCCAATAGTCTCRACCAACCCAATGGTGAAGCTCCAAATCAACACAGGGACTGAGGCRAGCCTTTTTCTGTTTAATGTAACACTGTAAAATCTGGTCACCCTCACATTTCCTGATCATTTATCCTAATCTTTTTCTCTCCTGGGCCAAGCGAGGTGGTCCTGTGTCCTATTTCACTGTTGATCTGCAGGGTCTCAGTCGAGGGCATGTCCTCAATTCAGCATTTTCCAGCTGGGCAGAGCTCTCGCCCCTTTTTGCAAGAATCCACCCAGGCTACTGGTGACGAAACATTGTACCCAGCATTGCACAGGATAGTCCTGGGAAAGATGTGGGGTTTGAAAACTAAACCTCATCTCCAGAGCCCCCTCACAGTCCTGCCCTCCCAGGCGGGCTCTGAGGGGCTCCGGCTTTGCYGCTGCCTGCGTGCTCTAAGCCGGCCTGCTTTGCCTGCACTTGTCCCCGAGCCATCATGGAGATGCAGGCTGGCAAGTCATGTCTGAGGAGTCAGACCCCTTCCAGGGCATTTTGGAGCCAGTCAGCCCCCCAATCTGCTGCTGCTTGCAGGGCCACCTGTGTCAGCTTTCCAGACCATCTGGGAGAGGGAAGGTTGGGAAGAGCTGGCTGCTGTTCTCCAAGCCGGGTCACTGAGCAAAGGGACAACAGTGGGGGCTTGGGACTGGGAGAAGTAGTAAGGCTGCATCACTCATCCTTAGCGCKAGCGAGCGCTCTGCCCGAGTGCTCATGCGAGCAGCACCACGATGTAAGGAATGAGGGGATGGATGAAGATAGCCCCTGCCAGACTTCTCCCAGTTGGAGAAGGGATCTGCTGGGTCTGTGATCTCGGGCTCACAGGATGGGAAGTACTGCTGTTTTGCTCAGATGGAGACTCTGTTGGCAGGCTCAGGTCACATCCCTACTCTATCCCCYCTTTTCATGCCCACTCCTGAATGGCTACACAGTCACATTCACTGCTGCGTTGGAGTGTTTTATTTTGCGTGGGGAGATGAGCCCCAGCGCCTTCCAGCAGAGCCTCCCTGATGGAGTAGCAGCAGAAGACACCCTGCACTATGATGGAGTAGCACAGAAGACACCTACATCACACCCACACGGAAGCTGAGGACACAGGCACCCAGGACCAAATTATTTCTTATCTGGCCTCTCCTCATCCCAGAACATCCCTGCTGCTGCGTAGGCCAAGACCACTGCTAGGCAAGGGCTAGGGCTTCACTTGGAGGAAGCATCTCCCAGGCGGAGATGGCCTTCCCTCCGCCTGGCACCACGCAGACCTGCCCGCTCTGATTTGCTCAGCGCTCAGCCCGGGTCCCCCTGCCTGCCCCAGGGAGCTGCTCCTGTAGCCAGCCCGCSGTAGCAGGGCCCCGAGGCTGCCACTAGCCATGGTACAGCCACAGCACGGGCAGGAGCCAGCGGGTGGAGAGCACCACAATCCCCCCTGGCTTGGCAGAATGGGGGAACTGCTGAACCTTGCCCACGATGTGGGGAAATTGCACTTTGATAAGATGATAGCAGAACCTGCCCGGCTGATTGCTACAGGTAGCCAGAAAGTTCTCTTTGTCACCGCTGCTGGAAAGGTCAAGATGTCCTCCTCCCCCTTCTATTTCTGGTCCATGCCCTTTGCAGTTTGAGYGGCGAAGCATTCCCTCCTGCAGCATCCAGAACAAGTTGTCTTGGCTGTAACCCAGGCCCTGACATCTCGACCTCCAAGGCACTTCGGCAGARGACTGCAGGCAGGAGATGGAGGGGGGATTGTTCCTCCTGCCGTTGTGTCACAACTTTCCCAGTCACACAGGGTTCACTGCAGCATGGCCAGGTTCTGCAGGCAGCACAGGGCACTGGTGCTCAGATCAGGAAGCCAAGCTCTCCTTGAGCTGCCATGGTCAGGGAGGCCAAGGATGYAGCTCTAGGCTCTTGGGAGGTGGAGCTCTCAACAGCCTTGTGACCATCACCCACATGAGGTTGTTCACAGAGAGCACCTTCCTTTGTGACCCCAGTGGTCAACTTCTACTCCAGCATGGGAAGGTCTTCTTGGACATGCTGCTGGAAATCAATTGTTTTTGGTTACATGTGGTGCTGCCAGAGTTCTTTTGGTGCAAAATGGGGTGGGGAGAGAGATCTTTGTTGATTCACGCTGTCGCATGGACATACAAGACCACAAGATGGTATGGCCTGTGGGACACTGGACTATACTGGCCCAGGAATAGAGAAGAAGGTGAAAGCTGGGAGGAACCCCAACGAGCTTTCCAGCTGGATGTCCAGTCCTTTACAAGATGTAGACACTGCTTCAGCAGGGAGATGGCTTTCAAGGGCACTCTTCTTCGCTGGAAAGGCCAGCCTGGTACAAGTGATGGAAAGGAGATCTATGGGTGTGCCTTGGAAGCAGGACCCTCGAGATGCTCAGGGGTCTTAGTGGTGCCAGCCAAAACCAGGAAGCAGAAAGGGATCACCTCACACAGACAAGGGGGACGGAAAAAGGGCAATTGCCCAGAAAATTGCTCTTTGCCCAAATATTGCAGTTTTCCCCCTAATCCTAGGAAATGTCCAAACATTCATTTTAGCTGTTCTCTGGAGGTGATTCTGTCATTGCAGCAGATAAGTTGCAGTGTTATTCTGAGACCTGAGAATGGGTAACCAGCTCCAAGGCCATTTCAAGCTCTGCACAGAAGAGGCAGGACTGGGTAGGGGATCCAGTGGACTCTGCAGCTGTCGTGGTCTAAGGTTGCTCAGGACCCAGTTCTGTGTGCATGGAGATACTGGACCGAAAGGCAATTGTGGTCACTGGTTTCTCTTTCCCACATTCCCGACCAGGTCTATACTTATCCTGGCATATTTTGGAAGGCTTCTGAAATCAGAAAGCCCTACAAATAAGAAGGAGGAGAGCTGTCAAGCCCAGCTCTTGTTTCTAGCCTCTCCTTCGTTAGCTTCCCTGGACAGTATTATGCTATAAAGCCTGACCTTTTATAGCTTTGAGCAAATCTGAAGATGCTTAAAAAAAGGCCCTGGGGACCTTTCTCATATCTCTTTGTTCATGGAGCAAAGATATTCCCAGCTCCAAATCTATAGATTGGCCCTTAAACTAAAATTGACTCCAGGGATGAGAGTAACAAAAGTAGAGAATTTGGTGGGGTTTTTTTTGTTTTGTTTTTGGTTTTTTTGGGTTTTTTTTTTTTTTTTTTTGAGTAGACAGCCTTTGCCCAGAAGGTCTTAGCATGAAAAATGCATGTGGAGATTGGAGGAATAGGGGAGTGTTAGAAAGAAGCTATCCATCAAATATCTCTGAAAGCCACACATCTGTGCCAGCTTCCCTGCCTTTGCCAAGCCCTTCCTAACGTTTCTCRTAGCGTGGGGCTTGGTGGCTTTGCCTGCTCTTGGGGTTGGTGCTCTGCCGTTCCCTTCARTGCTCAGCTGGCTGAGGGAGTGTCTTGGCAGAGGAAAGACTTGGTGCCCAGGATGACTTCCAGCAGTACCATAAAGTGATCAATGAATCCTAAATTCCTGCCCTGCAAATCTCAGCGGAATTCCTCAGCCGAATTCCTCCAGATGGGCTTGCTTTCTGAGTGATTCTCTCATTCTTTCAGTTGTCTGTTTTAGAGGTAATTGGGAATACTCCAGGTCCAAATTTGCAAGGCAAAGCAGTAATTTGGGAACCCTTGGTTTAATGGAGGGAACTTCCTTCAGGACCCCAGTTGTACTCGTGACTTGCCACTGGAAAAATATCACCCTTCTCCACACTCTTTGGGATAAAACACATCACATTTGGGATCCCTTTTCTTCCCAGATTARTGCAGGGATCTGATGGACTCTTCTCCCAAGCATTATAATACGATAGCCATAACTTATTAAATACTGAGTCGCCATGACCTCTGTGCTGATTGAGATGCAGATYTAGCCACAAACCCCAGCGCTTCTGCAGCATTTCGCTCCAGCAGATCAAAAATACAAAGTCAAATCCAAATCTACAAATTGTGTACCTTGTGTACAGGAATACAAAGCTTCTTGTGAATAATATACAAGCAACCCCAATGCAAATACACAGGCAGCAATATACAGCTTCTGCATTTAGGGCTTCTCGTTGGTACGTTGCTTAACCTCAAAACCAAGGCAGGCGACCCAGGCCACCTCTCAGCACAAAAAGTAGCTGGTATAAGGAAAATCCAGCCCCAGCAGGAAAAGAAGGTTGGTCTAAGGATAAGGATCCTGTTCTCAGCTCTGATGCTAAGCTGGGTTTTGTTCGTTAAATGTGGATATTTGCAGACATGCAGGTGCCCTAYTGGCTGTTCAGAGGTTGCAGGTGCTGTGGAGAAACTTTGGACAGGATTTCTGGAGTAAAATAAGATACTTTGGCTTTAAAACTTTTGCCTGGCTGTTGCTCTGCAAACATGAACTGTTGAACCTTTCTCGGGCTCAGCACTGGAGTGGATGGCTCCCTGTTTCTAATAGCCCCTACCCCATGCTGAAGAGCAGTCGCTAACACCAGCATCTCTGCCCCAAACTGACTGGGGATCGGGAGACCATGCAGTGCTAACACTTGCGTTTCAGCTCAGCTGAGAGTGCCCTGAGACTAGTCCCATGGCAGGACCGTGGGAAAGGTGGGCAGAGAAGCAACAAGGAGAAAWGCAATTGGGAGACTGTGCCAGGGTCATATCAAGAGGAAAAAATCTGCAGCATCTTTGCTTTTCCCTTGAAGTGGACATAAGCATACAGCAAAACTGTTTGGTTTAGCACTAAGGGTTAGCGTTTTCAACCTTTCCTTGGATAATCTTTGGATAAACAAAGCTTGTCAAAAGCTTAAAACAGACATGAGAAGTCGAGTTTGATAYAGGATTGCTCAGGCTCCTTGTTAAAGGCAGCACTTGGAATTACCAGGGTTCAGGGCCCTAGAATCTCTGCCCATGAAAACTCTCAATTGCACTTGCATCTGCAGATGTGCTGGCCTCATCTGGCTTCACCAGCGGGCACTGGGGAGAAGTCTGAGGGAAGGTGGCCCAGATGCACCATCCTGAAGAGCACACCAAAGATATCCTCATGGCAAGGGCTGAGAAAAACTTTCAAAAGCAAATTATGCTTTTGAACATGCAGCATACACTTCCTCGCCAGTTCTCCTCTTTTGCTCAGCTTGTAGTTCTTCCATCTTACAGGAGAAGGGAAAAGGGAGAACATGAGGGGAAGGAAGATTGGAACAGCATTGCCCAGGTCTGCTCATCTCCTCACTTTCTTTCTTCATATGTCTCCTTTCAGGCAGGAGCAAAAGGCAGAAGTGCACTGAAGACAGGTCAAAGCCCCAGCTTGGCTGGGAGATGTACAGATCTGAGAACATTTGCTGCCAGGAAAGGTTTTCAAAGGCAAAAATACCTGCACTCCATCTTTCCTTCCCTTTCTACTGCCCAGGAGATGGCAGCTACAGACTACCAGGAGTCACTGGCTGTTGTCCYCTCCCAGCCCCTTGCTCCAAGTCATGGTGGGCAGCGAACAGCCTTGCCCTCTGCCAGCTCCTTTTGAAATGTCTGATCCTGGCAATACTAAGCTATTCGGGGGAMCTGCATTTGCCCAGGAAATTCAGAGAAATTGCACCCTTACTTGGAAAAAAGTCACAGCAGCGGAGACACCAGCGGCGTTAGTCCCAAATCCCTGATTCTACTGCAGAAAGCTCCACGTTGACCACCCCCCCACATCAACGGCTGCAGAGGGGGATGGAGCCCTCCGCTCCCTTCTTCTTGTCTGCCAAACCTCTCTTGTGGGGCTGGTCTCAGGCTCCCGGCATTTTGGTGTCATCCAAACCCAAGTCCTTACCCCAAATATTGCCGAAYTCTTTTGGGGTGGATCTGGGGATTTTCTTACGGGGAACTGGTCGCAAGCAATGACCTGCACCTTCAGAACGCCGGCACTATTCATTTGTGGAGCTCCRCCGTTGCAACAAGCAGGACCGAAGATGCCGCGCAAGCACTTCCCTATCCCACTACGCTCATTCCCGCAGTGTTATTGCAACGCGGCGTGAACGCATCCGTGCCCTTTTAACCCCCATCACCCCACGATGCTGGAGCTGCTCACAAAGCAAGCTCTGCTTTAATGTCACAGGTTTCTTGGGCTCCCTCTCGTCATTATTTAGATACTCTCTATGGTTGAATTTTGACTCCTCCAAAAAAAGAAAGAAAAATGAAAAAAGATCGGTCCTCTGTATACGAATATAAGGACCACAGAAAAAGCTAATATTGCATGGACGGGACTGTATAAAATGTACAGAGGCAAAACTGAGGCAGAGAACGAACCAGCATCCTCACAGGTTCAGCCTTTGCTCGCCTTTGCCCACAGAGCAGTTTTTATCAATTGTATAACAAGGAATTGCAAACAGAAATTCCCTAAAACATTCATTTTTAAGATTTCATCCCATTTTAGTCAGTTTAGAGCTACACCCACCCGCCGTACCTGGGACCACACAAGCTTGCTGAAGTTTGTGGAAGGTCRCTAAGCTTTCCCAATGCCAAACACAGCCTGGGCTCTTCCATTTTCCTATCCCACCTTGCTCCCCCACGAAGTTTTATACCCCAGTGAACATCAGGAGGAGAAAAGCCAATATAMCGCATGGACACAAACACTACATTGTTGCTAGGAATATTCTCCCTTCACCGGGACACGAAATATCCCAGGCATGAAGTCTCTGCCCTCGCGGTGAGGATAGCTTTGTGCTGTAAGAAAAACCCCAGGAGGCACCGCCGGGGTTTGGGCACCCCCGTGGCCCCCCTCCCCGCACACACACACGCACAAGACCCGCCTGTTGTGCTTTGTTTAGCATCTGCTGCTGCTTTATTTCCAGCCCAAGTCCCCATTCAGCCCGGGCTAGGAACAGTTTTCTTTGCAAAGTAAATTCCTGCACATGAAGATGAGAGAATCCAGTCAGGTACTGAGGGCTTTAGGCTTAGGGGGAAAAAAAAAAAGTGCTTTTTAAAGTTGTTTGATATTGTTTTGTTCCTTTCATAAAGGGCAAGATCGGGAGAACTCCAAACCGGAGAGATCGAATGGGTCAGTACCCAGATGGGAAATAATTCACAACAGCCCAAGCAGGAGCAGTGCACTGCGTAAAGCCCAGGCAAACTTTGGCAGCAAGAGATAAGGAAAAAACAAAGCAGCAGCAGCTAAAGATGCTCTTCAGCATTTGTATTTTTGCGAGGTGCAGAGGCTGAACCGTGGCAGGACCCAACCTCTCAAACATCCCAGCTGCCCATCCTGAACTCTTCTGCTGGCTTATACATACATTACCTACCCCAAAAGGGGTTAAAAAGTGCATTAATAATAATAACTGCACAGTTTAGTCTGTCTGCAAAACACCTCACACGCTTCTGCCTTCCTCCAGAGGAAGAGCGGGTCTGACGCTTTGCCCCCCTCCCCGAGACAGGAAAGGAAAAGACAAGGGGCTTACCTGAAAGCAGGACTCCTGCTCTCTCTCTGCTTCTCTGCTCTGCCTGATGTTCACTCTGTGAAAGCGGGAAGCGTTTTAGATCATGCAGTAGGTTATATATTGTCTGCAAGTCTGGCCCTAGGGCGTCCATCAGTTGGTCTTGCTTTGCTCCTGCCCCTATATGGAAGATAGCATCACATGCTCCGCAGCTCCCAGCTATCTGCCTGGCAAAAGGGGAAAAGGAGAAGGAGAGGAGAAAGGGGGAAGAAAATTAAAAGGATCTTCATCACCATGAAAGAGACAGAGAGAATTTCTCAGTGTAAAACCCACCAGCCAGAAATCCCTGTCTGACCCAAACTTTTGCTGCTCTYCTTTTATTATCTGTGGCTCCCAGCAGCTCCCTTTCATGTGCTGTTCAAGGCCTGCAAGATGTGAAGGCAAGTTTGCCTTGATCCCGCGCCTGCCTCTCTGGGAGAGCAGGTGAGGGGCTATGGCCTTGCTTTGCAAATGCCTACTGGTGAACTGGGTCTCTCTAGCTGCAAAATATTTACCTCTCCCCATAAATGCCCCTCCACGTCTCTTGTCTTTCTGGCTTTAGCCCAGAGGGGACAGTGCCAACTGCATCTCGCTCTCCGGGATCCTGGGCGATGTGCTGAGCTTGCCAGGCCATGTGCTCACCCCTTGCTGAGCTCTTATCAGGTCCTGTGTACTCTGATATTAAATTTCTTTGTTTTTCCCGGTCTGACCAAAAAGTCAGATGAGGAGGCACTCCGACATTGCTGCCTGCCCAGCAGAGAGAGGGTGAGAGCAGATGCAGGTGGAGTTTCT
This sequence comes from Nothoprocta perdicaria, assembly GCF_003342845.1. NCBI lineage: Eukaryota > Metazoa > Chordata > Aves > Tinamiformes > Tinamidae > Nothoprocta > Nothoprocta perdicaria. Next base: position 103,744 of record NW_020455693.1, on the reverse strand, counting down.
GCAGGTGAAGTCACGGTTATGCAGGTTTAGTCCTCTCATTCCAGCTTTGTCTGACTTGTGGACTAGGTCTGACGTGTCTGACTATGTCCAGCTCCCACAGAGATGGTGATTGTTCTGACTACTCTGTGCCCTGTTACTGGCTTTGTGGTCCACATCCTTGGACGCTTTGCAAGCTCAGAGTTATTATTAAAAAAAAAAAAAGTCGTTATTGCAGTATCAATAGACCTGGATGATGAGCCAGACTTCCCTGAGTCAGGCTCGGGCCAAGCTCCCAAGGAATCAGGACTACCAAGCTGGTGCAAAGCACCTGAAATTACATCTCCTGGTTTGGGGTCCGTAGCTTTCTCCTGTGTCTGGGATCAGGGAAGTCACCTTCCCCTTCCCAATCTTGTCCAAAGAGGCCAAGAGTTGATGGCAGATGGTCAGAGATGTGCATGTGTCACAGCTAGCACTGTTAAGGGGAATAATAAGAGCAACAGGGAGGCTGTTACACCTACCAATTGTCTCTGAAGATTTGAGSACATTTCTCCAGCAGGAGCCGAAAAGCCAAAAACTTCCTTAGCAGCAGTTTGCACATCAGGTTACAGCAAGCAGGCAGCAACTTAGGTGCAAAAGCTCTATTTCATGTTCTTCATGTTCACCTGGTGCCTCTTCATGTTCTACCTGGTGACTTCTCTGCCCTTTGTACTTCTGCCCTCATCTTTCAGCTCCCCATGGAAAGGCCCATTTCTGGGTTTCTCTTCTTACTTTTTATGCCTTTGCTAGCTAGACTGTGAGCACTGCTGAGCATGGTGCATCTGTTCCCCACTTGGAGYGGGGCTGGAGCTCCTGCTGAACAGCACAGCACAATCGATGCCTCTGGGTCAGCACAAGGRTCGTGACTCCAGCACTGTGACTTCTCTCTCCTAGCAGACATGCAGGTGACTTGTCATCCCTACCAAGCAGACCTTGTTCCAGAAAGATGAGGCCAAGGTGATGACATCCCTCATAATCCCAGAGTCTTCTTTAGAGAACAGAGCAGAATTCATGTCACCTTCTAATGGACTCGGTCAATTACAGTAAATCTTATCTCTCTTTCCATTTTTATGGGTTCTTGTTTTYAATAAAGTGATATTTCTTTTTGTTGCTGTTGTTGCCATTAATGCTCAAAACCTAAACATTTTCCTTGAATTTATTTATTCATTTACTGTCTCTCCCTTCCTGGAATAATCCAATTTGAGTTGTCCTGGAATGCATTTTTTCTGCATGCAGGGTCCACTGCCAGTGAACTAATAACGTCCTCACAAGGCTTAAGGTTTTTGATTGCAAATCTCTCTTTTTCTGATCTGCTTTCCCACAACCTTCAAAAGCATCTGAAAAAACAAACAAACAAACAAAATGATGGAGGAGGGCATCAGCAAGGCTTCCCTCATAATCAGCTTTAGAGCTGAAGGGCCAAAAGTCAGTTTGGTAGCATGTCTACATGGAAGGGTCTGAATGAAAAAGCCTATGTAGAAGGCTAAAGAAGGGTAAAGACTGCTGCCTGTGACTCATCAGAATTGATCTCTTCTACTTTGGAGCTCTTGCATCTACTCTGCTGAAGATAAGAGAGCTTTTGGCTAGGCAATGCATTTTCGTTCTGAGGATCTCAAATGGAAAGTCCTGCAATGGCCATCGCCTGATCTGAGATCTTCTGGGAGACCATGGGTCATTCTCAGCCCAGGACAGTGCCAAAACTTCTGATTTCCTTACTCCCATTAAAGATGACTGCGTTCGAGTGGAGGATGTGACCCTGGGTCACTAGTCTCCAGAATCTTCACTGGTGTGTGCCAGACCAGCCTGGGGGCTGTCAGTCAACTTCCAGAGCTTCCTGAGACCTTGTAAGAGCGCCCAGCTTCTTCCTTCCTGCAAAGGAACAGTCATCTCATGGCCACTGCTGTTATGACTTGGGAGGGCTCACCACAGCTCTAGATAYGGCTTGATCAAAAGGTGCAGGTCAGTTATTCCAGTGGTGGGGGCAAGATCTTTTCATTTCTGTCAATCTCTTATCAAGAGTGAAATAGTAGCATTTTTCCTCCTCACTGTGTCAACTGCATTTGGGTGCAACCTCTTAGGCTGTTCAATGACATTTTCAACAGTCTTGAAGGTGCAGTTCTGACACTAGAGATCCTTACTRCATCCCTACTTTCCTAATATTTTGTCATACACAGGGATGCCCTTCTCTGTGGAGTAGGTGAGTGCTCCTAGGTAAAAGTTCCACCTTCCCTCCTAGSAGGACTGCCCTGCCTGTATAGAGGTCTCCCTCATAGCACTGATGCCATCTTGGTATGAGATCCCATTAAGCTGAAAGTATTCGTGAAAAGATAACAGAATTGCATTTAACTTTAAAGCTCAAAGATGACATACCTGAAGCGTAAACTCTGTGCCTGCAATCCATTTTCCATAAAGTGCGTTAATACATTTTGAACAAGTGCACAGCCTTCAACACTAGCTTAATGGGAGACCCAGTTCCTGCTGCTGGAAGACCCAGAAAAGCTGAAACCTTGTGCAGTCATGCACTTTATCTCTGTTTTGATGAGCAGGCTCCTACAGAATACACTCAGCCAGGTCCAGGGGGGTGAAAACAGGAGTGAAGGTTTGAAACAACCCAGGTAACTCTCTTGCAGTTGTGTAAATCTTCCTGCTAATTTATCTGCTAATGGTTCATACCATCTTTGGAATGGAATGGGTGAACAGGCATAGCCAGGCACTGCTGGAATGAGAAATCATATCTGATTCAGAAAGTCCTGTAGTTATTACTGGTTGGAGGCTGGGAAAGCACCCAAAGAAGACTTGCTTATATTTGCTCTGCTTTTGTCTTCTCCCCTGGTTTTCTACTCTTGAACACCACCTACAAACTATCAGAAAGATGTTTGGCATGTTCTTCTATAACATATGTTCTTCTATAACATGGGATATTGACTCAGAATTTTGAGTTGAGTTCCAAAAGAGCCCAGTTGATATTTTCTGGATCTAGCTCTAGATTAGCTTGACTAAATGCAGAGGGCTTTGTTTTCCAAGAAATCATACTTTTTCTTTTCCTCTTAGGAAGACCTATTTCCATGATGACAACCTTTCTCAACTCAGATAGACAGGCAATTTAGCAGTTGGGTATACCATTTTTGAAAGGAATCTTTTTCTCTGCTTGAGGACCAAAGTCAGGAAGAGTTCCATTCTTTATTGAATTTAGTGTCTGGAAAACTTTGTCTTTTTGCCAGGAGCTAAAGATGATTTCCACTGTTGCTGTTTTTATTATGTCCTACTGAAAGTCACAACAGAAGGGTTGTGTTAAAACACTTGGAGCTGAAAATTCAAATATCTATGTTTAAGTGCTAAGAATTGATATGGGTCGTTGGCACCTAAAACTATTAGTTTGACTAAGGGCAGAGGGTGTTGTTCTTAAAGAAGTCAGCCCTACATATGCAGCCGGCTTCAAGCTGATAAGAGGGATCACCCTAGGAAATGACAGAACTCCACTGTGACAGTTTTTTCCACCTCAATATACAATTCCAGGTTGGGACAAACACCCCTGCCTGCAGAGGGAATTTCCATTTTGCTGCGGGCCCATCCTGGCAGGGATGTCCACTGGTGATGGAGACCATCATAAGTAATGGGGGCAGTCATAAGTGATGGCCAAGACAGAGGCCTGAAGAGGTAAGTGCTGCGTAGTCTATGATGTCTAGTTGGGAGGAAGGAACTTGAGTTCTGGCACAGAGACTGGAGTCAGCTGCTCCAGAAGAATGAGACTGGGACCCACATTCCTCCCTTCTCCAATTAAAAAGGCTGGAAAGGGAGAAAGGGCAACTTTGCTGGTGAACCTCCCTCTGCCAAATCTCAACCCTCCTCACTTCAGGCATTGGCATCAGGAGCAAACAGTGGAGCTGGGACCTGGCCGGCCCGCTGTGGTACAGAACGACCCCAACGTTRGTGGTGGGCGCATGCGTGCATGTGTGTGTGCATGTGTGCGCGCAGACCAGAGTGCTTGCTTTCTTCAAGCCTGCAGGCTGCTTCAGGGGTGGGGAGCTGAAATGGTTAGCTTGCCAGTTTCTCCTGAGGTCCACTGAGAGGTGTCTGTAGGGCTCATCTCGAAGAATGTCAGAGTGCATGTGCTCCGCGAGACGGCCTTTCAGAAGCCATCAGCCCCGCTGTCACGCAGCCGATCACAAATCGGGAGTGACAGCTGTCTCCGTGTGCACCATCCATCTGTGGCAAATGTGTCAGCTAGCTGAACGCTCCTGAGGAAACTGCTACAGAGCAAGRGAGAGAGGAGGAGACGAAGGGGGAAAGGGAGAATGAGAGAAAAAATGAAAAGCAGCAGCAACGGGGGTGAAGATGGGCGACAGCTAACTCAGCACGGCTAAGGGGCCTAAATTGTTGTGGAGGGTAGTGGAAAATGGTTGTTTTTTAGTGGGCACCTCCTGGTCACCTGAASCCTGCTCGGTGCAGTTGCCCACTAAACAAGGGTCCTTTGCTTTCCTGGTCCAAGGACCTCAAAACTCTCCACATTTATGATAGATCCCCATAAAGCTCTCTCTCCAAAGACAGTGATCTGAGTAACAGTATTGCAGTGGAACAAACAGAACAGACTGACTTGCCTAAAAATATGGCTCAAGGAGCAGCAGAACCTGGGAAGAAAACACAGTGGTCCTGACACCAGCCTGGCTGCACGCCACCACTCCTCTTGTGCTCAGTGTCCAGCAGTCCTTCAAGCACTGAGGACACAAGGACACAGGATAACTTTGCTCTCTTTCTGGATATGATCTTTTTTCCTCCCCTCCCCTCTTGTTCATTCTATCACCCTTAAAGTATTGTCCTGGATTAGTCCAGGGCTATGGAAAATCACATGCTACCCTGAGAGCTTCTGTCATTTTTACCATTCCCTTGGAGCAGGTGCCAAATGGTTAACAAAAGAAGTCACTGCTTCCCGAAACGTTCTCCAGTCATCCAATTCAGTCTTGTTTGCAGAAGTAATTTCCTGGGCAGGGAGAAAGTCGGATACTTATTGACCACTCASTCTTTGGAAGTCACTAAAAAAAAATCAGCTCACAATTTTGTGTGCATTTCTGTTACTTTTCCAATAAAATATACTGAGCACCCTTAACTCAAATTTATCCCAGGTACAAAGTGCCATTGGGAATTTTGTATCAACTTTGGGGAGCTGCCAACTGAACTGCGCACAAATTGGAGTGCTTCTGTTGGAGAGTTCTTTGGAATATCACCATTCACGAGGACTTACAGGAGATGAAGCTTTGGGGCTTTCTCTGCAGATATAGCAGTATTATTATTTACCCACTTGGTCAGCTCTGTGCAGCAGATGCTAAGAAATGGAGGACTGCATAGCTGGTGATGCAGAGATGAGGTAGCAAGATGTTCACCTTCCTAGAGAAGACTCTGGGACTCGGGAGCTCAGGATGGAGGAGCAGGAAGATCAGGAATGTGCTGTGGAAACCATACGGCTTCCAAAGGGTGGAGAATGGAGCTTCCCATGGGAAAACAACAAAGCCAGAGATAGTTGGAGCAACCACTACATAAGAATGAAACCTGGAAAGGGCTGTAACATGGTAGGAGAAGCAAATTCAAACAGAAAGCTAGGGAAAGGAACCCAATAGTTAAAATACAAACAAATACAAATGTTCTGGCTCATAAAAGTGCCTCGGCACAGGCATGGAAGCATCTTGACAACTATCCCATTAAAATTACAAGAAAATATGATTTTTCTAAGGCTAATCAAAAAATTAAAGCTAACTGTGTTTGCCTGGCAGCCAATGTCTTCAAAGCAAACAGCTCAAGCACTAGCAGAAAAAAGTACTACAGAAAAGCTGTATCATCTAAACTGCATTTGGAAAACAAAAGAAAATATTTCAAAATGAAATATTTTATAATGCTGTTAAGAAATATCAATAATTTATGGCATAAATTGGTAAGGTATAAAACTCAGCGCAATGGCAACTAGTTACAGGCAGTTACATTTTGATTTAAAAACTTTAGTAAGTGGTATAAGACCATTGCATTTGGTTTGAATATAGATTTCTCTAATAGTGTTTATTTATAGCATGGCTCAATAACACACTAAGCAGTAAATCTGGTTATAATCACTTGCCTAGGAAATAAGAAGATATCAGCCAACAAAACTAATGGAACTTGCTTCCACAGGGAAAACATAGCAAAGATTTTCAGCTAGTTATGAGCTGTTTTCAAACACTCAGAACTGTTCACAGAGATAAATAAGTTCAGTGCTTTAGCTATAGAGAAAGACACGTTTATCTGGCAATAGTGAGTCTCAAGCTAAGAATGGAGAGGACAAAAGCACTGAGAAAGCAGAACGATTTACAGATAGGGTTAATTCGGTATTTTTTATTTAGCAGAGAACTAAGAACAGCTGGAAATCAGCCCGTATGACTTAAGGAAAGCTGTAAAATAGAAATTGGCGAAGGAAATGTGGGAAGGTGATAGCAGGAGCAAATATATGCTCAGCATAAACTCTCAAGGATAATAGAGCATCATGAACAAGGGACTTCTTCCATACCATTAAAATCACAGCTTCTGTGATTGTCTTTCTGACATTCAGATTCAGGAGTCCTTCCATTTCATATTCTCTTTGCATAAGTGCAAATGGTCTAAGGAAGGACAAAACACAGGAGAGTTAGACGGTACCGAATTATCTGGAAGTTGCTCAGTGTTCAGTCCGAATCACAGAATCAGAGAATGGTTGAGACTGGATGGGACCTCTAGAGAYCATCTAGTCAAATTCCCCTGCTCAAGCAGGGCTACCTAGAGTATGTGGCACAGGGTGGCATCCAGGCAGGTTTGGAAGATCTGCAGCGAAGGAGACTCACTCACAGCCTCTCGGGACAGCCTGTTCCAGGGCTCTGTCACCTTCACAGTAAAGAAATTCTTCCTCATATGGAGACAGAACTTCTTGTGTTTTATTTTTTACTCATTAGCGCTTGTTCTGTCACTGGCCACCACCAAGCAGAATTTGGCCCCATCGTCTTTACATTCTCCCCCCAGGTACTTATACATATTGATCAGATCAATATGTAAGGCCCAGCTCACTKAATCTTTCCTCATAAGACAGATTCTCCAGTCTCTTAATCATCTTTGTTGCTCTACCCTGGACTCTCTCTAGAAGCTCCACATCCCTCTTGTAGTGGGGAGCCCAGAACTGCACACAATACTCCAGATGTGGCCTCACCAGAGTTGAGTGGAGGGGCAGAATCAGTGGGCAACACTCCTAATGCACACAAGGCCACAATCCCATTGTCCTTCTTTGTGGCAAGGACACATTGATGGCTCATGATTAACTTGTCAGCCAGGACTCTCAAATCTCTAATGAACAAGTTGAACAGCACTCAGCCCAGTACTGACCCCCATGGGCCACCACTGGCCACAGGCCTTCAACTAGGCTCGGCCCCACTTACCATGATACCCAAAGTTCTGCCATCCAGCCAGTTCTCAATCCACCTCACTGCCCACTCATCTAACCCACACCTTCTGAGCTTCCCCATGAGGATGTTATGGTGTTGAAAGCCTTTCTAAAGTCAAGGTAGACAACATCCACAGCTTCCCCCTCATCCATCCATTCATCCGTCCATCCATCCATCCATCCATCCATCCATCCATCCATCCATCCAACCAGCTTCCTCAGATACTTTAAAGAAGAGTTGCACAGATCTTTAAGGAATTTCAGCTTAGATGTGGCAAGAAGAGACGGGACACAGATGTGTCTGAAGATCAGACAGGAAAAACTGAGTGTGGAACAGTATCAGAAGGAAGACATGCCTCTGAATTGAGTAAAATAAGAAATGTTCTAGATAATAATTTCAGAAAAAAAAAAAAAGGAGCAAAACTAATGATCCAAGTAGTTCTGTTTTGGACTCATTCTGTTCGTATGACACCACTGTCCTCTACACATCAAATATATGTACAAAAGTTATTTAATAACCAATTCTGGCCAACTAAGTTTTTTAAAGATCACTGGAGAACATACACCTGCCTGGCAATCACATCAACAGAAGTGCAGAAGGGTCCAGTGATATGACAAAAAAAAAAAAAAAAGGAAAAGTTGTGGTTTTTTGTTTATTCACAGTTTGGTCAATTTAATCTGCTCCCAAAGTAAAAGTGTTGTTACAAGGTCTATATATCCATGCAAGAACATACAGACCAGAACCTGCAGCTTCACAGTTTAACTCATTACAGCTAGCACAGTTTAACTCATCTATTATATTGGCACTTSTACTACATCTTCCAAAAGATGGGACAGGGTCCCATATCTAAGGCATTTTTTTCCCATAAATTCTGTTTCATTAGTGTCAAATCATTTCACAGATGTCCTAGTTAGCAAAGGTCTTTGACTGGCAAGGTTTCACAGGTGCACATGACTAGTTCTTCTTGGCAGGTCTTTTAACTGCTTAAACTGCTTCTCCTTAAAGATTGAGGTTTGCTTGTGTTTGGTGGCATTGACATTTTTCTGGCAGCTGGGAGAGATGCTTCARTCTGTGGGATTCACCCAGGGTTACGGGACTCTGTGAACCTGCTGGAGCCAGATAGTTAAGGAGGGAGATGTCTCAGCACCTGGAAAAAGGCAGGGGCACATTTCCATAGCTGGCTTTTCCCCAGAACTGGACCCTTTTCCACTGTCAACTTTTCTCTGAGGGGGCCAGATAGAGAATTTCAAGAAGCAGAAAGGATTGATTAATGAAAGAATACTATCACATACTGAGACCTCTCATTCTTTTCCAGCACAGTTCTCTAGGAGCCATGGGTCCAACCAACACAGTGCTCTAAAATATATTTCTTCTGCCTGACAGCATGTGAGGAAAAGGTGGTCTTGGAAGATGTTCCATCCAGATCTTGCATGTACTGCCTGCATGGCCAAAGCAAGGCATAGCTCTATGCCTCAGTTTCCCCAGATGTAAGATGGGGAATTATTTTGAAGTCTTATCACACAGAAGAATAAGGAAGATAAAGTCATAGCACCTTCATATCTTCATGGGAAGCGGTGCAGATGACTTCAGGAGGGGAACGGTTCCTGCTCCTAACATGACTGAATCAGATATTGGATGGAAGTCACAGACTGACATAGCTCATGAAGACCAGAGGACACAGCCCTGCCTTCCTGGGGCCCTCACACCAAGGCTTTAGTGCTTTGCCCTCATCCTGCCAAAAGGTAGCCAGAAAGTGGGGTTCAAGTTAGTACCAGGTATCTTGGGTTCACTGAAGGCTAAAGCCTTTCTGAAAAGATTTCTGCTTGCTGATTAGCTCTCAGTTGTTTTCACATGGGCAAGTCTGAGCACATGGGCAAGTCCAAAGTTTCTTCTGTAAACCCAGTTGCTGCTGGGATACAGGACCCTTGCTTATGTCCTAAACTCTTGTTAGACTGGACCATCACAGGGGTATGTGCTGCCCTGTTCTCAGAGTTGCCCCAGCTGGGAATGGCTTGGGTCCAGTGTGGAGAAGCAATACCGTGTCATACCACAATAGCTCTGCACTTTTATCTGTGTCATAAATGCAAAACTTCCAGCAAAAAGACAACCCTAGTGATTGCACGAGCCTCCTTTGATTTTAGGCTCTTGCTACTATGACCAGCCTTTCTGTTACCACATACAGAGCCGATCCCTAGTGTCYTGTCTCTCCATTTGCCTTGGGGGACAATAGATACCTCATACCTTTTGGGCCTTGATGGCACTTGCTTTTGAAGAAGATTCTTTTCACTAGTCCAGTAAATGCCCATAATTATTTCAAAACCGAGGGTGCTGCTGAAGACAGCCTCCCTTTGCTTTGGCTCCTTCCACTTAATGGATTGTTTTCAGACAGCTTAGTTTTCTATTGAAGGTGTGTGATGGCTGAAGCTGGAATTGAAGCTCTCCACCAGTTTCTTGAAAAGAAACAGTGTTTTTCATCCTTCATTCATGCACCATTCATTTTCATCCTTCATTCATGCACCTTCTTCCGATCCCTTCTCCCAGCGGAATTCATCACCGAGTCTTCAAGGGCTGCAAAATGTGAGTCTCCCCTTCTGGTTTCTTTCTGGTTTCTTTTCCAGAGCCCTTTCCATCCAACCCAATCAGGAAGCTCTGGGACATCTCCTTGTAGCTATGGGCTCAAGTGTGCTCCTCTTGCTCCTATTTATTACCCTGTTTTCTGGCACGAACTAGCACATGCCAAATGTCCAGCCAAAAATCAAACAAACGAACCAACAAACAAATAAAAGCCTGAAGGCCACAACATAYGGCCCAACGGACAACAAAGAAAGTAGAAATAAAGGTACCAGCTCTGAGTCCTGTGCATCCATAGGAAACTCTGCTTGCCCCAGCTCACCTGGTGAGGTGCCTCATGYAGCCAGGAACATCTGAAGTCACTGGGATGCACCCTTTTGCTGTCTTGCAGTGACAGCAGCAAAGCTGACCCTGCATGCATGCAGCTCCTGCCCGAGGGCTAGGGTGTCCATTCAATGCACAGGTTACTCTGTGTTGCCTTATGGGGTCAGGCTGCCTTCAAGAGCTGTTAACACCAAGGTAGGGATAAAATAACAATCAAATAAAAAGGTTCTGAAGCCTTCCCTTTCCTTCCTGGGAAAGTCAGGTTGGGTAGGGGGTGCCACAGCCAGCAGACGCAAGATTGATCCAAGAGCTCTCTGGACAAGAGGCTTTCRGAGAAGGAGAAGCCTGTAGCGGAGAAAAATAATAAATGAAATGAGAAACAGAAAAATGGGAGCMGATCTTGGGAATTTCCTGTGACCCTTTTCCCCTATGGATGAGAAAAGGAAGCAACCAGGTCAATGAAGGCAATTAAAAAGGAAAGAAAATGTTGCAATGTGAGCACCTGAAGTCATGTGGCTGCTCTCCTGCTTTCATATCTCAGCCTGTTTCCACCTCCCTTCTTCCCAGTCTCTGTCCTCTAGGACAGAGCTCTGCCCCTCCACTCCCATTCATCCCACTGTCTCCAAACCTCCAATGGTTCTCTTCGTGTCCTCTGTTTTTGGGTCAGAAGGAAACAGCTCCTGGTACCTGTTCTCATTTTCGCTGTTTGGGTGGCCGTGCAAATACCCTGATTCACCAGTAGGCAGTCCACACAGAGCAGAAGATACTATTGAACAAGATAAAAAGTCTTGGAAAACGTGCCACCACTTTGAGATTCTGAAAATTTTGCCAAATATGACTAAAATAGGAAAGATGAAGACCAAGACAGATAGTCCACATGAACAGATAGTCAGCTTGCTTATCTGATGTTAGTACCCCACAAAATAAATGGTTGTTGGACCCAGACAACAAAGAATTGTTACAATCTGTGGAAAATAGAATTAATCTGCCTCATTTTKGGGGATGATTTAAAGCTTGGTCAATGATGAGAATTGCTCTGTTTCAAGCTTTTCTAAAAGTGCGTGATCTGGTACTATGCAGTGTGCCGATTCAGAGAAAAAAAGAAAAGATAAGAATAAAGTAGATCTAGCTAAGTTCTTTTCTTTGGACATATCCCACACAGAAGAGGGAGCAGGGAATCAACTCTGGAAAGCTCTGTCTGGCTTGAATTCTCCTATTGTTCCACTGCTCACAAACCTTTCAAACKGAATTTGGGAATCAGCTGATACAAATGCGGAGCAGCCTGGGCAGGGATGCTGGGGGAAGCCTGCACACTTGCAGTGATATCAGTACTTGGACACGGTGCGGGTAAGCACTGCCGATGTAAGCAGGAAGCTAAAGACGCAGGGGGAGAGAAGGAAAGAGCTCTTGTCCTTGTTTACGGTTCTTGTCCTTTTTCTGCAACCCAAGAGCAACTCACTGCAGGGAGTAATGCTATTATGCAGAGGAGGTGAATATAGATGAACCCCACCAAGGTTGGGTTCAGCCTTTCCTCTTCCATATCCACCCCAGGGCCAGTTGGTCTCTGCTGTTCCATCTATACAGGTGGACTGATAACCCTCAGGTGAGCTGATAACATCCACCAGATCTGGCATCTAGTCTTCAGAAGGGCTATGGGCTTTAACAGAAGGCAGTTAAACACCATAACGACTAACCAATTACTCCTGTGAGGAGGAGTAGTTATAGAAATGGTGTTGCCAGTTATAGAAATGGTGTTGCCAAGATTCAGCAGCAAAAGATCCAGGATAAGTTAATTTGGGGCAGTCCTTTTTCTGGGCTGGGCAAGAGATCCCTTTAGGGCTGCACTGTGTTGAGTCATGATAGGAGTCTGATGAGGGAGGGCAGGAGCCCCACAAAGTCTTGCTCCTGCASATATGACACTGAGCAAGTATACGGTACTGGGTGGTTGAAGCATTGTAGGGCAGGCCTAAGGCCTTCCCAAGGAGAGACCAGCTCCATGGTGCTGCCTGGAGAAAGGTGTGCCCAAAGTAATGACTCCTGTGTGAGCAGTGGGTGAGAGGCAGAGATGCTCTTCCTGGCATCTTTCATAGCAATGGGTGAATGACCTCTCTCCAGGCATGAAGTAATGGGACAAAAGGCTTCCCTAAGTAACATGTGCCAGACCCAGCACCATATGTGGCATTAGCTCACCTGTCAGGCATATTTTGTGGGCTTGAAATTGCTGTCATGTTTGACACGGCCCAAGGCCGATGCTATGAAATCAGAAGCCAAGACACTGTGGTCCTGAGAGGAGTGTCTGGGCAAATATCATACTATTGGATAACGTGTTTCCAGCCCCCTTGTGAACCTTAAAAAAAGAGTCAACACAGCTCACTACACCCAACCAGAATATCAAAAGGGGCAATTACCCTGGAAGCATGTGGGGACTTAGGTGAGATGAATTACAGCACCAGCCATGGATGCAATAAGGGAGAGCACATCTGTGTCAACATATTCTGTAGGTCTATTTTTACATAACCAATCCCTGGATATTTTGCTCTGTCCCTGCAGGATCCGTTTTCCTTCCAGAAAAGTCAACAAGCTAAATCTACAGCCTGCCCCAAGGTGCTTCTGTCTGAATCACTAAGAACAGCTACAAGTGTGCCCTGGTCTGGCAGATGTGTTGCTGAGGGAGCTACATAGAGTCCAGACTAAACTCCCTATAACAAATCCTTTTCTAAATTGAAGCAGAATTCCTGCTGTGCCCACAGGATTGTTTCCCAGACTTATTGCCTTATTTCGGTAGCCTTTATCCATTGCAACACACAGAGCTTAGATTATCCACTGAAGGCAGAGCAACGGTGACTTCAAAATTGAACATGTGTAAAAGAGAGCTCCCAGACCTGCAAACCAGAAGGGAATGCAAGGGATGAATATCCCTCCCAAGCAACCAGTAGAGGAAAAAAAATCAAACAAGCAAATTGGCTAGAAGGTGGTTTACAAAGTATTTATGAGATGTGCTCTTTAAAAATGGATAAGCTGTACAGAGAATTGGCCTTTCTCACCCATGAGGTTGCAGAGCTATTGCAAGTACTGGGCAAGAGAAACTGCCTGCTGAAGGAAAGCCAGGATAAGTGAGTATATGCTTGGGAGAGGTGTGTGTGTTGGATCTTTGCTTTTGTACAAGCCCGCTCAGGCTGCAAGAGCTCCACTGCCTTCCGTTGCGCTGAAAAGAGAAATATTCTTGCAATATTCTGGAAGCCAGAGCAGCTGGGGGTCCTGTCCCACCACACTGCAAGTTGCGGAGGTGCTGCTGCTTCCAGGATGTACCTGCTGCCAATTCTGCAAAGCTGGCATCTTAGTGCAAGGAAGGCCAGTGAAAATAAAAAGAGTTGGACCCCAGACTTAGAAGCACTGGAAGCTCTGAGTCCTCAGTATCAAGATGCTGCAAGCCAGAACTGTCCATAGGCTCGATGAGTCAAGAATAACAAGAACTGTGTGTTTGGATGCAGCTTTGTGGATGAAAGATGAACAGGAGGGTAACAGAATTTTGTAGGGCAGGGATGACGATCGGTAATTGGGCTGTGACCAGCATGACGAGCCAGTGCAGCAGCTGGGAGAGAGTTGTCATGCTGTGCGGAAACTTGCCCTGTGGACTATCGTTATTCTTTTTGCAGTGTGAGTTGTTCTTTAGGGCCCCTTGATTTCTGGCTGCCAGCAAGGAGAATAATAGAAGCCCTCAAACTGCGCCRGTTGCTTTCCATGAGCAAAACCTTCCTTCCACCTGCGGGACCAACTCCTGGTTTGTTGAGCGTGACCACCAGCGTCACTCCTGCATGGCTGAGCCTCAGCCCCGCCAGCTCTGCAGCTCCTGGCTCTGTGAATGCTGCAGTCTGTCTGCACCGCTAGAGTCACTCAACATGATGTGGAACAGCTGTTCCGTGGAAAGCAATCTCCCGCGGGTGGCAGCGGGGAGGGAGGCAGGGTGGAGGAGTGGGGGAGGAGGCAAGGCAACGCCGAGCTGCTCAGCAGATAATTTTCTCTGTGTGGGCTAGATCCTTYGCTTACAATCAAAATACAGATTGTGGGAAAAAGAGCAGCCCTGTCAGGCCCAGTCAGCACTCCCAGCGCTGACAGCAGAGCCTGTTCCACTGGGTAAGTGACAGCGTGGGGATTGGGAYGGAGTAGAGTAGAGCAAGGGAGCACAGAGACAGGCAAGACCATTCCACCCAAGAGGGCCAAGGGGCAATGGCTCCATCCAGTGCTTGTATGTCTCASTTTAGAAATAAAGAGGGGAGTGCACAGCCAGTTTTCATGTAGAATTTGAGGGAAAGAACTGTTATTCCTCTTCTATGCTCCTGGAAGGAATATAGTTTAGACGGACAGGAGATAGGGTGTTAGGGCTCCTGAGTTTACCTCCCAGGTCTAAGAGTAGATGTATGTTGTTCAAAGCATGTCACACTTTCAGTTATTTTCCCATTTGGACACATAAAAAGAAGCAGTTAAGAGGTAAAAATGAGTAACTTCAAAGGCAGGAGCAAGGAGGAAGGTGAGGCAAAGCACTGTCCATGCCTCCAGGCACATCTTTGTCTGCAGAGGTGCAAGAAGGCAGTTGAGAAAGAAGTAGAGCTATGAGATGTGATCTAATGCAAGTGAACAGAGATGGCAGGATATAATGGGGACAAATAGTCTTGAAATACGTGTGTTTTGGCTGTCTTGGAAGGTCTTTGTTTGCTTTCCTCTACAAAGGTCCAGATGCAGTTTGGAAAAATCACAGAGACATTGTAGAGAAAGTCATAACCCAAACTGGCTCACTGGAAGATTGGCCTTTCATTGAAGTAGGGGGGGAATTAGGGCTGTTATTCTGTTTTGCTGAGAGAGGCCTTCCTTGGATAGATATTCCTATACTGTTTCCAACCATAGGACTACATATGTCTGTGTCTCCTCTGGAAAACTTGACACCTTGGAAGTCTTTGGGACAATGGTGTCCCATTGCAGCGAGATAAAAATCCTTCTGCCTCTTTGCTTTTCACTAGRACAACCATGCTTCGTATGAGACGAGTATTCCAGAAGAGATGTTTCTTCCAGCTGTAGGAAGACAAGCATGTAGGTGAAGACATGTCTTAGCTTCCTAGTAGTAATACAAGAGGAAAAAAATCAAGTCTCAGTGACAGTCTGAGATGTTGCTCTCTTGATCTCAGCTAAATGCCAATGTTATGAAAATGTGGAGGAACTAGTTTCAGCAGCTACTGCAGCAAGCATGTGGAGAAAACAACAATTGGGAACAGCTTTTTACAACTGCAGTGAAGCTGGKTTTTTTTCAAAGATGTTGAAGAAAAACCCTCCATTGAGCCCTGCCTTGATTTAGAGAGATGTACTCGTACTTTGATGCTGAGTATGGATAAACACAGAAGATGCAGATCGGAGTAGCTTCACCAGRGCTCCTTCACAAGATGAATTTTAACTCTGCTGCAATTGGGCCTGAGAGAGAAGGAAGCTGGTAGAACACCACTGAGTCTTTGTGACTTCTATGTCCACTCAATGTGTCCTTGCAGCCTGACAAAAGTCACAAGGAAAATGCTTGGAGGACCTTGCACAGTAAAACTTCAACCACTGCGCATGAACAGTCTCRAAAGTGGTTGCTGAAGGAAGTGGCAAAGGCTCGTGGAGCATCCTGTATCTTTGCTTCAGAAACAATGTCCCATCTCCTTCTCCAGGGAAAATATTTGAATTTAGACGCTGCCTCTCATATGCCAATTAAAACTATTCCCAGACAACTGTCTCTACTTTTGGAACTTGTGAGGAGAGGAGCAAAAACTGCTAATCAAGAGAGATCCATGGAAAGAAAGCTGTCATCTCCTGCCTCCCTGAAGTATTTTCTTGCAATTGGAAGAATTGCCTCCTAGGGGTCTGGTCTTGCAGCCTGATGCTCATACGGTTCCCAGAGAAGTCTAGTGACAAATACTGGGTCACATACATGTCAGACAATACCCCCAGAAGGCCTTCACATATTTTCACCAGATACTGGAGTCTTTACTGTGTCTTCATGCAGGCTAATACTCAACCTGTTCTAACTCAAGAAGGAATTCAGACCCCCTAATGATGCCCCATGGATTTTAACCTCCATAAGAACAAAATAAACAACTGGCTAAATTATGCTTACTTGCCTTCCTTAGCAAATTAGGCTTAGTAATTAAGTGAAGGAATAAAGTCTTTGCTCCATCTGGGAAAGGGGCTATAGGTCAGCTCCTTTCCATTCTAAATTTCTTACTCCACAATCTTTTTTCCATTCACACTTGTGTGATCTAAGGCCTT
The DNA here is from genome assembly GCF_003342845.1 of Nothoprocta perdicaria. Classification (NCBI taxonomy): domain Eukaryota; kingdom Metazoa; phylum Chordata; class Aves; order Tinamiformes; family Tinamidae; genus Nothoprocta; species Nothoprocta perdicaria. Next base: position 87,110 of record NW_020455693.1, on the reverse strand, counting down.
AAGCACTTAACCTTCCTATCAGAAAAACTCCAATAGTCTGGGGAAAATAGCTCACCAGAAAAAAATAGGTGTGTTTATTAGGTTTATAGGTTTATTTGGGTGAATTACTGTTGTTCTAGCTGCTGGTTGTGCAGTGGGCTCTCACTGTGTCTGGCCAAGCCTTGATGAAGATGACTTCTTGAGACCTTGTAGTCAAGCTCATGAGCAGCCTTTGTATTCTCCAGTCTTCATGGTATTCTCCATGAAGACATTTAGGACCTCAGTTGCCATTATAAACCTTGGATAGTGAGCCTTTTCCATACTTTTGGCTATTTTCTCCATCTTCATCATGAATATTTTCACTTTCTTGCGGATGAAATCCTGCTGCATTGGCCAATAACAGTTCAACATGAAGACAAGTATTTTTTTGACCCAGGGACCTCAGTTGCACAGATTCCTGCAGTCCAGTGAAATGCTCTCAGATGAGCAAGGATTTTCAACTATTAGAAAGACTGTATTGAGACTAATTAACAAAAAAGATGTAAGAAGTTCCATGTCCCACTCTCAGACTCCTAGGTCTTTAGGATGCAAATTACTATTTGTGTGTTTTTCTGGACTGTAGCACACAGGAGGTTTTTGTTCTGTCACATAATGTGAACTCCAGGCTTTGCATGCTCACAGAATCATGGCAAAAAGGAGATAAGCAAAATGCAATTTGGTTCTTAGGATTATTACAGACTCCATGCAGCTCTCTCAAGACCATGTCGAGGAACATGGCTTTTGCAAACAGAATTCAGAGAACAATCTTGCTGAAGCAATGACCCATCTTTATCTACTTTCTCTGCAAGCAGCTCAAATGTCATTTCCCCACTGGCTTATTGTTTGGAAAACAAATTAAAAAAAGATACAAAAGCAAGGAARGTTCGTCTTTAATAGCCATATTTGTCTTTTTTTGTTATAAAAAAAGGACTGACTGCCTGGCCAAAAGGGTCTCTACAAAATGTAATCCCCTGAAAAGCATTGGTCTGGTCTGACGACTCAGATCAGTCATCTGACACTGTATCTCTCTCTGGACTGGAAGTACATTCAGTAATTGGTAGTTATTCTTTTTATGATGACTGAGCAGAGCAATTGACCAGCCAAGGTCAGGCCTCCATTACGCTAGGTGCTGTACCACACTCCCAAAAAGACTGATCCAACCACAGAGACCTTCGGATTTAATTGTGTTAGATAAGAGAATGCCAACGCGCACGTTCTCCTTGGTTTCACATTGATGGTGACTTTTGCCAAGGCTATAGAGCTTGCTGGAGTTTATTATGGTGAYGGGTAAGTGGTCAGAGCTCTGCTGAAAGCGTGAGGAGCTAGTGGCTAAAATGCTCATACATGCTGGTGAAAGCCTGGTGGCAAAATGTTCCGCTTGTCCTCCTCCCACCCTGGCTTGCCTTGTTTATTTCAGTGTCACTCCCCTGAGYAAGACATGAGTATTTCTAGTACCTTGCACTGGCTAATGCAAAATTTAATGTTACTCCCCCTGCAGATACAAAYAGAAATTCACATCAGCAAAACTGGGCCACCATCCCTGGAAACAGTTCCCGAAAAAAACCCACGGTGCAAATGCTTCTTGCACTAGGCAAAGGCAAGAGGAAATGATAGTGTCATTGCTAAAGTCTGGTAGATACCTCTACTCTGAGCTGTGTGATTTGCTGTTCTCCTTTTCAGTAGCCTCCACTGGAAAGCGAATCTGACAAGCAGTGACTATAAGTGAAGAAAAGTCATCAGAAAAACAGCAGTTATTTTTACAAGGGAGAAGATGCACTATTCACCTTTCTACAAATACATGCAATTTCAGCCTGTGCTGCAGCAGTCAATGTATGATTCACAGTAACATTCCTCCKTCTCATCTTTGGACTGAAAGCTGTCTTAAATTCTCACGGAATATACCCAGGTACCTAGTTCCAGCCAGTTACTACCTGTGTTAGCAACAGGCCACCAAGACACCCATCTTGTTAAAAATGCCTGCAAACCAGGCACGGATGAGACATGACGGTTGGACTAGTAGTGTAGAGAAGACAGATTTCTGTTCTTATGATCTTGGATCTATCTGCAGGATCAGCTTCTGTTGACCATGAAATATCTCTTGGGTAAACTTCTTTAGGCAAACTGAATTCTCCTGCTTCTCCAAGTGCCAAACACAAGTGCATGACTTTGCTCAAGAAAAAATCAACACAACAGGCAGAATTCCCCAGTGTATTCCTCTCCCACCAGCAATAGATGTAGCAGACAATGATGACAAACATTAAACATGGTGCTTTATCACACTACCAGACATTGGCACACTGGAACATGGCACAAAATCAATCTCTCTTAGYCTGCTATTGTGATGTCAGAGAAGAAGGAATCGCAGGGATCTGCTGAGATGTTATGAAGACTTCTAGCAGGTGCATTATGTCTTGTGAATCAATGAAGATAGACTAGTCTAGGGCTTTTGGGATGTGGTTCACAGACTCACAGATGTCTTAATTGGCGGAAACAGAATGAATTCATCTCTCAGAAATGGGTCATGCTCCTCCTTCACAGGTGATCTTTTCTTTCCTCTTGGGAGCTGAAGATCTAACTGCAAATTGAGAACCATAGCTTTGAGGAAGAGGCTGTRGACATGAACTGGAGGGAGGAGGACAAGCTGGTTGCTTTACTGATGATTACCAGTACTAATGACTGACCTGACAGCCGCATTTTGGGGCTTTACATTAAAGGGAAAAAGTTAGCAAGAGTCAGTTTGGGTAAAGACTTTGAAGGCCTGGGAGAGGTAAGAGCAGTTGTTCCAGACCTAAGCCATGACTGGTTCAATTTCTGGCATTAGGACTTGTGCTCCAATATCCACAGTAATCAGATGACCTTCTTCCATGATGATAGGCAATTGACTGTCTGCAATGTGGACTCTTTTAAGAGCAGGTGATGCTAACACWTATGTATCCTACTACACTGAACACATGAGGGACAACTCTTCGAGGCACCAGACAGTAAGGGGTGAGGAAGATGGGAATGGTCCCAAGGACACTGCTGGCGGTGATCTTTCTCATAAGGCAAAATTGGAGGGTGGAGAATAGGGGAAAACAATTCTGTCCTCGCATGAAATGTTCTCCAGGACCAGCTCTGCATATGTGCTTAACAACTTAAACACATATGTTCAGCCCTTGATTTTAGTTGTAAAGGTGAAGAGAAAAGAATTAGAATAGACACACAGGTTGTGCAATTGGTGAGTGGGATAGTTCAGATCTAAACTGATGCTTCAAATGTAAAACATCTTCATAAGAAGATCATCTCTTGGTCTTCACAGTGGACTCTGTTCCCAGCCCCCTCCCTTTCTCAATTGCTCTCTCCATCCCATCTTAGCCTGGAGGTGCTTGGTAAAAGGTGAAGAGTAGGGATGAAGCTCTCTCTGGTTCATTGATCCCAGCTCTCCGAAGCACAACAGGAGTGGCTGGCTGTTATTGTCRTTGCTGATTTCTATATTCTTCTCCCTCTTTCTCCCTGACTGGTTTGGTGGCCTTGTCATTACGAGGTTTCCCCTGCTGCTTGTCAAGGTCCTACTGGCTTCAGTGTTGCCTGAGGCTCTTAGATAACAAACAAGGCGCAGAAGAGTTCTTGGGCTTCCATGGCCTTAATTAGCTAGTGTCGTTTTAGGGATGTGTGTCCTGCTGGCTGCAAGGAGACAAAGACAGCTGAGGAGGTATCCTTAAACGTATCCAATTAGAGGAGTCTTTAGAGACAAACAGCCTTCTCCGGAACAGGCTGAGCCCCTGCCAAAAATCCTCATGGCCTAACTGAAGACTAATGACAAGTTGTTCTTCCTGTGGTACACATGCTCTTCCTTTAAGCCTGACCTGTCACTGCTGCTGATCTGTTGGTATTCATGAGTCCCTCTGATTTTACACCAACTCAAGTGATGGCAGAACCAAGCAACCTGCAAGTGAATCATAGCATACTCCAAATTTGGATAGATATTTACATAAAATGTGTCTCTGTTTTTCCTGACCCTTTGTCATCAGTCCCGGCTCTCCAGTGGAACTCCATAAACTACTGACTAGTGCCTAGTGTCTCTGGCACAGYAGGACTCTCCGTTCTTTTCTTCATTAACAAGGATAACATGTACACTTGTCACCATCTAGGCTGACATGTTAGGTTATGAATTAGCTTCTTTGTGACTACAGTCATTCATTGCTAAGATGCAACCCAAGAAGGTATGTTCTCGCTAAGGAGTTATGAAAATTTATGTAAGGAGTTATGAAAATTTATGTAAGGAGTTATGACTTGTGAGGGCAAGAGAGAGTCAGATACCAGTGGAAAGAGACACTCAAGGGTTAAACAGGGTAGATTTAATATAGGACTTACACTATAGACTGCACAGGGAATCCCAGGAAGTGTGAAGAGGGGTTGGTGATGGGAGGCTGCTTGAAGTATAGGTTGGGTACACAGGCAGGACACACAGGTAGGACTCCACCAGTGGTTCATAAGGACCTGTTAAGTCTACTAGAACAGTATCTTTATCTCAACTGCRTTAACTTTCAGTAGCTACTGCTTGGGGAAGAGCTACATATTGTTGACAAGACGTAATACGCCTCCTTGTCCCTGGTGGGGTATTTGGTSAGTGTGTAGTTTTACATGCTGGGGATACTGCCATTTATGCTTACAGTCATTGAATCCTCACCGGGTATTTCACAAGTGCCCTCACTATGCATGTGAATATCCTCTACAGGATGTGCATGAAGGGGAAGCCATCATAGAGCACCCCTTTACCACTGGCAAGAATCCCATTGCTAATAGAATCAACTAGAAAATGCATAATTTGAGGAGCCTCTTAAAAGCAACAGCTGATTGATTTTACACAGGCCAATTTAATTGACATCTAAGTGTCCTAAGTGATCATGGTATCAAATGAGACAGCAATGATGGAGCAAAGGAGAGAGGAGGGAGAAAACTTCAGAATTACAGGAGAGACTTTAAGATATGTTTGTTTTTCAGCATCCATAAGTAGATGTTTTCCAGCTCTTGCAGGGCATTCTGCTTCCTAGTCAATCATCAACAGTTTCAGCCAAACAGTTGCCACCTTTACACTGGTGGTGAAGAGGAACATGCTCAAATGGCCAGATCCTGCCTGGTTTGAAGGTGAGCTTGTTCCTTTTCCCTACTCCCAGCCTGATTATGACAGATCATCTCTGGTCTCTCAAGAAGCCTGCTAATACCACATAAATGGGCTTATGGTGGCATTCATCCATCACCATCATCATGACCCCTTCCTCCTACAGCTGCAATAGGTAGCAGCATTTGTCACCAGCCTTGCAGTCTCCACCTCTTTGCTTACCCCAGAGGATCCTTGGAAGCAGGAGGCAGTTGGGTCAATAGTCTCCTCCAGGCTGAAAACTGGCAAATAAAAACTCCTGAAACTGGGGTAGCTCCCCACCCTGCATGATGTGACAGGGGATTGGGAAGGCAAGGCTGCAGTGTGGCTGGCATCTCTGCAGGACTGCCCACAGAGGCAGCACCACACCGAGTGTGGCCTTTGGCTGGACCCATAAAGAGTTAATTCTGAGCACCAGCCATTAATATTCTCACTGATGATACCAAATACCAACCCTGCCCGGCTGTCACTTTCATTAGCGTTGAGAAAATGAGCCCTTCAAAATAGGACAGTGGAGGAGGGGGTGGTGGAATGGGCAGGGAGGAGGGCTTTGGGGCCAAACACGCAATTTTCCATKTGATTGATAGATAGGAAGCTGCCTTCTAGTGACGTCAGAGATCACTCCAGCGGCAGTGCAGGATTCCCTGGCCCCCTTGCTGTTCCCTCGGCCCCATGCCGCGCATTCCTCCCAGCCCTCCCCAGGTAGGGAGGACACCTAGCTCTCCCCACACCCCGGGGTGCAAGGTGGAAGCCAACCGGAAAGCCCTGCTGCCACCGGCTCCCTCGTGACCCTCGGGGATCTGAGAAGCGTGCTGGCYGTTGCCCCGAGCAGCCGCGTTCAGGGAGGTGTGCGGGGCTGCTGTCACATCGCATCAGCGTCCTGGCCCCAGCGCGGTGACTCGATTAAGGTCCTTCGCCGCAGAACCAGTTTAAAGAGTCAGTGATTCACTCAACTGGCTGGGCAGAACCAATTGTGGCTCAGGTCACTGGCGAGACACTGGTATCTCCCAGGGATGTTGGGCAGCAGAGAGGAATCAGAGGGAGAAGGAAAAAGAAAATATGTTTCATTTATTTATTTATTTATTTATTTATTTATTTTTAATTCATTCTGAGACAAAAAAGAGAAAGCAAGAATGATATTTGGTGTGCAGAAAATCTTCCAAACGACCCCTCGAGTCATTGCTAAGCCTGCAGCACCACATATTTCTCCTAAATTTTACTTTTATATTTGAGTGACAACTGCCATAGTGAGCTGAGTTCCTCATGACGAGGTTTATTGAGGATAGTCCAGTTGTAGATTAGGAGCTGGATCCACTCTCTTCTGTGTCACAGCCTCTGAGGGGAACCTGAGAAAGTCACCCCTAACTGGATTATTTTTCAGCAGTCGCATCTTCCAGCRTCTCAAGTGAGTATTCCCTTTGGGGACAGCTCCAACGCATCTGCAGGATGTCTGCTGAGGCCATGGGGAGTGATTTCATGAGGAAACTGAGGCAGGAGTCAGATGCTCAAACAACACAYGCAGTATATGTGCTATCTAGAATCATGACTAATGGATTTTAGGACTGGCATGAAGCTATTTGGTTTAACTAGCATGTGCTGTTAAAAATATGAGATGTAAAGCTGCGTGTCCACAGTAGGAAATTGTTGACGGGATTTCCTAGCTTATCAAAGGTCTAGGAAGAAGATGAGAAAACAGACTGAGAGTGAGGGCAAGGCATCTTGTTGAAAGCTCTTATTTCTACAAAGATTTTATACAGACTGCCGCAGTAGCTAAGGAGAGACCTAGCTGCTGTGGCGATGAGAAGCAAAGCCCATAGCTAGACCTAAACACATCTGTGACAGTCCAGGAAGGATGAGCTAAGCCAAATTATAACATATTTCTATTCTACTCTCAGTGTCTCCTTCTAGACCTCTGCACAAGGCATCTTTCATAGGAGAGAGACTGGGCCATTAGCCAGTCCTTGCTACACTGTGTACAGCTGCAAATAATCTTCCTGAAAGCAGAATAAAGCCAAAACCCAGAATCCTGTACAGGGCTTTCTGAGTTGGAAACTCACCAACGCAGTCCAATTTCCACAGAAATACATCCTCACAGAGGCAAAGTCCTGGTGTCATCCTTCAAATTCTCCCCATTTCCTTTTGCAGTAAGTGGGACATAGCAGAATGGAGACAGGGTGGTCCTGGATGTAGAAGCCCAGGGATGGCTAAACCAGATGGCAGTCACAGCCCAGTTACTTACTACAGAGCAGCTGRAAGCAGATCTGGCAGGTCCAGAGAAAGGTCTGGATAGAGACAAGTGTAGTCACATACCAAACTTCACCCTAGTCCATGGTGAGAAACAAGTAGTTCAAGTTCCAGAGCATGTGCTTTATCATCTTTCAAATCTTTTCTAAGCAGGCATGATGCTAACTCTGGATATCATCACTCTCCTTATTCCTAAATACTCAGGCACTGTGGTAGCAAGTCCATCAGCTGGTGTATGTAATACTTCACCTTTTCTCCCCGGCAAAATACCACATCTATGGATACAAGTAGAAACTGAGTGACACCTCAGTGCGGTGGCCGGCCCAGATGTCCTCAGGTTCAGTAACACCATGATGGTGGCGTGTATGGCTATGGGAATTCTTGGTCAGCCCAAGCCAGATGGAGAAGTCATTGGCTTGCTTCAAAAATATCATAGTTAGGAACAAGCTTCTGTTATTGGCAACCTAAACCTGCTCCAAAACCCTTATATACCATCTTGCACCCGAGAGTCCTTGAGAGCAGACTGACACTTATTTTTTCTCATTGATCTGTAGATTAAATGTGTTCAACTTTTTATTTCTCAACTGCCAGCCCTGTAACACTATCCTCAAYTTTGTATGTATGAAATCTCTATATGCTTTCTCTGCACCTAATTCCTATGGTCTGAACTCCAACTATGCACATCAGACATTAGCTCCTCTTAAACAGTGACAGGCAATTCACGGAACCAGTTCATCTCATGGTGCAAGCTGCCAACCGCAAATRCCCAGAGCCAAACTCACTTGCATGCAATTGGCGAAGGGTCCAGCTCAGGGTGACAGGTCCAAATTCAGCTCCACTTAGTGACTACTGTGAAGGCAATGGACTTAGTTTGTGAAGATTGGGAAAGGGAAGTAATTTCACTTTCAGYCCTACTCATTAGCACTCAGTCCTCTATATGAGGCTCTGAGCTCTGATACAAGGAGACACCGTGGTGATAGCGGGATCTTCCTTCACTTGCCAGGTGAAGCGAGTGAAGAAGTTCATGTTAATGCCAGACTCTGGCAAACGAAGAGCCACTTTCACCCRGGTAGGGATGGCAGTTCATGGTCTGACAAATACCTCCCTGCCCCAACATGGTATCTCTATTGGAAGGCAATAGGAACCAGTCATGCGTCAACCTTTCTGGACTACACAGTCGCAGAAGACCCCAACAGGTGTACTTGTCATAGTATCATTATGATGGGGAGAAGTGATGTGAGGCTGTGAAGAGTCACTGATGTGCTTTAGAGGGGACTGTCAGACTGGACAAAGCAGAGTTTCATCCTACTTCATATTGACCTAACCTCCAGCTGCAGAGCCATTCACCTGCAAGCCCTCTGACCACTATCACCTGGGAGGACAATGTCCTGATTTGAGTCTTGTGTGTTCCAGGGATAATGTTCACTCCTTAAACTCTGGTGTTTCTCCTACAGCAGAAATTCTACCTTATCAGGGAGCAGGTGGTGTTGGAAGGGATTTCTAGAGRTTGTCTAGTCCACTCACCCTCTATCCCTCCCCTGCAAATCCTGCCTCCTTGATCTGAGGAAGGCACTCTGTCAAGCTCTTCTGCTCTGCGCCAGTGGTAGCTGGCCCAAGGGAGTATCCTAGCATCCTGGCAGCAGCAAAACCTGCTATCACAGGACCTCCCAGGCTACATCCTGCTAAGGAAGGCAGCGGTACTTGTACCAGGCTTTAATGCAACTGGGAGATGACCAGAAGGAACTGGAGGAGGGCACACATTGAATGACAAAACGACTTGCCTTCCCTGGGCAGTGCCACTGGGGGAAGGTCATCCGAAGTCTGCCCCCCAGTTATTGTCCTTTCAGATCAAGAAGGACCTAATGGGGGGACCAGGGCCTGCCCCTATGACAAGGACCTGCAATCCAAATTCCTGCTTCTCAGTTGGAGTTTGTCCCACTGGGGCAGGTTATGTGAAATCTGGTGCCCAGCCACTGCCTGCAGACCTGAGGTTCAGCTCCTCGCTCCAAGCAGCAGGCAAGCTGTGTGACAAGCCAGACTAGCATGGTGGATAGCAATAATTATCGTGCCGCCCACAGCTGAAGGGGAACATATGGTAAGGAAAAGGAAACTAACTTGTATTTTTCCGCACCCCTAGGCTCAGCCTTTCTGGGCCTGTCACAGCTGATTTGTGCTGCCTGAGTCATTTCACCCCCCACCTCCTTCTGAATACAGCAACTCCCTCYGAGGGCTTCAAGGCATTGGTGAGGTTGATACTTGATACTTGCTGCCCCTCAGCACAGGAGCACCCAGCTGGCAGCCTCGTGGGGAGCCTGGTGAGAAGAGCTCCCTTGCCTGCTTCCTCCAGTTCTCTTTCCTCCTACGAGCTCAGCCAGGTTTGTGGACAGCACAAGGCTGAAGCAGCATCATGGTGGTGGGTGGGAAGCAAGGCAGGAGGTCAGAGAGCACCTGAGATAGAGGTCTGTGAGAGGGGGTCATCAAAAACCTACGCAGCCCCTAGGTTTTGGTAGTGTGATTGATGCTTTTCAGCAATGCTATTAAAAGAGGGTCAATGTGCACATGACCAGAGGACCTCTGCCTGGAGTCATACAACCTGCACCGGCAGAAGGGCAGGGTCTGGGGAGAACCTGTTCTCTGTGTCCTCACCTCCTGGAGAACCATCAGCTCTCTGCCAGATCTGCTTTCCACTCATGCCAGTCCCTTGAGGGMAAATGTACCCTTGAGGGTTGATTTGCTCTCCATTTTCAGGGCGTTGTGCTCTGCTGGGGCCTCTGAAAGCAATTGGAGTCCTGAGCAAAGCCATCCYTGACCTTGCTCATCCCACACCTAGGGTAGCAATCAAGGTATCTCTGCTACTCTTACACTGTGCCATCATGGTTGGTTTACAGTATCTGTGGTGTCCCAAGAGATGTTTGGATTCAGCTGAGAGAGGAAAACGATGCGTTAACCTACTGTCTCCTTACATGCTGACCCTACATCTGACCTGCCTACACATCCTGACAAAAGCAAGTTATAAAATAGGAGATGTATAAAGGAACTTACTTTATTTTAAGCATAGTGAGTTTTTTTGTTTGATTTTTTTGTTTATTTTCCCCGGGGATTTTTCAGCCACTAGATGAAGTGCAGTATTTCTATAAACCAGCTAGCAATAGGTAGGGTAATTACCTTGACACCTGGCTTGGGTAGGTTTAAGTGGAGTTGGCCGTGGCTGAGACCATGTCAGGAACGTGTGAGGATATATGCAGTTCAACGCTGTAACGCTGCTGAAACTGAATTTCTTCAAATACTGTATGCCACAAGAGTGTACACGTTACACAGAAAGCAGAATCCACCAGCAGCATCCAGAGTAATTTTATATCTTTGGAAAAAAAAAATCAATGAGCAAGAAGAGTCTYCCCATCCCATCTCCTCAAAGTCATCGGTAAACATCAATAGAAAGAGGTGAACACAGGAGAATATYGAATTGCATGAACATGCTTTGGAGCTGCCCTTTTCACGATGGTGTTCACCTTATTTAGTTTATGTTTCTATCCGCTTAAAGGTGATTCAGCCAGGAAATCTTGGTGCATGATCTCACAGTGGTTTAACATGAGACCTCAAAGGCCACCAATAGGGTTAGATACCAAACAACATCCAACCATGCACTTAGTAAACCTATTTTTTTCTAGACCACTGTGTAGGTGACTTTGACAAGCTGATTAGTCCCAAAGCTTTTGGATAAGTTAGATTTAACAGACAGCTCCTTGTAGGTGGATGAGTGACAGGCTGTGGATCAGTGGAACTGAACTTGCAGACACAGCTGAGGCCAGTGTGAAGCCCACAGCTTTGCTGGGGTTGCACGAGAGATTTTTAAAAAATCAGGATGGTGCAATGGCCTCCTCCTGATTCTGCTCCTCGATGTGAGGCCTGGAGCTCCCCAAATATTCCCTTGTTTGGACAAAGTAGGCACAAAATACCTTGGCCTAGTTCAGTAGGAAGCAGGTGTTAACGAAGTTAGAAGGTCCTGGACTTGTCCAGCTGCATTTTCCTCTGTGATGCTCAGCAGACTCAGCCCCAGCGGGTTGATCCTGATGGTGGGCTGTCTGATCCAGCTGGATACTGGACTTTGAGGATAGCCGGGAAGTGGGGCCTCCAGTTGATTCTTGCTGCCAAGGGCCAATCCAAGCCAGTGCAGTACGTTCTATACTGGGGTCCTGACATCAAAGGAGGGTAGTGTGAGCAGAGGCTGAGCAGCAGCCCTGTTTAGRCAGCTAAAGTTGGGGTTCAGCACCTCAAAGACACCTGATATCAAAAAAGAACAAAGACGTCCCAATATGTAAGGCTTTGGCCACTTTAATCCAAGGACTGTCCAGGCTGGATCCCTCTTGGTACTAACCTGTTCTTCCCAAATTTCGTCAGGATTATGAAGACAAGGAGTGAGTCCTGCTTCGTTTTACTCCTACCTTCACCTTTGGGCAACATTTCAATATCAGTGACGCTGGGAATCGCTCTGCTAGAATTGGCTAAGATGGAAGAGAGAGGTCTTCTGAACTTATAAGAAGTAAAGCTGAGCCAGGAGATATAGAATAGCACTGCAGGCTCTTCCATTATGCTTGTGGGAAAGAACCCTCCCCCCCACCACCACATGCCCCTGAAAACTGGGCTTGCAGAGTGAAAATTCACAASTGACCAATGCTGGTGATTTTTAGCAAACAACCCTCCACGGATCCAAAGGCTGTTGACCTCCAGGGGAAGACAGAAAATCCATCTGTTCTGGGAGTCTCTTTCCTGGGGGACAGATTGAAGGACATGGTTCTGAGCATCATTTAACTCTGGGGCTTAATCTCTTGGGTATGCCTTGACTGTAGCCAGCCCACTGTGCATCGCTGTAAAATGGAGCACATGTCTCCAGGCCCCTGAAGGCAGTGGTGCATTCCCTGATATCAAGTAGCAAACTAATTATTCAGATATAGAAATAAAAGGGGCCTGCACTGTACTGAACCTATTCTTCCCTCACTGGTAATCTGGTGAAAGAGTAACATGCATAAAAATAATACCTCAGATGTGCAGCATGGCATGGGCATCACCTAGTTATTCCCTACAAAGATCAGGAAGAGAAAAAGGCTTATCCTAAGTGCTRTTATCCTATAAATGGAGACCAAGATGCACAGGAGTAGCTTGAACACTTGTCTCGAGAGGTGAGGAAATGGGCCAAGGAGCAATGGGCCCTCTCCCTGCCTGCTCTCCGAGGCAAACCACAACCTGCATCTCTTCTGCATGGTCTCCTCATCATGCTGGCTCCCTCACGCTGTGGTCAGCAGGCAGTCTAGGTTGTCTGGAGGGGCTTGGGGGTTCTTGTGGAAGGACTAGACAACCTTGAAGGTACCACATAGATCCCCTGGGATCCATCCTGCCCTACAGCTTCTTGTTGCCAATTTCCTTGAAGCACTCTTCTGTCCTCCTAGGAGGYCCCGCCATCATCCCAGGCCAGGCCTCACCTTGCCTAGTCTTTTCAAAATCACTTGGGAGTGGTAGGGGCTGTCTTTTCCCCGAGCTCCTGAGCGTCACTGTTTAGCAGACCACGTGGCCTTCTGACATTCCAGGCTTTCAACAGCACAAACCAAATAGGTATCTCCAGTGACTCAAAATCCCAAAACCATCATCATGTCCTCCCCATCTCCTTACCTAACACAGTAGCCCTTGGAGTAAAAAAAAAAAAAAAAAAAAAATTACTGGAAGGAACATTAGGATGGATTGGGAAGGAGAAGACACCTTTGCAAATCTCTGTCTAATACTTTCCTAGCCTCAACAAGCGCTCAGCTCCTCTCCCTAATTGTCGCAGCAGCAGGTTGGCTGATTCGCAGCCTCCCTACCCCCTCCTCTCCCGTGGCCTCAACCTGCAGGTCCTTTCCYGGGAAGACACGATTACTGACCTCCTATTTGCCTGTCAAGAGCTAGCTTCACCACTGAAACACCCCCTGTCAAATTAGTGAGTCAGAAGACGTAAGAGAGACCACCGCTGCTAATTTGTACATTAACTGATTCTGACAGAAATATTTCACAAGTGAAAAAACAGAAAATGTGCCTCAAGACAATGTTCAACTTCCATACCAGCAAACTTCTGCTTAACTGTTTAGTGCAGAAGGAGGGGGAAAAAACGACCCCACATTCTCACCATGCTTCTCACTAGACCTCAGTGGTGCAGACTGGATTTTTAGGGCCATTTTTAGCCCTAGAATCCTGATTCTGACTGCTTGCAGAGTGCTGGGTCAGACCTGTGAGCTAGGACTTAACTTGATCAGGCATTAACAGGCTCCTTGGCAGGGACTTCTCACCAAAATATTCGGGTGTGCTGAGGCCTCAGAGATAGACCCGAGGCCAGCTTGGAGCCACTGCTTAGTGCCTGGGAGTGAGTCCCCACAGGCTCTCAAGAAGCATTTGCCTGATGCCACCCCAAGGCATGCTTGGGCTGGTCTTGTACTAGGTGCTGTACATCACACGACCAGAGTTATCTCCTGATGTGAAGAATTTACAGCTAATGTGGAGACGGGCAGGAGGCCGGTGAGATCTGTACGGCTGAAGAGATGAAATTGTCCCTATCAACCAACAAGTCTCTGGGGTCTCATGCTCTAACCATAGAGGAGCCCTGCTTTTATTCGAGTAAATCTAGTCAGTAGTCATGACATTGGTGGTTCTTCCATAGGGCCTGCTATCCTCTGCCAGGGAACAGCTGTCCTAGCCAAGGACTGAGATGCTGAGCGGAGGCTCTTCGTCTACTGAGGTGCTGGGCTCCAGTGAAGGCAGCCTCAGATACCACCACAACTGCTGCAGTCCACTCCAGCTCTGCCTTAGGGAGCTATGCCCAGAGCTGGTGCCTTCCTCAAGCCCCCTGAAATCACTCTGCACAACATTGGCCATTTCTCACCGATGTGGGGAGAGGACATATCCCCTAGGAAGAGACACCTTGTTCTAGGAATATGCTCTCATAATGCCAAAGCTAAGGGTTGAACGGGATGAAGCTGCTCTGAGCAGGAGGGCAGAGGCTCTGTATCAAGCGGGTTTTGCACCCTCTGCTTCAGCAGTATGCAATGGAGGTGTATTTATGAGACAGCTTCTYCCTTAGCTTCTGACTTCCTGGGCAGCTTTGGGACAAACCACTCAGTTGCACAAATTCTACCTGCTAGGCCTAGGGATGAAGGACCCTAATTCATTACCATCCTCTCAAAGCTGAGGAATGGAATTAGGGAATCAAATCGATATGACTTTATTTATATAAGAATGCTGAAAACTTGGGGATGTGTGCCAGCCCTCTGCCCTCTGCCCTAAGACCTTCCCCTTCAGGGAGGACAGACTCTATCACTCACCTCAGACCTGCTTTCAGATCCTCAGCCACATCTGTTGTAGGTATCTCCCATCCTCCAGGTCCATAAGGGATAATCCTAACTATTCAGAGGCTTGTTCCTTTTTACTCTACACTGCAGGATAAGACCTACCAGGGCTTTCTCTTTCACCAGGCTTGGGGAAGGGTGAGTAGGAGTCCATCATGCTATGGTCTAACTATCCTCTTTCCTCTGCAAATGAATCGTCCAGCCATTCACAATGCCGGGAGTAGCTACCCTAGGGACAATATGGATAAACCCAGGACTACCTGCCTGCATCCCAGTCTGGCAATGCTACCAGGCCCCTAGAGAGAGCACTGGCTGCTCAGCCCTTTGCAGCACTCACTCCTCAGGTAAGATGAACCAGGGGGCCACCCTAGTTCCACCCGTCCTGCAGTCACTCCTCCTCCTCCTCACACAAGCTACTGCAGCAATTTCAGCAACTTAGCAGCCATAGCACGAGCAAGGCTACCATGAGAGCCATGCCATGCCCCTAACCTTCCCTATGCTCAGCTGTACTAGGTATTGGCCACCAGCTCTGGCCTGCTGGGAAAGTTTGGGCTCTCGCTGTCTCTTGGACAGCATTCATAACCTCCCAGAAGATCCTGGTGACACCAGCATTTTCCAGGGCATCCCCCACTGGCATGCAGGTCTCGGTTTGCAAGGTTCCAGCCGGCCCTCACAGGCAGGTGGGAGCAGGGTGAACACAGGCTGAGCCTGGGTCCTCGGGCCAGCAGCACTGAGCACATGATCTGTTGTGGCAGCTTCCCTGCAGCCTCGAGCCAGCCCGGAGCTAGCACTGATGATGGCTTTAATTGCTTTCAGATTCGATAGCCCAGCCCGTGACAGCCTGGGCTGTGCAACCACAGCAGCTGCAGCTGTGCCAACTGTCCCTGTGTAGGCAGGCATGGGACCTGGGTTTTATCTCTTTTTCCAGTTTCATTTGAAAGGAGGGACCGCACAGAAGGAGCAGAGAAACTGTCCTGCTCCTTTGCTGGATTTGGTCTTTCTTTTTTTAAACAGAATGGCAAACTCTGCCCTGAGTCCTTATAGTGCTGAAAGCTCTTCACCAGCCTTGGGAGAGTCCTGCCCGGCCCAGGGCAAGAGCCTGGGTCACCAACCTTGCTTCACAGCTGGGGAAACTGAGGCACAAGGAAGCCACAGGATGGGATTTGCACCCAGCAATGCCAGTCCATATTAATGYCTTAAGAGGAACCGTTCTACCCTCTGTCATCATGAATGAACAGGTGAGGGTTTACCCCCCAGATCAGATCCCAGAGCATCAGCTCTCCCTGCTCACAAGGCACACTTCTTACTTACCCTGCCTGTCGTTTCTTCTGYCCCAAGCATGAAGTGGATACTGGAGTGCTTCATTCTCTCATCATGAGATGGAGGTTGGGTCTCCTGCCCATGGGGCTCCCAGTGCCTGTAGTACAGCCTGCGATGTGCAAGGTCTGATTGTCGTCTTTGGCTGCTGGTGCTCTGGCTCACCATGGTGTGRTACAAGGGGCAGCGTGGTCATGGCAGCAGGCAAAAGCTTTGTCAGCACTGGGGCCACTTGCAGSAGAGCTTGCTGCAGCCTGTACTTGGTGTGCACCAGACTCTGGGAGCCAGAGGCTCCTGGGTCAGGGTGTCCCCAAGCTGCTCTTGGGATATGGGGCACTAGTTGAGGGTGCTCATGGCTGGCACAACAGAGCTCTGGGGAGCTCAGACCTGAGGCGGTGAGGATCTCCCCCTCTGAAGACCTAATGGGCCCYACAGGATCAAGGGCCTCACTGAGACGATCTTGACTTTGTGCTGAGTAGAGGGTTTTCTTGTATGGGGTGAAAGGAGATGGAAGAGGGGCTGCTTAGCACCAKGTGATGACATTTAAGTGGTGTCCTTAACCCACTGGAACTTCAGCAGTTTCTGTGCGCTAGGATGCCTCTTTCCCCCTCTCTCCAGTTGAGATGCTGTCCATCAAGGCAGCTGCTGGCTATATATCTAATGGATCCCAGGCTGCCAAGCAGCTGGGCTTGCTTGAGGGGAGTAGGGCCCACACTGGGAGCCAGTGCAATGAGATTAGGTGGGTAGAAACACTTCTYTTCAGCCAAAGCAGCTTAATGCAGCGAAGCATTGAAGAAGACATTGCTGCAGGGTCCCAATCTGACCTACAGCAGGCAAGGTCCTACATCAGACAAGGCCCTATGCCAGGACAGCAGGATCACAAGTCCTGTCCCCATCCCCATGCTAGCCCACCCTGTGGGGTCTGCATACCAACTGCCCAGGACAGGGGCTGAGCATCCCTGCCACAGTCTTCCTATTTAATCCTTCACTTTTCACAGAATCACAGAATGCCCAAGGTTGGAAGGGACCTCAGAGGTCATCGAGTCCAACCCCCCTGCACACTCAGGGTCACCTAGAGCACGKGGCACAGGGCTGCATCCAAGCGGGTTTTAAAGATCTCCAAAGAAGGAGACTCCACAACCTCTCTGGGCAACAYGTTCCAGTGCTTTTTGCTGCCTGCCTGGAGACTACCACCAGTGGGAGAAAGGAAAGTTATGGGATTCTACCTGAAATTTCTGGCAAGTGTCAGAAGGTCTGGTTGCACTTGGCAGGGTCTTACTGACTCTCAGCCCCTGACCTACATGTCCCCATCTCTGTAGTCTCAGACTATGAGGTCTTCTAGGTCATCAGGAAAAGCCAGGAGATGTGTCCCTAGCAGCATGCACACCCTCCCAAGGGCGAAGGGGTGCACACAGGGGACCCCTCCAAAGCAGACTGCTTAACAGAGYGGTCATGGTGATATGACTGTGAAAGAGGCCTCCGAAAAAAAAAACATCTTGGTGGCTGCAGAGCCCCATAGCCAGGATGGGCCCAGATTAGGTAGCTAAGTGTGGTTGTGAGGGACAAAGAGGYGGTGGGCTGCTTCTGAGGGCGCCTCCATCACTTTCTATCCCTGGATCAGCCCTGAGAGGAGAGCCAGGCTCTTGTGAGGTGGGAAGTTTGCGCAGCCTCCTGCCTGGCGGAGCCGGGGTGCCGCTCACCCCCCCAAACCGCCCTCGCAGGCAGGTGCTCCAGGGCAGGGGCTGCATTATTGACGAAGAGGCAGGCAGGCAGCAGTGCGGGCGGCAGCTCAGACGGGCGAGCTTTGTGCCGAGCAGCCCCCTCGTACCACAGGCAGCCCCGGGCAAAGCACTTTGCCTGCTCCGCAAAGCCACAGAGCAACCAGGCCTGGCTTGGGGGCAAGCAGGCCCGCGAGGCACGGTGGCGGTGGCCCAGCGAGTGTTCAGCTGCCGAGGGAGGCACCATGAGTCAGTGCACACCAGGAACCCTCCCGGCATGGGACCTTGAGGGCACTCAGGAGAAGCCATGGGCCCTACACGCACCTGCACGCCCTGGCCGGGCTCGTGACCCGTGCCCCCCATCCTGGCTGCACAGGCCGAGGTGCGGGTGCCTCCTCCACCTGCCTCGCTGTCCCCGCTGCCGCCGCGGTTCTGCAGCCCCTGCCTGGCCTGGCCTCCCCCTACCGCCCTGCACAGGGGCTGGCCATATTTAAGCCTCCCTCTTGTCTCTAGGCGGAGATTTGTGGCGTAAAATGCACAATATGTTCTATCTGCCCTGTGGGAGCTATAAAATATTCACCAGCAGCTCCCATTATAGTCAGAGTGAATCACAGAGAAGGCTGGAGCCCTTGCCTCCTGACACATCCCTTCGGCTCGCGCGCGCCTCAGCAGCGTGAGCCCTACCGGCCTCGGCGGCCATGGCCCCTGTGGCTTGCCAGGGCCTGCGGGCTGTGGGAGTCACCTCAGCAGTTGTGCCAGGCGCTGACGATCAGCCAGGCCCTGCCTTGGTTGCTTGGCACCTGCACATGGGAAAGCATCAGGAGCCCCACGCTTGCRCCTCGGGGCCCAGCAGGGGCAGCCAGCTCATTTGAGAGCTCCCACTGGGCCTAGTGGGTCTGGAGAGGGTGGGCTGTCCACTTGAAACCAGTATCTCCTGCGTGCCTCCATCCCAAAAGGCAACTGCATCCAAAGTGTGTAGTGACCATGTAGATGTGATGGTTAAAAACCTCCTACCAGACCATCTGCATGGCCTCCTCAGCACATCCTGGCAAAAAAAAAAAAAAATCCTAAATCCTCTGGCCTTGGTACACATGGAATAGACCAGAGCCATCACCCTGGCAATAGACCATCAGCTTGATGGATGTCTCCTAGGTACTGTATGCTCCTTAGAGAAGAGAGCCTTTGAACTGGGAGTAAAGACAGGTGACAACAGCCAGCTAGAGACTCCCAGAGTCAAAACCTTGACTGATATTCCTCATGCTAAAATGTGATTGTGAGGCCAGGCTCCTGCATCTCTTTGGCTGTGGGTACAGAGGCCAAGACAACCATGGGAGCTGCTGGAGACTGTCCAGGCTCTTCAGCACAAAATCATCTCCATGCAGAAATCTTGGCTGCGCCTTTCTGGGTGCAATCCCTGGACAACCCTTTTCTTGAGTTGGTTGCTCTCTCCTCAGCGCCATTGTCTTTCTTCCCTTGATTTTGAAATCCTGAAAATATCCCTACTGCTCTCCAAAAGCCTTGCTAGATCTTCCTCTCTCTCCAGATGAAGTGTCCATGCTATGTCTGCCCCCATCACTTGACTTTTCATAGCAGTTCACAAAAAGCTGTGTCCTCTTAAGGAGGTAGTTTTTATAGATGGGCTGTGACACCTCTCTGCATGGCATCCCTCCTTCTCTTGCTGCTTTATTTTCATGCAGATGGAACCACCTCTCTTCCTGCTCCAACCACTCATGCAGAATCAGCACACCACCAGTCTTCCTCAGACCCCTTCCTGATCTACTTGCTCTTACTTCTCAGGTCTTACTCTCTGTCGTCAGACAGTAGACTTAAGACTTGATTGATTTAAGGATCTACAGGGTTTGTTAAGTGGTTCTATGATGATGAGCTAATGCTGCTATTGATCACCACTACCACGAAACTGCTAAATCAAATACAATTATATCTTTTTGCACACTATTGTGCACAATTATAATGCTATTAATTATATCTTAAACTTTACAAATCATGCCCAACTACTATTGAATTGCRATTTCATCACCCTTCCCTCTACCAGCTGCTACTAGTGTCCATCACTCCTTATGTTCTCTCCCCACACCAGGTCTTTCGGACATTGTCCTGGTAGAGCAGTAGTCTACTGCGCTTGTCTGCAAATCAGCATCACAGGCATCTACATCCAAGKGTTGGAAGATCTTATCCCCTACCTCCTTGTTCTTTATCTAAATCTATAGCTTATTCTCTATTTTTTCTATTTCTGGACTCATCTTTTCACTGACCATGTATTTCCCTTTTCCTGCCCAATYCCCTCTCAAATAGACAAGTTTCCCCTAATTATTTTGTCCTTGTGGAACTCAGTTCTGCCACATCCTYACCAAAATAGGATGTCTTAGGTATCATTACCAGGGTAATAGTGGGGTTACATGATATTACTGAGGCAGCTATTTTGGTGCAGGTGGCCTTGCAAAACTCTGCATCCTAAAACATCCCTAAAATTACCTGGCAACATACTGGTTACCTTATGCACACTGCAAGCTGAATTGCTCCAGCCACATTCCCCTTCYTCCCTTCAGTGCTCTAGTGGGATCTCTTTTACCAGCTGTGCTTTTTGGCCTTTCCCCAAGCTGCCTCATTGGTATCCCCAGGTGTGGTGGTGAATGGGGTGTCTCTTACGCCTGTTCCCTTCCCAACCCCAGCCCTGGCACAGACATACTCTTCATGTTGTCTTGTACCTGTGAGGCYGTGTTGCTTGGCTTCTTCAGAGCAAAAGCCATGGGCTGGGGCTGCAAAACCCAGATGACTTTTCAGCTGCCAGCAGATGCAACCCATTTCCTCCTGCTACTTTGACTCCGCAGCATGCTGAAGTCCTACTGCACAAAGCAGTAATTGCTCTGAGCTGGACTGAAAATCCCTGCCTGGAGGTAACCTATATCTACCTGGTAATCTACTTGGCCTCTAACAGTACCCCTCAGCACATGTCTAGAAGGTCAAGAGGAGAGTAAAGTTGATACTCCCACCTTAGGCAAGGGGATTTCCTGACACAGGCAGCCCTGCCGTCACCAGATCCCCTCCTGTCACCCCCAAATTATGTCAACAGCTCAGGTGCCCCCTTGTCGGGCACACAGCTCCCAAGCAACTCTGACCTACCAGGCTCATCCCCTTCCCAGGGTGACTCCCTGGGGTTGGGCAGCATGAAGAACCATCCCTTCATGGCTGTGGCTTGCCCTTGTCAAGGTCTATGGTTGTGCCTTGGCTTTGTACAGCAGCCTCTCTTGCTCTCTGTGCCAGCTCAACTGTTGCCTGAAATTCCTGACTGCTTGGGCTGGTAGATCACCAAGGTGATGGCTCTCATGGCTTCAGCTCATTCTTGTTATTGCCTATGCCTTGCTGTGATCSTGGAATTTCTAGGCCATGTCAATGAGACATGGCAGAATTTGCCCAGGTCTTATTTATTTGGGCTTGGCTTGTCATGAATGGTACATGAAAGACAGGGCTTCTGGGGACAGCAGGACTCGACCCATGTGTGGGCTGTGTGTGGCAGCCACTATTCCAATGAAAGATGCCACAAAGGCGTAGCTTGGCATGAGGTGGCTCGGCTCATCTTTGGCATTAGACAGCAAATGGAGCTGCCTCCATCTGGGGGCAGGACAGGAGGCTGGGGACAGGACTCCCTGTATGCAGGTGGGCTGGCTCTGGGGCTGCAGTGTTGCCCACACTTCAAACTAGTTGCTCACCGTCATCTGCCAGCGTGGGACTGTGACCAGGGTGGGTGCCTGCTGGTAACCCCTGCCAAAGCGGTTTGGTTGGCAGCAGACCACACTTAGAGCTAGCTGCAGCACCGTTTTTCTCCTATCCTGGCCTTGTCCCCCTCTGATGACACAGCAGAGACCAGGGCAAGATGGAGCAGGGTGGTGGGGAACAGACCAAAACATGTGGGGCAACCCTGCCCTATGAGAGGCCATGAAGAGGCCAGGATAGCAGAGGCTGCAAGAGATGCAAGGGTTAAAACCTCCCTCTGCCTTTGAGTTTTCTTTTCCCGAACAGACCAAGAGGAGAGGCAAGCAAAAGAGGGAGGCAGTGCCCTCACCGCCCTCCCCACCAAAATTAACTCTCCATCTGTTTCTTTCCGGCTGAGGCTGATGACTTGTGACAGGGCATCCTGAATGCAAAGATGTTTCGCCCAGAAAATCTATTACAAGTTGCTCTAAGAAAGACAGAAATTCTCTCCTTCTGTCTCTCCCTACTGGTCTCTCAAGGTGCCCACCCCAGGCGAGAGCTGGGCTGGCAGGCTGGAGAGCACAGCCTGCTGCCTCCACTGAGCTGGAAAGCTCGCCCTCGCCAGGTTGCAGCTTGGCCTGCCTTGCCGCAGGCCCCCGAACGGGGCTTGGAGGAGGGAAACGGGGTCGTGGAGCAGAGGGCCAGGCTGGCTGAGCAGGCTGTAGAGTTTGGGGAGGGTGCAAGCATTGTCTGGGGTGCTGGAACCTCTTATGGCAGTCTGGGGTGCTGGAACTGCTACTGTTGCTCCTTGACCTCCGATCCTTCAGGTGGGAGAGATGCCCTAACACCGTAACTTTGCCGCTCTCCCCGGCAGACGAGCGCAGGGAGCAAGGGTGCAGAAGAAGGGGTCCACAGGAAGCAGCACAGTGGCACGGCCACGTTGGTGGTGGATGTTACCATCCTACAACAGTCCCGGCATCTCCTCTGTGTGCCAAAGGAATGGGGAGCCCGCTGCACCTCCGTGCGGGAAGCCCTTCCCGGGCACGCACTGCCCTCTCCCGGCTGCTGYGGGCTGCACTTGGTGCGGGCCTGACTGCTGCTGCGTTTGGCAAATTTCTTTCTTTTTATTATTACTATTTATTTTCTGAACAGGATAAAACTGAAGAAAGCTAAAGCTCAAAATTCTCGCTTTTTTTTGTCTTCAGTGGATTTCCAGGCTGAGGTGCGGCCCTGGCAAGTATCAGCTGCCACTACTGCGACCCTGCAGTAGGCAGCGGCAGCCCGAGGAACCGAGCCAAAGTCTCCAGTGCTGGAGCAGCAGAGGTGCTGCTCAGCCAGGCTGCGGAGCTCCTGGCCCTCCAGACCCATTGCCAGCAGGCCCTGATAGGTGCAGCACTTTATCCCGAGCTTCCCGTGCTGTTTTCAGGGGCGGGAGATGCGGGTAGAGGCTCTGTCAGATCAGTGAGAAGAATCCTGCAGCACTCACTGTGAGGGGACCTCTTGAGGACCATCTTGCCTGTGGCCCCCAAGCACTCAGGCCCTGGTTCCCTGCAGCCGCTT
This sequence comes from Nothoprocta perdicaria, assembly GCF_003342845.1. NCBI lineage: Eukaryota > Metazoa > Chordata > Aves > Tinamiformes > Tinamidae > Nothoprocta > Nothoprocta perdicaria. Next base: position 64,035 of record NW_020455693.1, on the reverse strand, counting down.
GCTAAAATCTCCAGCCACACCAGCTCTCTGAGGGAACAGCTCTTCCTAAGCCCCTAGGTCACACAGCCCCATGCCACACTTCTCCCTCTCCCTCTGGGCCTGCATCCTCARCACCCCCATATGGTGCTGCACCTCAGCACTCCCAAAGCAAGGCAAATCCAGACCGCTTCAGTAAAAAACAAAACTTTATTTGGTCCATCAGAACCTGAGTTTGAAAACCACCATCATTTGTATAATACAGGGATTACTGGTCTCATTTACATTTGATAAAATAGCCTATGTTTCTTAAGAGCTGGACAGTATGTACAGGGTTAAAAATTTTCACAGGTCAAAGACAGAAAGAGAAAGAAAGAAAAAAAAAAACTGAAGGACAAATCATCCCAAGGAGGAAGGCGCCGAGAAGAGGGAAAACAGAGAAAACAGATCAACAACTGAAAATACAGACAGCTTGGCTGAGCAGCCCCTGCCCTAAGGGCCCGCAAGGTCCCAGGGCAGCCTGTGCCCAGAGCCCTTCTCCCCAGGCCCCTGCCCACTCCTCAGCTCTTCAAGGACTGGGCAGAGACAGATGCAGGTGGGCAAATGCCAAACGCAGCAGATGCCCATGCCCAGGGCCTGCTGTGTCCCCAGGGGTGGCCCCTGTCGCAGGCAGTGCAGCAGTGCTCCGACAGGCACCACAACCAGGAGCCCGGCCAGTGACATGGCTCAGGGTCTCCTGTTCCCCCCTGGAGCTGCAGGTCCTCGCAATCTAGGAAGGAAAGTAGTAACACGAGCAGACTTTCCTCACTCCCGCCCACCTTAACCAACACACGCCCACTCTCTATCCCAACTGGAGTGCCGAAATGCCAGAAAACACTGCTGAAAAGCTTTGGGGCAGCCTGGTGGCATGACAGCCTTGCCGCTGCTGCCTGCTCCGTCCATGGAGCACCCAGCAGGCTGCACTGATGCCAACAGGCCCCTGCAAGTCTCTGCCTTGTCCCATRGGACTTTACCTCTAAGGGATGGGGCTTCCTGCTGCCCCCACCCCTGTGCAGAGCAACTAAGCGGAGCAAGCCGGTGGGAGCGGCTCCTCTAACCCTGGGTCKGTACCGGCTGCCCTCTATCACCTGCCAGGCACTGCAAAACTGTTAAWATTCAATCCTCGCTACCTTTGCAGGGCACGGGGCCAGCCCGACGGGGTGGCAGCAGGGCAGTGCCGGGGGCTGGGGAGCCAAGCCCTRGCTTGGGACTCATGGCTTCTCTCCAGGCACTGCTTTCCGGGGCTGCCATTGCATAGTAACACTTGGGGGATGAGTTGGGGGGAGGCCCATGTTGCTACGAACCAGTGAATCACCTGGCCCCTCCTGGACGCAGGAGCTACCCTTGCTCCCCACCGCACAGGCAGGGAACTGCACCTGGTCATTTGGCTCCAAGGCGCTGTGGAAAGCATCCATGGGGCATTCTTAGAAGGAGCGAGCACCTCCTCCTGCTCGGCCCCACTCCACGGTTCTCGCGGCGCAGGCGGAGGCAGCCTGGGCCGGGTGCCGGCGCCGCGCTGGGAAACGCAGCCGCTCCACGGCCATGAAGAGCAGGCGAGGGTGGCACAAGCGTGGGGCGACGGCAGCGCCGCCCGCCTCACAGGCACCCAAAGCAGCAGCCTGTGGCGCTCAGCAAAGGGACCCTGCCTGGCCTCCCACTTGTTTCTCACGGCAGACAACAGGGGGAAAAGACAGTGGGGAGGGCACAGCTGGCAGACAGAGGATCACATGGATGGACAGACTCGAGAGGTATATTCTTTTGCCATTTTTTTTCTGTGTGTGTTTGTTCTTGCAGCGCCAGGACCCCAGCGCCATGAGAGGGGGGCAGAGTCCTGAGCATGGTGCCTGGGCAGGGGGCTGGTGGCAACCTCCAGCCCCTTCCTCTCCCCACAGCCCCCTGCTTCTGCCCCATGTGCTTGGGGCAAGGCAGAGCGYGCCAGGCCCAGGGGCGCGCCAAGGGGATGGGGGATCCTGAGAGAGCCGCAGGCCAGGCTGTGCCATCGTCCCTTCGCCCCCCTCCCAGTGGCTCCTTATAAAGTGCGTGAATTAGCAGGGTGAGGGGAGGTGGGTGCTGACAGGGAGGGGGCAGCAAGCAGAGCTGGTCCTGGCCCCTGAGAACTCGCCCCCAGCCCTGCAGACACAGGGCAAAGTGCTTGGTGTGACGCTCCAGCTCTGCCCTGCGGCTCAGTGTGACAGCTCAGGGGGTGACCCCAGGCCAGAGGCTCAGTGAAAAGAAAGGGAGAGAGGAGCGGGTTGGAGGAGGCGTTTTGTCATAGCGGCCGGGGCCCGTGGAGTCCGGCCACCTCCGGGGTGAGCAGGGGATTGTGGGTCCCTTTTGTGGACATCCAGTCATTGAGGAAGGCCTGGGTGGCTTTACGGTGGGCCAGACGGTGGGTGATGGAGAAGCCAGCATTGCCCTCCAGCTGGGAGAGGATCACCAACACCTGCCTGCAGAGAAAGTGCCAGGTTCAGGGCTCGTCAGCTGTCCGGCTTAGCAAAGCAACACACTCCCCCGTGCCTCCCAGCTTAACCCCTGCCGCAGCAATCCCATGTCCTGCTGGCTTGGCCAAGCGCCCATCCCTCATGCCAGTGGGCTCTGCCCACTCCCTTCCTGACACCCTGATGCCCACCCTGTGAACCTTGGCCTATGCCACCCCATAAACCCCACACTCTGCCTTGCTCCAAGCCTGTCCGCTTGGAGCGACAACAGTGGTAACAGCACACGTACCTGTGTTGCCCTTGTGGACCAGCACCAGGCTCCCACCTCTTACCTGTGCAGGGGGGGAACGCTGTCTTGCGTTTTGAGGCTGCCACGCGTGGAGACCACGTTGAAGCTGTCAGTGCAGTCACACTGGACGTGCAGGTAGGACTTGGGGTGCCGGTTCTCCACCACCACAATGAGCCCTGCCCAGCCATGTGTCAGGTAGTAGCATGTCATCCCCTCACGACCCTGAGGTAAACAACCCAGTCAGGTATCCAAACCCAGGGGGTACCCTGCCTCTCACACTCTGAATCAGCATCTTCCACCAGCCCGCCATGCACCGACACCCTGTGCCCCCCATCTGGGCTGGAATGAAGAACAGATGACCACCCATGGGGCAGGAAGGCAGTTCCAGAGCTGGCTCTTCCTGACGAGCACCAGAGACTCTGACAACGTAGCAGAGCGCAGGGTACTGGCTTCTGCTGGCACCGCTGCCCCCTCCCCTCTGCAGCCATGGCCTGCATCATTGCTGGCCACATGCCACCCTCACCCACCTCGTGCCGCTCGCCCTTGTTCTCAGTCAGCAAGATGATGGCATCTGCCAGCGTGGTGGGCTGTGCCTCCACCTGCTCCACCATCACCAGGCGGGAGCTGTAGATGGCCAGGATATAGCTGGAATAATCAATGGCATGCCGGCTGCTGGTGGGACTGGATGCTGTGGGGATGACACAGCACACAGGGGTGCTCAGTGAGACTGTCCCAGAGCTCACCTCTCCCAGCACACATCTGTAACCCTCTAACCCAGCACAGGCCCCATAGCAATGTTTGGGGCAGGGCTGCATCAGCTCTGCCTCCTTCAGAGGTTACCATCAGCAGGGAGGGGAGCCCAGTTCCAGCTTTGCCCCGCTGGCCTCCACCCCTCTTACCCTGGGTAGCAGTGGGGCCTGCCATGGCAGCATTCCAGTGGTTGAAGGCACAGCACACGACAGCATACTCGCCCGGCTCCAGCATGACGTCGCAGTTGACAAACTTCTTGACAGCTCGTTTGCTGTGAGCCATCAGCCGGCCCAGGCTCAGCTTGTTCCCACTGGTGAAAGTAGCCCGAAAAACCATGATGCACAGATCCAGCAAGTGGCTGTCCACCATGTCTGATCGCCTGCAAAAAGAGAAGGAGAGTCACACCTCAGCAGAGCACCTCCTGGCACAGCACACAGACATGACCCACGCCGGGCAGGACGGCCAATCTAGAGGGACAGTCTTCCCACTGGGCCGGGATAGACCCCCTTGAATATCCTGACCCATGAATAAGCGCCTGTTAAGGGTGAGAGTTTCAGCTGTGATGGCCCTAGCCCTGAAATATGAGTGGGCCATGAGAATTAGTGAAGAAATGTCAATGGGGGCCAATCTCTAAGCTTGGCAATCCCGCAGGATGGCAGGTGGAGCTAGTGAACAGGAGTTTCTCCTGGGTTCTTGTTCACTGTTTTCAGCCTTCGKGGGCTGCCCAACTCACCTGCTGCCCTCCTGGAAGAGGGCAAATTCCAGGGCAGCACGCTCCAGAACTGTCAGCGATGTCACTGTCACGGGCCCATTGGCCTTGTTGGGGAACATGCCCTGGACACGCACCTCGTGCCAGTCTGAATGCAGCTTGCAGATGTCCACGGAGTCAAAATACCTATGGGAAACGTGGGCTCAGCAGGTCCTGYGAGGTCCTCTGCTGTGAGGTCCTCACACCCTGACCAACTGTGCCTCACTCAGCTGGAAAGAGGCAGGGGCATCAGAAGCTCCACRTGCTCCTCTGGAGAGGTCTAGCCCACAGCACCCCATCTTGCCCTCATGCCCCATGTTTTCTTTCCTAGCCCAGACACTCTRGGCTCAGACCACAAAGCGTGTCTCCACACCACCGAGATGTGACCTCTGCAAAGGCAGTGCCCGCTGCCACATGGGGCGAGGGCGCGCTGATAAGGGAGGGGAGCTGAAGGGCTGGCGGGAGGAGGAGCAGGACCTTCCCAACTGGTCTCTCTAGAGGGCTGCAGCCGGGCCCAGCTTCCCCACAGCCGCAAGGAAACGGGCACTGCTGGAAGCTGCAGCCGCTGCTGCACCCACTAGGTGGCACAGCCCATCCGCACCGGGAAGCCTTGGAGCGGCCGGGCTTCGGCCTCCCGGAAACCCGCCAGGAGCACAGCAGCCACCCCAGTGCCTCACACCGTACGTGGCCCTGCGGAGACCATGGCCCAGGGGTCTGGGGGCTGATCTCTGGTGCTGGCGCCAGCCGGTCTGGCTGCGCTGTGAAAGGCAGTGCCCGGCGGCTGCTGAATGGGTGGGTGCAGTCAGTGTGTGAGGCTATGGAGGCCAGAGTCCTCCCTTGCAACAATTTCTCCATCCTGTGTGCTCTGAGTGAAGGAGTTTGCATGAACCAGCACAAAATAGCCCTCCAGCAGTTTCATCACACAGCCCTCGCCCAGCCCTTCAGCCCCATGTCATGCTGCCCTGCTCCCRCACCCAAGCCCAGCACCTGCCCCCAGGGAGGAGGCCTGGGGGTCTTTGCCTCCTGGGCAGTACCGTACTTAATGAAATCACTGTACTCCATCCAGAAGACCCCCTCGCTGCTGCCATGGGGCATCAGGTCATGACGCAAGGGGGCTGGCCAGTGAGGCCACTCATCGGACCAGCTGCCGTTCCAGGAGAAGCGGCCCCAAGGGTTTCGGAGTCGTAGCAACCTGGGGGAAGAGGAACAACGGTGTCAGAGCAAGGCAGGATACCAGGGTGATTGCCTCTGAGATGTTCACCCATCTCAAAAACACTTAGCTTGGCCTCCTCCAAGTAGGCCATCACACAACCTTCTACTCCCTCCAGCCTGTCTCTGATTTCAGAGTCCCCAGAGTGTCCCAAGCCTAATTTCCATCCCTCTTCCACAACATAACCCATGTCCTGCTCTTCTCTTTGGATCTGCGGCATCTCACCTCACCATTCCCAGCCCACAATGGCCTCCAGACAAACACTGTGGGGAAGTGGCYGGTGAGCAAATGCTCAGTGAGCAGCACAAGCCCTCGGGTAACATGGCTAAAAGTGGGCCTTCATACAGGCATTCAGGTAGTCGGGACAATACCCATTTGCATCTCCCTCACCCCACAAAGATGAGAAGGATGCCCTCATTAATTTATACTGAAAGAGCTTGGCTCAATCCTCTTGTGTCCTGCCACCCATGGGACGACTCAAAGATGAGAGAGGGTTGTCTAGTGTAGGGCAGCCTAGGACATGGGCCCAGTGCCACACAAAGCCAGCTTATATGACAGCAGTATCTATGCGACACCATAAGGAGAAGTAGGCCTTGCTGATTGCGAGGACAGGACAGAACGAGAGTCTCCAAGGTCTTGTCCTGCAGGCTAACCCCCTGCATTCTCCTTTCTCAGACTTCAGGCTTTCTGCTCACAGGCTAAACTGCTAGGAACATTTGCTATAGTATGCCAGGCTCCACCCCCTAACTCACCTGAAGCCTTGGACATCCCGCACATCCAGGATAGAGTAGGCATGCCGTGGACGGAGACCCATACTCTCATAGGCCACATCATCCACCTTCATGTTTCCCCCGCCACAGGATGCACCCATGAGGAACCTGCACAAGGGGACAGCAAAATACTTAGTATTCTGCAGGGCCTGGCACTGGGGGAACCTGGTCCCCACAGTTTGAGACATGGGACAGACCTTCTCCTGTCAGGATCTTCCATATGCCCTCTCTGCAACCCCACTGCAAGCCTCTCCAGAGCAGAGCCTTGACATCAGCAGCTAGAGTTCTGCTTAGGCAGAAAGCTTCATTCAACTCCATCACTCAGATGCATGCTCAAGTCCAGACGCCACGGAGGGCTTCTCCAAGCGGTGCCCTCAGATCAGAGCACTTGATTGTCTTCCATCACCAGCTGGACAAAACAGAGCTGCCCTCATCTTCTGTCAGATCCCTCGCCTGCTCCTGCTTGGCCAAATGGCCAAAGCTGAGCCTGCCTCCATTTCTCAGGGAACAGGTCCCAGCTGTGGGAGTGAGGGCACAGCCTCCAGTGTGGCAGAACCACAGACGTGGCCGAGTACCACAGGGTGACAGGAGCTACCCTGCCTTTAGCTGTCACAATAAAAATCACTCTGATCTTCACTGTGCGGAGCTTAGGAGCCTAACTTCCCTCCGACGCTTCCTCTCGGTTAGGTCTGCCAGTGATGAGCTAGAGGACTTGCTTTTGCTTTGTCTCCTACTGACTGGACTAATTATGCCCAGGTACAGTCAAAGATGCATTTAAAGGTGGGGAACATGTGCACGGTAAAGCCCTTATTAATACAGGGAATATGGAAGCGAAATTCAAAGCAAAACAAGTAGATTTAACGCCAGCCATTTCAAAAACTCTGTAAGACAGCAGCAAACATGCACAGGGAAATCCACGAGGATTTTAATTTCATTTTAAAATTAAACAAAGGAGAAATCATTTCTTAGAGCTTAGAGGAGGGTTCTGTCAACACTTCAGATGCCAAGTGTTGTGGACTGCATCCTGGGTCAACACACTAGACCCTCTCCTCTCAGTCTTTACAAGGGAGAGTGGTCACCCTCTCCCCCTCCTTTGAATATCTAAGTCCTGACAACTACCATGATGTCCTCCTGCCTTGTCTTACCCAGCCTCCTTAGAACTCAGCATTTTGGCCCAGATGAGGTCAGTGTCAATGGGCTCCTCGCGAGGGTTAGTGGAGCTGACCTGCAGCATCAGGCTCTCGCAGGGGGCACCAGTTAGTGTAGCCAGGCCTTCAATAGCACGCCCCGCCTGGAGGGCAAAGTACGAACCATGAAGCTTGGCCAGGGCCTTCTCAATGAGGGCTACCCACAACTGCTTTCTCTGGGCCTGCAGAAAGAGACAGAAACACGTTAAAAGCCACCCCCTGGACATGTGATGGAAAAGCAAATGGACCACATGCAGAAAAGGCAAAGCCCTGCTCATCTGCTCTCTGCCAGCCCTCACATTATGAAAGGAGATGGAGTGATGGAAGCAGTAAGGCTGAGCTGCCAGGAGCTTGCTCACATATGGCCAAGGGAAACTCCATTCACTATCTGACCAGTGTTGGGGTGTTTTTTAAACGTGATAAAATAATGGCCCCTTCTTTCCGCATCAATCTGGATTCAGAAATGTTTAACACTTAATATTAACAAAAATGTTAAAAAGGCTAGTGGGCACATGTGGACAGTTGGCTTTTACTAACACACCRCTGCAAATAAAAACTATCACACCTTCGGAGCAGGAGGCTGCCTGGAGCACAGTTTGCAGTGAAAACAGTTACATTTCATGCACAATGAAGAGGTAGTTTCAGGGACAAGAAAAGAACCTCAGCGGCGCACTGACAAACTTCCCCACTCCCAGCACGGGGATGATGGCAAGACGTAATTGGAAGATGCRTTTTTGCAGCAGGAAATCTCTCTGGAGTCACTTTGCTCTGGGGCCAGGCTATTGGTACGGTTAAGAGGCGCTATAAAGAAATGTATAGGCTGCATTAATTCACCCAGAGGGTTACAAAGCCTACAACCAGAGTGCCCAGCCACTGTTACGGGTCCCTAACCTCCTAAACTGTCCTGGGCATGTCCAAATCTTTCATCCCAGCCCCTACCTGACATGAGGAGTGAGGGTTGCAAGTGCACCAGCACAGGGGCCACAAAACGTTTGTTGGCTTCTGTATCCCCAATAAACGGGGTCCAGATGGAGATGTTTCAAAACGCAGTGCTTGCCGAGCAGCAAGGGAAATCCACTGGTACACTTGCAACTTGGTGTGACTCATAGGCGACCGTCAGGAGTTGGGAGAAGAAAGGAGGGCAATGAAGAAGTCTTTGTGATAGATAAAGGAAGCTCAGCAGTGCTTTTCTCTAGTCTGTATTTGAGTCCCTCAAAAAGAACAAAATCCATGTAGTTTATTTCCACCTGAGACTCAGCTAGAGAGCTGTGATAACATCCTGCTTTGGCTTTATTTTTAGAACTCTTTGGTTTTCCTTTTTACCCCCCACATTCAGCTCAAACACCTAAGAACTCGGCAACAAAAGTCCTTCAAGACTCAGATGCACCTGGAATCAAAAGCAAAGCAAGTCCAGTCCATGTGAAAATCTTCAATCTTAAAGACATGTAGACTTGAAATTTTAAGAGAGGAAGAATGGGTGGAGAAGGATAAACAGAAAACTCAAGAGGGTTTCTTTTCCTATGCTGAAAATAAAGAACTTMATCTGATTAGGCCTTTGTCTATCATGAGACAGAATGTAGGCACGGACTCCTTTCTCTTCCCCTCCCCAATATTTCTGTTTAATAGGACCCACTTTGAGGAGCCCTGGCAATCGTTTTGACACACTCAGCTTTCCTGTGTCCCACGGGGAATCATCYACTTTGTAGAGGACCTGTGTAGGTATCCAGCCTTGGCAATGGTATATGTGTGTTTGAACAGCACGAAGCTCCTGTCTAGACCCAGAGCGGTCTGCACAGGGACTACTGGGACTGTGGGACACAGGTGGTGATGCTGCCAGCTATGCTGAACAGACTGTGACACCACATGCCCAGAGAGGCCTGCAAGCCTTGACACAACTGCCCCAGCACKGGGCCACCTCCATGCAGTGGACCGCAAAGACTACTAAGCCCATGCAGGTCAGGGGCTCTGCAAGCAGTATCGATACTACAGTTTTCCTAGGACTTGAGTTATCCCAAGGTCCTCATCTCCCCGTAGTCCTGTCCTCACTGCATAAACTCATCTGCAGCTCAATCATGATGTAGCTCTTGAGGCTGTTGGATTTAATTTAATTTAAAAGAGATAATTTGGATTTGCAGAACACAGTGAAACCCACAGAGAACTCCAAAGTTCCCAGGTCCCCGTCTCTTCTCCTGACTGTGGCACTTCAGTTTGTCAGCTCAGGTGTCTGATATTCAGTAATCATGTTTGTGGTCTTCTGAGCAAGTGCCTGGCAGGCAGAGCACAGTGAACAGCGATGTCCCAAATGGCTGAGGGAGCTTTTTAAATCCCAGCAGATGCCCCCTGAGGGTGCTCAGAGCAACCAGGCACTGGCTCAAAATAGACTGACTTTTAGCACAACCAACTCCCTCTTCGAGGGCCCTTCCTGGCAAAGCCAAGATGCCAGATATCCCTGTAGAGGAACGAAACAGCTTTTGCTCAGTCACTCTCTGCAAAAATACTCAGGTAAAATCCTTTCCTTTTGCTGTGAAGAATAAAGACTTCCTCTGCAGACCTGCAATATGGGGAGATGGGCAGGGGAAAAGATGACTGAAAAGGAACTCTCTTGCAGTCCAAGAAAAGATGAGAGAGGCCTCAACAGATTCACATCACGGTATCTAAGAGCTCACTCACTCTGAACATCCAGCAGAGCTCAGGGTCACAAGCTACCAGTCCTCTGTCAGTCCTCTCTTGGGACAGCTGGAGGAGAGACAGCCCCATGCCCCTGAGGCCCTGCCCACCCCTTCCTTGCACCCCTTTTCCCCCGGGCTGGGGTGCTGACCTGAGAGAAGAGGAGGTATCCACACTCATCACAAGGCAACATGTCATCCACCAGCACAGTGGTCCACGTGCCATCCTTGCACAGGCGCACCTGGTAGGCGCCCTCGGGACACAGTGTCCGCGTGATCATCACCCTCTCCACCAGCTCCGGCCGCTCCGCCAGCACTGCCAGGGCACTCAGAAACCTGGGGAGATGGGAGACACGGTGAGCAAGGCATGGGAGAGCAGGACACAAGAGCTGGGCCTGTCCAGCTGGGCAGTATAGGGGCCTGGAATCCACACTGCTTTGGTAAGGGGTGGGATACAGGATGGGATATACAGATTGATGTRTAAGTGGACACTGGTTGGGCTTGGTCCAGCTTGGAACTGGGTGGTGGGTGGGGAAGGGGAAAGTGCAAGAGGGTGTCACTTCAGCTCTCTTCTTCTTACCAGCAGTTTCCCAGAAGTCCTTGGAGGATGTCCGAGGGCCTGGGTGTCCGAAACACTGACCATTTCACCGACCGGTCTTTGAAGATGCTACAGTTGATTTCATGGGGTCGCAGCCACTGTTTCACCCTCTGCTGGACACTGTCGCCTTCCGGGAATCCCACAGACTTGGGCCCAGGGTGGAAACTATCATCTACAAAATTGACTTTGTTCTGCAAGAGCAAAAGGCAAGGAGAGCATGAGTGCGTATGGCACACTCCCAGCTCCTCCTGGGAAGAGGCCAGCATGGAAAGCCTGCCCATTCTATCCCAGAAAGAAGACCAGAGCCTCCTAATGCTTGTGTTTGGCCAAGGCAGCCTGTTCTGATGCCATGACAGGGAGCATGATTTGAGGCCAGCATGAGGCTGGGCCTCTGTAGAAAACATTGCAGGCCAAGGCAGATCATGCCTAGATTAATTTTGGGCAGCAGGTCCAACATTTGGCCATGGCATCGCGATCTGGTTCACCTCTCCAGGTGCCAGGCTCCTGCTTGCAACACAGATGATTATTTTCTTTTTTTTGCGGCAAACTCTCCTGGCAGGAACCAGCTTGCACTTTGCACTGGTGCTAAAAGCTGGACTGTAGGGGACCTTGGCTGCCTCTCTAAGTGGCAAAGCAGGAAGCCTGTGGAAAAGCATTTGGCAACAAAATCCTCACGGATCAGAGCCCTGTGATATGGGCTGAGCTGCACAGGGCAGCCCCAGGCTCTGCTGCATCCAGGCACAGCACACTCCTGCTCCTTGCACTGCAGGTCTCCGWGACTCTTCCAAGGTGAACAGGTAGAGGACATCAAAGGCACCTTCCGCAAATGGAATCAGTCTGACTACAAGTAGGCAAGTGATTCTGGAGTAAAGATATTCGGAGTCCACCCGCAACAGTTACTGCACATTGCATAAAATGGGACTGAATTGAATGGGAAAGGGGAGATAGTCCTGCAGGTGTTCCCACAGACAAACCTTCACCAAGGGGAGAAGGGCTACTTATTCAGAAAGTTTAACACARAATGAAATAAGAACTGGGCTTTTTTTTTTGTTTGTTTAGTTGCCATTAATTACATGAAATCTTTTTTTTTTATCAGAAATGTCCTATGATTTCAATTAGCTTTAATGCGACCGAATTAGTACTTGCCTTCTTCTTTACTTATAATCCTAACTCACTGATGCAAATGTTTTCTCTGTGGCTCTTCAATTAGCCCTTTTAGTTTCTATTTTGCAGAAAGGTTTTTCTAATTAATGCCACTATTTGAACACTGACACAGAGCAAAAAGGACAAGCTCCAGAGTCCTAATGGCTTTCTGGGTGAAGATGATGAACAAATTGCTTCTGCTATATTTGCAAACCCCCATCTTGGCCTCGCAAAGTTTTCCACCTTTTGGTGGAAAAAGATGCGAGTTCCCCAGGAATCCCCCGTGCAGCACTGGAGAGACTCAGAACAAGCCAACAGTTCTTGAGTCAGGGACTTATGACATCCTAAGTTTTGTGTCTTTGGAGCTGTGGTTCTCTTCCAAAAGGCAGAGATGGAGGAGAGCCTTCTGTCTGCCTTAGACCACGATCAGGATCCAACCTGTCCCTGTCCTGAGCTAGGACTGCACTGAGCAGGACCTTGTGACCTTAGACAGCCACCCATACCAAGCACCACCACAACAGTTATCTGAATACAGCTCCTTCTCCYGCCTCTGGCTTGCACAGGACACTGGGCTCAGCAGGAGCCTAAGTCCATTATAGATTTGGGAGCTCAGGTGGGACAGGACACTGACAGTCCCACTGAACTGTGACCACTTTAAAACTCAGTATGCTTCCGAGTTAGTGCTCCTCACTCTAGGACAGGGCATAAGCTAGAAGGATCGCTTTGGAAGGTCCTCTTCACCCTGCAGATTTAACATGCCAATTTAACTTATCATCATGCTTCAGCATTAACAGCCAGCAGCAACCTGTTGCAGGGGAAGATTTTATCTGCAAGCCTAATCTCGGTGGTGGTCAGCAAGAGAACAAGGGGTAATGGGTATAAATTAAAATRCAGGAAGTTCCATCTCCATATGAGCAAGAACTTCTTTACTGTGAGAGTATAGAGCCCTGAACAGGCTGCTCGGGGAGGCTGTGGGAGTCTCCTTCTCTGGAGATCTTCCAAACTCGCCTGGATGCCGCCCTGTGCTCTGTTGGAACAGGAGGGTTGGACTAGACGATCTCTAGAGGTCTCTTCCAACCTCAACCATTCTGTGATTCTGTGATTCTAAGGCTTAAACAGAGAGAAGCTCATGTAAAATAGTATCTGACCTTCCAGCCTCAACCATTCCATGATCCTGCGTGTGTGATAGTGACAGCCTAGATCCACGCAGCAGATGTGCAAAGGGCTCCTTCCAAGTGAGATTAGGAGCAAGACAAGACTGGCAAGCACTCACCTCCCGACAGAAGGTCACAATGTTTTCCCACAGGGCTTTGGCCTCTCCTTCGTCTGTCTGCCGCCTCTTCTCCACATGCATGCTCTCGCGTCTCTTGAGGGGCTTGGTGCCCTTGTGCTGGGCCACGTAATGCTGGGGAGTGTGGCAGGCCACACAGTGCTTGGCCTTGAGCTCATTGAGCAAGGTGCAAGCAGGACAAGCCCACTGGCTTGGTCTGTCTTGGGCCATGGGCAGCTGGGAAGGGAAGAGGCGAGCAACCTTACGGGCAGATGGGGCCTTGCCACCACAAGAGGAACAGGCGCCCTTGTCGCAAGCCCCACAGTCAGAACACTTAGGGGCTGGCTCCCCCTGTGCCCCGTGCTCCTGGAAGCCATGCAGCTTGGAGGAGCCACAAACTTTGCATTTCTGGGCCAGCGTGGGGTTCTTGAGGGTGCATTTGGAACAAGACCAGGTCGTGAAGTCAGGGCTGGAGGGGCTGCATGGGGTGAATCTCACCGAGTCTCCCACCAAGTTGATGGTGTCACTGCCTTTCTGGGCATTGCAGACCTCACAGGTGCTGGTCCCAGCAGTGTTAAGCAGGGAGCAGGTGCCGCACTTCCAATGGGATGGACCCACCTCCATCTCCTCCTCCAGCATGCCCAGACGCTTGTTGGACAGCAGCTCCTGGAAGCGGGCAGGTGGCGGAGCTCTCGCTTGACCCTGTGGAGAGCCCTTCTGCCCAGCTGCAGTTGGAGCCACAGGCTGGGAGGCTTCGGGCCCTGGCATCTGCAGCTGTGGGGGCACCTCCCGACGGCTTCGGGGCACGGGGTTGTTTTGGAGCCCTGGGGAGAAGGGGCTGAAGGCTGGCATCTTCTGGGCCTCTTGTTCCATAGCCACTGGGCCCTGGGTGGCTACGGCATCACCATCTGTGATCTCTACAGAGACTAAAGACTGAGGAGTAGCTGGGGCTATTTGAAATCCAGCAGGAGTGATGACTTCAGGGACGACCAGCGCCTCTGGTGGGATCTTAGGCAGGGAGAGCTTGCGTGGCCCGCCACAAGCAGAACAGGAGTTGGCCACTGGCGTGTTGTGCAGCGTGCAGCGCTGGCAAGCCCAGCCGTCCTCCACATCTGCCTCATCTGGATTCTTTCCCCCAGAGTCTTCACTGCCACTGTCTGTCTTGGCAGCCTCCTCCTTCGATGTGCTCTTGGGCTCCACCAGCACCGTGGGCTTAGGCAAGATGCCATTAATGACAGGCAAAGGGGAGCTGCTGGGTCCTGGTTCTGGGCTGAAGCCACACACCTCACAGGTTTCCTTGCCCAAAAAGTTCCTGAAAGTGCAGCGGGCACAGGCCCATTTCTGTTCCTCCACACTGAGCCGCAGAATGTGGTTGAGGTCAGGCTTTTGGCGGGGGGCTTCACATATGGAGCACTGCCGTTGGCCAACAGGGTTCAAGAAGGTGCAGCGGGTGCAGGACCATTCACGCACAGTAGCCATGGAGCCAGGAGAGTGGGAATGGCTGGAAGAAAGGAAAAGAGAGCATGAAGGCAGAGTCCCTGCGTACACGGAGATACCATGCCGATCTGAGCCTGGTAGGACCTTGCTTCCAGGAAAAGGGCAATCCTGTCATGGTTTTCTAGAGGCTTGTTTCTCCAACACTGAAAATTTACAGCTTCAAGTGCCAGGCAATGTTCTGGCTTCTATCCAAGCCACATAATACAGAAGCACCTGACAAAAACAGTCATTTTTTTATCTGAAAAGTCACTGAYGACTCCCTCTGTTGAGCCTCCAACTGCTTTAACATCTTGCAGGTTTMATATGTGTGTCTCTTTCTGTTCCCAGTATCAATCCTTTACTCCACTGGTGCCATTCCAGCCCAACTTTGTTTTCCTTTATGTTTTTGTTTCTCTCCTCCCTTTTTGGCACACCTCACCCATGCCAGGAGACACGCAAGTTCTCCAAGGGGCAGGAAACCAGGCTCTCCACTCTGCTTCCAGACTGCACTGAGTAACAGTGGTGCCCTGCAGTGATGCTCTTACATGGTCGCAAGCTTCTGGGCCAGGACTAGCTCAATACTAGTGGTAGCACTGAGGTAGGCCTAGGGCAAGTTAGCAGGTCAGGTGCCAAAACAGTCCACAGACAGAGCCTGAGATCAGCAGTAGCTTCTGGCTTCTGGCAGAGGCTCCAGCCAGGAGCCTCTGTGGGCTCCTCYGTGTCAGCGTCAGCTGCGTGGCACCCACCTCACTGCGACGAGGAAACRCTGCTGAGCCCCGGCATCGGTTTCAACCTCCACTGGTGCCTGGAAATGCTGGGGACCCGACCTGGAAACCCTAATGGGCCAGAGCTGCCCCATTCCAAGGCGGAGGATTTCTAAGCAGCTTCAGTTTTCAGCAGCTGAGGCCCTGCAGTTGCCACATACCAGAGGGCTGTGGAAACCTCTGCGCTTACCGGGAGCAGCTCTCCCTGACTGCTGCGGCCCAGCTCGTGCTTCCAGGAAGGCTTTCATGCCAACAAGCTGCAGAGGGTACTGCAGCCTGCAGCTGCCCTTTGTCCTCCCTTTGAGGTCATTTCCAGGAACTGTGAGTACAGGTGGGGCAGAAGCAGAGCTTCCTGCTTCCTTCTCACACAAGGGCAACAGAATTTGCCAACAGGTAAAGGTACAGCATGAGAGCTCCATGGCCTGTCCCTGTGCACCCCTGCTCCCAGAGAACGCCGCCAAGTCTAAAGCCTCAGCCTTGAAAGCAAACTGCAGGTCAGCAGAAGCTCCTGCAGACAAAAGCTGCAGGGAGTTGTGTTTCTCTACAGCCAAGCTGTTCCTCTTCCAGTCCTTTCGTCCATGCTCTGCGTGCCTGGGGCTCTGTGGCGGCCTGGATCTGAAGGAGAAGCCTAAGAGTCCACCTCATGTCCCTCAGCTCTTCCTAGGAACAGCACCWCTTTGCAGATTCAGGCTAGCTCAAACGAAGGATTCAGTAGGCTCAAACTCATGGGCCACCCCAGGGGTCTCACTATTTGCTCTCTCTCCAGTATGCCCTTGAGAATCTGGTTCACCCACAAAACAGGCTGGAAAGACAAAAAAAAAAAAAGTTTTTTTTTTGCCCTGAACAGCAAGTAGAGAAAGCCATGAGATGCTTGCGCAGCCCTCTGAGGGAACGTGGTCCTGGCTGGTCCCCAGAGCCCTGAGCAGCAGCACCTGCACAGCAGCTTCCCAAGGCAGCTCTGAGCAGACTGCATTGCAGCAGCAGCGTTCGGACCTAACAGAGGAGGTGGCAACAACACAGAGCTGGAGGAAAGCAACCCACCACTCGGCGAGACACCTGAGAGGCTCTTCCAGAAATGTGCTACCAGCAATTTGACTGYCTTTCCGAGCAGCCTCATAGTAATCCTAAGACCCATCCCCATTASTCAGAGATCAGCTACAACCTTCAAGTACCTTCTCAAATGAAGCATTTCTTCAAATCAACCTTAAATCCAGGAAATATATTTTATTTCAAGACAGACCTTCCAAATGCTTTCCAGTTGATCTACTATTCTTTTATGTTTTGAACTTTACAAGGTATTTATTTACTGGAGTCATCTCAGGACACTTTCACAACTAAGTGAAGTATAAACATTGATTTTTCTGCCTGAAGCTCTACAGCTTTCCCCTGCTATGGGACCACAACGTGGCCCACAAGAATCTGAAAGGGAAGGCATTCCTCATCCCAAGGGAAGGAACTACCTGCCTGACTGCAGCCTCAGAAGAGCACAGGGCCGGGAAGGACATGGTCAYAATCATTTACCTTCCTGGAGGCAGTTCATAAGCCACAGACATCAGCAAACAACAGGCAAAAGCTGTCACTAAYCTGCTTTGTCCATGTCTGTCCTGCACTCAGTCCCACGCTACKGACCACCATACAGTGGGGTAGAGAGCACCGGCCCCCAAAACCAACCGCTACCAACACAAGCCACATTGCTCACTGCAGATCTGGAGACCATCCAACTGCTGGACTTCCTGCTACACAAATCTTGCTTGAGTCCAGGGTCTACTCAGTAGGCAAAAGGCTTCTGGCCATGTCATGGCGAGTCCGTGAAGATAAATCACTTTGGGCCTTCCCAAGTGAGTGGAGAGAAAGGAAAAAAACAAAAACCACGTGAGGGAAAGTGGAACATCACCACCAAGATGTGCCAGACGGGTTACCCGCAAGGAGCTCGGGCAAGGCTGCACAGTTTCACTTGACCAGACAGGTGATGAAGACTTCAGCTCCCCACATCGCAAAGAGGGAGGTGGAAGCAGTGAAGCTGCGGTGTTCTACGCTCTTTACACTCGTACTCTTACTCCAAGCTCAGATACAAGCCTTGGGGAGCTACAATCTCTTCAAAGCCATGCTGTTTCCCTCCCAAGAAGATTACTTCTTTCCATAGCCTAAGAGTTTGCTCCCAGTACTCTCTGTCCCAGAGACACCATTCTGCCTGCTGCTGGAGTTTCCATCTACTTGACTTTCTGTACTGACAGCTTTTGGGGAAAAAAAAAAAAAAGGTCTCATCCAGAAAGCTTGTCTTTGGCCATCTCCTCCTTTCGCTGCTTCTTCATGGGCCTGTCTGTTCCCCTTGCAGTGGCAGGGCCATCAGTAGGGCCACCTCATGCAGGAATCTTCTGTGTCTACCTTTCCCCAGGGCAGCTCTTGCCCCATGCCATAGCACCAGGCAGCCCTGCAGCCATATAGTAACAGACAGTGAGCTTTCCAGGGAAAGCTACCGGGATGGACAAACATAGACAGGGCAGGAAGCATCCTGAGATGTCCTCCACAATCTGCTCATTTTCCAGCCTTGATGAGGTGCATCGAATCATACTGCAGTCAGCTTCTACTGGACCAATGCATGGCTCAGGTGACAGATGCTTCTACTGACCCCAGGACCAGCGGATGAGAATTCAAGTCCCTGGCTGGATCATCAGACTTTTAGAACATCTGAAGACCACTGAGGGCGCATGAAGCTATAAGGGTAGCCACGAACACTGGCCCTTGGCCTTTCCTTCCACAGTCCGACATGTAAATGCACAYAACAGGCCTTAGTGGCACCCTCCTTCCCACTACAGTCACAGGCACCGGCTGAAGGAGAAATCCATCCGCAGCCTCCCCAGGATCTGTTAYTTCCCCCAGGAAGTCTGTTTGCCTGCTTTCCTAGCAGACAAGGAGCACTTCAGAGAAAACACCGTTGTCTCCACCATCTATTCACCAGGACCATCTGGCGTATGATAACACGCACACCCTCTAGCTCAAGAAAACTGAGATAAACATTGCCTGCCATTTCCCCGACCTACTTACGCATGAGAGGAATTCCTCTCAAAAAYGGCCACTCCACGCTGACTTGGCAGTCGCGTACCCACAAAAGGGATTTTTCTTGAGAGAGAGGCACGTTTCAGGGAGTGTTATGATGCAGCAAAGGGGAATCCTGTCCTAAGTCCCTTGCTGCCCTGTGAAGCTGCACAACCAGGCTAACTGGGAGCAGGGACCTGCTAGAGGCTCCAGTTGATGCACCCAACAAGGAAAAGGCAGCAGCTGTAGAAGTGTCCATCTCTCACAAGGCAGGCAATCCTGGCTTCACATGGAAGGGCTTTCCAATGGAATGTCTCTACACATCCAAGGCTGGGTGTATATCAACAGACAAGAGTCACCACCACACATTTGCAGGCCTTCATATACCTTAGCSGCCACTACAGCATAATTTCAATTGTTAAAAAAGAATATCTAAGGTTCAGGTGGGCCTGAGATAAGCACATAGCTTTCAGTATGCTGACCACATCTCATGAGGGACTATTTCCATACAGATTTAATAGAGGACCAAAGATCAGCCGCCTGTCAAAGCAGGCTCTACAGAGCCCACCTTGTTTAGGATGCTGGCCGGAAAGTTGGGACAGCGTGGTGGGACAAGACTGCRAGACAGCCTCCAGAGTCCTCCTGGAGCTGACTGATGGGTGTGGGGGGCTGTTCCCCTATGGAAACCATTTCTGAGCGCATGGGYGTCACTGGAAGGCCAGGGGCAGAGGGTAGGGAGAACCGACCACAGAAAGATTACTCATGCTTCCTTCCCACTGATGGGCAGAAAGTTCTCTAAAATAGCATGGATTTGTTAGGAAAAAAACATAGGGGAAAAGGAAAGCCATTGAAGGGAATAAGAATGCATCAACTAGTCATCTTCCAAATGCACCTCAGGAGAGTGATGTCCCCCCTCTTGGGGCTCTACTGTATTTAGGAATCCCTGCTGAGCTTGCCTGTCATACTGTAACAGGACCCTGGCTCTCCCACAGCTATTAAACATCAAACAAGCTGGGGGCTACATCCTCTTTGGGTGTGACCTGGTACCCAAAGCCTATTTGGATGCCTCACSAAAGCATGGCACAAAACCAGGAAGGAGTTGGGCAGGGGTGAGCCTGTGAAGTGCCCAAAGCCTACGGTGCATGCATTCCTGCACGCAGAAATCTGGTTCTTGTGCCAACTCCCGCTTTACTAGTCCAGCTAGTTCAACTCTAGGGCAAGGACTGGCCTTGGCACCTTGGATTGCCACAGCAAATAGCCTGTGGTGATCTGGGACCCAGGGTGAGATGTGCAAGAGCTCTACTGGGCAGACCGCACCGGCATGCAGGATTATTGGAGCTCAGGTCACACCAGTCAAACAGAGCAACAGCACCAGGGTGGGTCTGCAAAACTGCTCCAGAATAGCTAGAGTTACAACAATCAAAATATACTGCTTCAGTTCTCTCCAGCAATAATTAAGTAAATAAATAAAAATCAATTGTTTTGGTCAGCAAGACACAAACCCTGAATTCCTTGTAGCACTGTAGCGAAATTCTCCTCGACAAAAAAACACTAGAATCTTATAAAAGGAAAATAAAACTAGACAAAAATCCCAACAATTAAAAAAAAAATCCAACTCCCCCTCCTCCCCACTCTGCCATTTTCAGTATAACTGCTCCTCTGCACAGCACGGAGTGCTGTGGGCTGCAGGAGGCCTGCTGAGGGGTCTCACAAGTGAACCAAGCACACATCCTCATGCAGCCAGACCAGAAGATGCCTGTGCCTACCCAAGAGAGGGGTATGGGAGGTGAGGAACCACGTGGCATCGCTCTGGCAGCTCCACTGTGGGAAGAGCAGGTGGTACTGGGATAATGGAGCTCCAGCCTCGCACGCCACAAAGCACGGGCAAGAAGATGGTGCACGTGGAGCTGGCTCACTCTGGCCAAGCCAAGCAAGGTCCAGCAGGCTGGAATGGRCAAGTTTTCCCAGCGGATGTATTGGGAGAGCAACACAGAAACACTATGCTCAGGSTCTTTCCAATTTTTTATGAATTTCTACAGGAGCATTAGGAGAGAAAAATAGGACCCACTTCCCACTCCAAAGCAGAGTTAACCTCAGGGTCTTGAGGAGTGAACCAGATCTATGCTGGGGACTTACAGATGTGGCAGATGGAAATATTTATTCAAAATCTTTCTCTCGCTCTTCCAAAGTGAGCCAAGAAAATAAAGCAAGTAGCTTAAATACAAGTGACAAYCACTCCAACTTGGAGGGGCAAAAATAAAACACAAGGAGGCTCCTCTTGACCATCTGCATGATTCTATCACTAGCTCTTCTATTGGAGAAGGGGAACGAGCCAGCATGGAAAACATTCCGTAAAGTCATCCACACTTTCTTTAAGCCTTATACTGGAGCTACTCTGCAACACAGCCCCAGTCACACACACCAAACCCTGTGCTTATTTAACTTCRTCTCTAACTGCGAGAAAAAGAAGCACAAGAAGCACCCCACTCCAGCAAGGTCAAGAGCAGAGAATCCCAAGAAAGGCTTCTAAACCAAAAGCTTCTCTTTGTCAGAGTCTTATCAGGAGGGAGGAGAGTGTAAGATCAGAGGATAATTCAGGTTAGAAGGGACTTCAGGAGACCTTTAGTCCAACCTCCTGCTTTGAGCTGAGAAAGCTAGAGATCAGACCAGGTTGTCCAGGCTTCATATGGTCTGGTGTTGAAAACGTCTGAGGACAAAGCCTCCACAAGCTCTCTGGGCAACCTACCCTACTACATTACTGACCTCTTGACAAAAATATTTCTCCTTATATCCAGGTAGATGCTCCTGTTTCATCTTATGACCATTTCTTTTTTTCAGTTTTTTGTCCTGCCACCCTGTACAGCTGTGAAGAGCTTGGCTGTATCTTGGTAAGACCGCTGATACTTTCCCCCAAAGCTTTCTCTTCTCCAKWYTGAACAAGCCCGGCTCCCCAAGCTTCTCTTGGTCAACTGAACTTTTCGTCGAAGCTCCAGAACGGACACACCTTTAGGAGTTCAAGTTAGAGTCTCAAGCCCACACCCTGCCAGTTTTCATTTCTGCTCCCCTTGCACAACACATGGGACGTTTCTTGTGCTACATGGACCTGAGCTCCCTCAGGGAGCTGGGAGTGGAAACTTAACTCCCCCCTGCATTTAAGCCTGAAACAGTGCTAAATAAAGGATCCTGAGTTGAAAAGTTGCTGCAAAACATCTCTTCATCCCAGCAGAAACTTGCCAGATTTAGAAAAAAAATAGCAGTTCAGCCTTTTGGTAACCACACAGATTTGACTTTTGAAACTTTTAGGGGAAAAAACTATCCAACTTCCTCATTTCATGTGCTTCCAATCATTCCCACTGCAAGCAGTTGCCAGGGCAAAAGTATCTCCCCTCTGACTCGGTTTATAGGCCAGGACCATAGGCCTCACTGTGAAACTGGAACTTAACCATCATACCAAAGCCACATGAGGAAAAACAAGCCAACTAACCAACCGAGCAAGCAGACTGAAAGCTCCCCAAACCACACTATATTTTCATGTAACCTCAATCTCATCTCAGGTGGATTTTTCAAGGGGAACCAGAGATGGGGCCTCGGTATGGGCTGCTACGGTTCTCTTCCTGGTGGAAGGAAACACAAAAAGTTACAATTACAAAAATTACTCCCTTTGTTGATGTAGTTGATGAAACAAAGGCTTTTTGGTGCCCAAATATTATTTTTGCAGTGTTCCACAGCTTTATTATATACTTATACCCACACTCACTACTTAGAGGCAGTCYAGGACAAATTGCTAGTTAACTCCCAGGAGTCCAGCTCCAAAAGCAGAGAAAGAAACAGATGAGGACAACTACCTTTATGTCTAAAAAAAAAAAAAAAAAAAAAGAAAAAAACTATTTTCCACTGGTTAGTGATGAGTTGAAATAGGACTGTATTTGTTATTCTGCAGCAGGAGAAGAGGCAGGGCCGTGCACTTGAGGGTGAACGGGGACATTAAACATCCATCAACACCACACAACTCTTCCCAGGGGGTAGGATGAGGTTCGTAAACGTTAACAGTTTTCCAAGCTGATGGCATACTCCAATTCCTAGGAATTTCTTGGTCTCTTTGCACCAAATTTGATGAAGGTTCCTGCACAGTTTCTATTTCCCTTCTGCTCTTTCCCCACTGGAAGTAGCTCACAAAGTACCCAGCCCGCTGAGATGCRCTCTGCTGGCCAGAGGCAGAAGAGGCCACAGGCTAGATTGAGAAGAGCCAGGGGAAAAACCTGTAGTTTGCTAAGGAGAAGTTTGATGGAAAACAAAACAAACAAACAAAAACCACAGACACCAAATATAGAGAGTTTATTCAGCAGGATATTCTGGCAGCAAAATCACAGAATTTGATCTCGAACTGCAGCTCTTTCTGCCATGATTTACCTTGCTTCTCACSTTGCAGAAGGCAAGGCTTGGCTGTTTTGCACTTACTCTTTTTAATTTTTTTTTTTAAGAGAGGCTTAGGGTCAGAGGGAACACTTTGCCGCAGGAGAGGTGAGAAAAGGCTCTCCAGCAAATTCACTGCAAGTAATACTGGTTAAAAAGGATGTAAGTGGAAAAGAAAAGACATTCCTTCACCCTTTGGTGCCCCTGGGATGTGGGACATGCCCCAAGGAAGCTGTCAAGAGCGGAGTGGGAAACAGGGAGGACAGGAGCACAGGAGGGACAGGAGCAGCCTCCAAGTTCCTCTAATACACAGCAAAGCCYGACTTTGATGAATGAAGGAAAGAGACACTTTCCATCACTTGGAAAGTGTTCTTTACAGCTGATATTCCTGGATGAATTTGGCCTGGAGAACCTGAAACACTGTCCCCATGGCTCCCGGCCTGATGCAGAACACACAGCCAGGCACATCTGAAAGGCACGTGCCTCACACCAGCTTCCCTCTAAGGCTGCAGACATCCACGCGCAACCTCATCCTCAACTAATCCRCTGCAGACAAAAGACTTCCATCATTCTTCATGAGAAATTATCAAAATAGAATTCTGAATCTTTAGGGGTTGACTTGTAAGGAAAACCAGACATGACCATCAGCCTTTAGCACACCTTAATTGCTTCAGTATCCCTAGACACTACCTTTCCAAAGGAAACCAGTCTGACTAGCACTGAGCTGTGCAGCTATGGACATGCTGAGGCAGAACCATTTTCAAAGGCTCTTACACATGAAGAGCTTACCCAAATTTCTGACAGGGAAACCAGAAGAATCCCTCGGGGATAGGAAAGGAAGAGAGACAGGCAGATCACTTCAAGGAGCCTGGCAAAGCCTGAGTACTATCCTTCATCCTTGCAAGCTTCTGCAAGCTCTGGGCTCCCAATCCTTTGATGAGGGATTAACCATCTCACCCCGAAGTATCATATCTCCCACATCTACCCAGGAGTATCACGGCCCAAGGTTCAGATGAGATGGCCGCACGACCTGTTCAAAACTTGGCAGTCCCAGCTGCGTTTCCCCTTTCTGAACACTTGCTAGCGCAAGTGAATTGCTGAACATCATTGCAGGCTCGGTTCCTCGCTCCGTGGAACAAGTACAGAAATCACTGAAAAGCAGCAAGAAATGAGATGACTCCAGAGGGATGGAGGATGCAAGATGTAGGAAGTACAGCACACTGGCACTAACCAAACTACCATGGAACACTTGTTGCAATAAGCCAAGAATACAAGTGAAGGAAAGCACCTCGGAAGTCATCGTCAAGAGCCTTAGTCCTAATCCTGGGAATAACTGCCAGCAGGATCAGAAGCCTCAGGTCTTCTCCAGCTACAAGGTTCTCTCTATTTAAGATCAATTCCCGAGTGTTATCATTAATAATCCTTTTTCCCTCCTGGCATGTATGCCTGGGAATTTTCTCCAGTTGCACTTGCTTTCAAAGAAGGCAACTTAACATACCTATAGTACTGACATCATTCCCATGCTCCACAACTGCAGGTTTTCTGTATCTAATTTCTATTTCATTTCTGCAAGTCCAGGCAGATTAAGAATCAACAATATTAAGCTCTGTCTGCACCYAAGTATTACATTTTGAGGAAAATTTGTGCATCATTAAGTTAGACCAAAGCCTTACCAGGCATGTGTTTAATAGGTTTGATAAGGTCTTAATGTACTGATTCTGCTTGAGGTGGTGATGAAACGAATGGTCTCTGTCCATATTTTGCTTTACACAAGTAAATTCCCTCACTGAGTTAAGCCAAAAAATCATGTACGTGGATATCTGAATCCATTCAAGAGCTAATACACAAGAGAGGTTCATTAATTTTACAGAAATTTATCTCAGCTTAATTAAATCTGTGTAATTGGGGTGTAGAAAGGACAAAAATATCTCTACAGTTTCTCTGGCTCTGCTAAAACATTTGGAAGGTGGCTTTAGAAAGTATGCTTAGAAAGACAACATACGCAAGAATTTTGGAATTCTACTTTTTCTGTTAAAAAAAAAGGGAAAAAAAGCTTGTAAAGAAGAAAAATAAAAATGACCACTAAACCAATTTACAAGACCTTGATTCAACCTTTGCAATACATCTCAGTGACCTTACAAATGCCAAAGCCAACAGAACAGACAGGTATTCAGCACCATAAAAGTTTGAATTGCAGAAAAACAAATGTCTATTCTTGTAGCTTCAGCTTCTTCAACACTTGAAACAAGAATGCACTTAGAGAATGAGATCTCTTCTTTAGGAAACCTGGTAAAATTTGTTTCATCTACCTTTATATATACATGTGTGTGTGTGTACGTATATATATTATATGTTTGGTCGAACCGGTATCACAGAAATTTCCACATAAAATAAAATTGTCCATCAAAATTCACGAACAACTGAGCTGGAGAAAGTTTGTGACTTGAAATCACTCACACAAACCAGAATGATGCATCTCAGAGAGCTGCTACAGGGAGTGCAAACTCCTTCGAGCCCAGAGGTGAAGGGCACGAGGACCTGCGGCCAAAGTTGCCCGTGCCATATCCACACCTAGGAGCACCGGGCAGGCCACTTTTGGCACTGTGGCCCTCACACGTTCTCCTCAGGTGATTCTGAGTGTCCCTGCTGCATCCAAGAACAGAGAGCATCTGGAGACACATCTGAACACTGCCAAGAGCCGGATGAGAGACATCCAGACACTCCTCTTGTTTCACTCATGCTTTTTTTAAGGACTCTTCTACATAAACTTTCCACAGATGCTGAAGTTCTCGATGCTCCCGTGAGGCCTTTCCAACTCACTTCATTTCATATAAACAGCAGGGAMATATGCTTTATTACAGCAATTAAATGGTTTGTCCGTGTACGTGAGGAAAATCTTAAGACAATTAAACACACATCTGAGCCTGGGCTACACTGAGCTAGCATGACCTCTAAGCACCCTTTAGCACCTGGCCACAGGGAAGTGGGAAAGAGCATTTGTCTGAAGGCATCAGGCCAAGGGGCTGTGAGTGAGTTTCTAGCTCTTCGACTGTGTGTCACACTTCATCTTTCAGCACTAGCAAGATTCATATCAACAGCTGAGGATCACGAGGGCTCCTGCTTCCTTTCGAAAACAAGAGCTACCCTCCGAACAAAATGAAGGCCCCATCTCCAGGACACGCTCAGAGCCAGGGATCGAGTTAAACAGGAATCAACCATGAGCTGAAGTGGCTGCAAGTGGCTCTTGGTGCAATTTATGCTGAAACAAGTTGTGCGAGCTCCCTCTTCAATCAGAAGAGAATTTCATTCCATGCGAGACACAGAGCAGCCTCTGTGCATGAGCCGGGTTAGCCCAGAGGGGAGAAGATACCCTGCAATGTGACAATCTGGCTGGGCAGTACTTCCCTTTGGAGAGAGAGGACCCCAAGTGGGGACACTGTTCCAGCTGCAGCAAAGGTAGTGGCA
The DNA here is from genome assembly GCF_003342845.1 of Nothoprocta perdicaria. Taxonomy (NCBI): domain Eukaryota; kingdom Metazoa; phylum Chordata; class Aves; order Tinamiformes; family Tinamidae; genus Nothoprocta; species Nothoprocta perdicaria. The sequence goes on along the minus strand of NW_020455693.1, from coordinate 37,797 downwards.
ACACCACTGAAGGAGCCAGGCAGTCCTTCAGATAACAAGTCTTGGTTGCCTCTCCTTAGGTAGGAGCAGGTCCTGGAGAAACAGTGCAGGCTGCTCTTTGAAAGAAAATCCAAGGAGGGAACCGGAGAAAGAAGGAACCCTCCAGTGCTAAGAATCCATACAATTGTGAAGGAGAGAAAGCAAAGATGGGGCTCACTCCCACGGTTAACCCTTTACAAGAAAGATTTATCTGGTGTCAAGGTGACACCAGATAAAGGTGAAGTGTCAAGGTGAAAAGGTGAATGTGGAGGTGAAAAAGGTAAGCAGAGGAGCAAGAAGCTGAGATGAACTCATCTAAACTGCTCTCTCCTCTGCACCCAGGTTGTCTCACTAAGAAAACATCAAGAGCTTGCTGACTGTAGAGAGGCCCATCCCTGTGTTCTTCAGTGTTAGTCCTGTGCTAAGAACTCAGCGTGGCAAACACCACTGACACCTCAAGAACAGCAAAGAGAAGGCCAAGATGAAGGCAGTGTTGATACTTTTACTCTGTTCTCATAAAGCCTGGCCTTAATGCAGGCTCAAGCTGGAGCAAGGTGGGGAGGGGGCTATAAACAAGGGCCCAAAATGGAAGGCACACGCAAGGGGACAATATTAGCAGCTGGGAAAAGAGTTTGCCAGGACTAACTGCTCCTGATGCGAGTCTAYGTAGATCCCTAGGATGAACCAAGTGGCAATCATCTTGCCCTTCACCTGGCTGGCAGAGGGTTATTTACTGCCCTTCCTCCCAGCCTGCAGAGGATATATACTGTCTGTATTCAGAAACAAAAGCACCAGTGTGCGTAGGGTATCTTGGCAGGAACACATCCATTTGCCTAGATAAAGATGACTTATCTTTAAGAATGGGGAACAACGTTAGATGTCACAAACTTCAATGGCATTTGGTTTCCCACTTTCCAGAGTGGCAGGTCATGGGGCTGGAAGCTAGAGAGSGGAAAAAGCTTCCTGTTCCTGTAGACAGATGTGGAGCCAGGTTATTTAGTCAGGTTCATGAAGCTATGGAAACCTGGAAAGGGTCAGGAAAAGCGCGCAGGACTGGAAGCGGGCAGAAGAAATGCACACTCAGGACTCACCTGCAGCCCTGACTTCCAGTGCAACTTCCCTCCTGGTTGTGGAGGCTGGGAGAAGAGATTTACTGGTGGCTGCCCACCTGAATTGCTGCCAGGCTGAAATTTAGGCTGCAATTTGTAGCACCATTAAAATAAATATCAGAGGAAGTAGAAGAAAAGGAAAGAAAGGGAGGAGGGAAATGGGTGAGGAGCAACAACATAGCTCCAAAGCTGTCTGGTCCCTTCACTCACATCTGCATTSATTAAATCTTACTGCATTTCCAGCTGCTAGGCTCCAGCCTTCAGTTCTTGTGATGGCAACACCTACGTTCACTTCATAGGGGAAGTGCACAAAGAATACCTCTAATAGAGATGTGTCCGTCCTCACGGGATGGACTGAGGAGCCAGATCAATAGATGTGGCACACAGTACTATGCCTGATATGCACATGCTGGGGTAGTGAGTGCTCCTAGGGCTTCCATGCTGCAGATGCCAAGGCTCTGGAAGATGAGAGACACCCCAACAGCAACCGACAACACTCCTGACTTCTTTTCAGTACAGGTGTTCGTTAAACACAACTTCCATCCCTGTCTGCTGAAGTCAGAGGTGAGATAAATCACCTCCTCTACCTGCAGCAGACTGCTAGCTTTGCAGAGTGCATCTACAGAAAAAAAAGGACTTGAATAACTTTTCAAAGAGACACTGGGACTAGCAGTCTCACTTTTCATCAGAAACGGAGAGAGCCAAACAAACCAACGTGCCTCTGCATTTGCTCAAGGGCTACAGCAAGCCGGGCTCAACTCCCTTGCACGTGCAAGCCGAGATGCCCACCAACTCAACCTCTCTGAGAAGGAAGCAAAGAAAGGGTAGGGTGCCCTGCAGTTCCCAAGACATCCTGCTTCTGCTCTGCAAGACTGGTTGCTTCACACACACCCTTCAAAATCAAAATATCCTAGTGAACCTCAACAAGAGCTTCCTTTCCACGTCACAGACACACACTCTGCTCTGGGATAGCTGCTCTCTAACAGATCGCTGGACCTACGGAAGAAACTCAGCATTACATCCAAACAGACTTCAACCTTTCATTATCCAAGCACCCCTAAGCCAAGCTCCAGGACCTCAATCTCACACCTTATTACAGTAATCATCACAGAGTCGCGTAACGAGAGGCCAAAAAGGTCAATTCAATGCTGACTGTACGGCATTAGTGAACTTTCAAGTCCTGCTACTGCAATACCTTCTTGTGGCATTCCAGCCAGCAACAGTCCAGCTCCACGTGCACGTGACATGGGAGAAGACGTGATCACAGACACAGGCTCACATCCACCCTTAAACCTGAAAAGAACTGGTCTGCATGCGTAGCTGATCTGGGAGTGTCATTTATTTCTCCTTCTTAYGTTCCTGAACCTTGGACAGGAACAGTGACCACAATTCTCCAGAAGCCCAGTGGGATAAAGCAGGCTGAGCTTACTCCTGCAAATGCTCTCGCTTGCACCGCCTGCTCTGTATCTTCACTTCCTTACACTGATGGCAGGAGTTTCTCCAGTCATTAGTGACACTGTAATTGGGAGGGGAACCCCTACAAGTCATACTGTACCCCAGAGGCCTTTGGAGTTGATCATTCAGAGCAGAGCACTGCTTGCTGCCTCATAAAAATGAGGCACTCTGGTTAGTGTTTTGATAGCTAGTATCTAGAGGATGCTTCTGGTTTAGGCATGTGCAATTAATCTTCACATTTCCACCTGTCAGAGAAGCATCTTGCTATGAAAATAATCCAGCAAAGTCCACACTGGGGTAAAGTCCATGTTGGGGTTTCACCAACATGCAGCTCTGCCTCCCTTCGCTTCCAGGAGAAGGCAGCACTYACTGCCACAGACCATAGCTCCCATCCTCCTTTAAAGCTAAGGCTCTTCAAGAAACATCAGGTGTCCTCTCACAACCAGTTCTCTCCCTCTTCAGTCAACCCAAGGTCAAGTCCCAAGGTCAACCTGAATGACAGCATCATCAACCTATAGTTGTGGATGGAGGAGGAGGAAAGTGAGGGAGAGGAAGAGTGAGGGTGCCTGCTCTGTCTGCAGGAGCCTCAGTGCTGCCCATGATGGGTTGGTTCTGCAACCAATGCACCACAGGCAGCAATCTCAGTAAGAGCCACTCACACAGGCACGGAGCAAGCCAGGGGCTGCAGTTCCCACACCAGCTCACCCCAAAACCGGGAAATGTTTTAGGAAAACACAACCCTTGGAAAACAGGTTGTCGTGCCAAGCTTTACAGGAGGTTCAGGAGGGCGCACACGATGCAATGAGGAGCCCAACGTATGCGTTGCTGCAGGCTCTCTGGGCCACAGAGGCTGCTAGACAAGAGAACAGCAGGTTAATGACCAGTCAGTTCTGCAACATGGGCTGCAATCTTGCAGCTCCTGCAAAATCTTTTTCATATTTCGGAGRTGTTAGTGTTTCCAAACCCAACCCGCTCCACGGGCGGGCACAGAAGCTGTCAGATGGGGCAGAAAGCTCAGTCTTTCTGCAGGGGAGGTTAAACAGGACTTACTACCAACTGGAGCTGGCAGCACAGGTCTGAGAGGCAGGCCCCGTGTTGCACGGGACACACACAAGCCAAGGGTTCAGAAYGAAACGTACCTTCTCCTGCTACAAGGAACCAGAGGAACATTTAAAATATATTTACGTGTGTGGGACRCACACACTTATCCTTTCCATGCCTAAAGGTGCCAAGAGCCAGGCTCCCCACACCACCTTTCGCTTTAGGGAATCTGCCAGGTTGCAAATGTCATTTCGAATGTTTCAATGGCTTAAACTGCCTTACTTAAACTACAAGCCCCAGCAGACATTATTACTCTGAGGGCTGCATGCCAGGAGCAGCAGGGCTTGAACCCACGCACCAGAAGACAGCGCAGAGCTCCGCGCTGCTCTTGGCAAGGGCAAATGATGTCCCTGTAGCTCCCATCAGGCTGAGGGTTTGGCAGCCTTTAAGTGCCTGCAGCCGAAACCGTTGTCCCTGCATCACGTGCTCCCCTGACTCTCCAGCTGACTGCCCTGGGGCCATCCCGGCGGTCCGCAGGCTGCATTCACAGGTCGCTTCAAGTTTCCCCGTGGTTTTAATGGCCTGCTGTAGCTTCCCAAACCATCTGTAGCCTAGGAGCAGTGTCCTTCTCTTCAGACAGGCTCTTTGCACTTGCTCACGGGCACCTTCAGCAYTAGCCCCTCGCTGGGATCCAGTGATCTTTGCTATCGGGGATGCTCCATTGGATGGGCTGGCTGGCACAGCTGGCCAGCTGTTATCCATGCTCTGCAGTACGAGTCCGAGTGGGAAGGCAGGCTAGATGCATGGAACATCACCCAAGCCGAACAAAAGCCCGGGGCAGCTTGTTGAGAATCTGCACACAACGTGGCAGGGGCTGGATGAGGCACAGCTACCTGGCTAGGTCAAGAACAAAGAGGTGTGGAATTTCTTAAGGCGCACAAAAGCCTGTCAGATTTAAACTGCATTAAACTACAAGGCATCTTTGCGCTAGGATTTCTTCTCATGTCCCTAGAATGACAGTCCTTCTTCACAGCAGCCCTGCACCCAGAGGATTGTTCCATCAGAGGCAACAACGACCGGGAAATCCCTCCCTCCAACTCCTCTGCTCATGAGAAGCAGCTTCCAGCGGAGATGGCATCAACGCAACCTTTCAGGTCCATGGCAAGCTCAGGACAAGAACCTGCAACTTGAGGGGGTTAGGAAAAGAGAAGGGAGACCATAACTCTCTGTGTGCTTCTCTCCAATTCCAAGTCATGTTAGTCAGAACTACCAGGAACAAACGGGATTGAATTACTGGTCCGGGAAATCTGGCATGTTGCCTTTTTCAGCAATCAGCTCCTGACACATTTGGAAGAGAGCAAGGAGCTCTAGAACTAACCCCCAAAATGGCTGGGCACTGAGGCAGAGCTCCTCAGAGGAGGGAGAAGCTTCCTCCTTGACTCGCTGCCAGGAACCTTAAGGTTGTTCTCCTTACCCCCTCTCACTAACCCACAGTTACACAAGCATGAGGTTGATGCAGTCCATCTCCCTCCAGRACAGACCCTGCACAGAGCTGGGTGGACAGGTCTGTGGGTTCCACTCAAGCTCTTTAACACAACTAYGGGAGTAAAACACATGCTGCTCCAAATGCAAAACCAAAGTGCTCTACCAGTCCCTCCTACCACATCTTGCTACAGAACAGAGTGCAAGAGTCTGCTCCGTTTGCAGCCAGATTGCATCTCCAGAGTCCTTTCCCCAAATCACAGAATGGTTGAGGTTGGAAGGGACCTCTAGAGATCATCTATTCCCATCCCTCAAAGAAGGGGACTCTCCGGGCAGCCTGTTCTGTCACTCTTAAAAAAGAGGAGGGGAGATGAAGAGGACATGACCATGGAACCAGGCATAGCCAAGGCCAGATGYACCATTCCGAGAGCACCAGGTCAAAGCAGAATGACCTTGTGCCTGCCCTTGGGGAAGGATTTGTATCTGTATATTTGGGGGTTGGACTAGATGACCTCTGAGGTCCCTTTCAACCTTAAGCATTCTATGATTCTATGATCTACATCCCTTCAAGGGGYATGCTCAGCTGCTCTAGAATAGCTAGGGTCAGGGCCCTCCTGAAAGGCACTGCTCTCCTGCTGCAATAGTGGCACTGGACAAGGGACAAGCCTGCTGTGCTCTCCAGCAGTGTGAAGACAACGCTGCAGGCAGGGACTTCAGATGTTTCTGTTCAAACTGCAGCCAGCTCTGCTGGGTAAGACCTCAGCACACAAGCTATGACTCCCTGCCCTGGCTTCTGCTCCCCTTTGGTGGGGTTAAGCAGGCAGGAGAGCCTTGTCATTCTGCACTTACCGTGGGGAAATGAAGATTGGGAAGGACCCTTTGTCCCTGGAGGCCAAGTACTGCACATCCGCTGCCTTCACAAGGCTGCTCAGAGTCAGGGAAAATCAAGAGATGGTTTAGCCCAGGATCTTAAGTAACAGCCTGGCCAAAGCATCAGAGAAGTTGAGATTCGGAGGGTTAGCAGAAGTGCTGACAGCCCAGAGCAAGGCAGGGACAGGAGCCTGAAGAGCAGAAGGAGAAAGGGTAATTTGCCCTGGTACTGCAGGGGACACTTTCCATTCAGGCAGATACTGAGAAGTTGTCTGCACTGCTTGGTGGCATCCTCCAAACCCTTCACTGCTCCACAGCCATAAATRGCCTCATTTTAAACATCTAAGAAGCTCTGTGAGCGAGCGGACTGAGGAAGTCGTTAGTATGGAGAATGGATAGGCAGGACTGGGACCCTTGGGCTGCTGAGTGAGCGGTGTGTGCCACGCTGCACTGCGCCTGCCCTGGGCACAACRTCACCCCAACGGCCACGGGCTTCCRCGAGAGCTGGCCAGCGAGCTGGCACAAATCCAGCGCTCTTACCGAGCAGGTATCCGGGACTATCATCGCTCTACCAAAYCCCATCTGGGCTTGGACAGCAAGTTCCTCCATGGGGTGTACAACCTGCATGAGGACACATTCATCTCCCTGCAGCACCTGGAGAACATGGGCTTTGCTCCAGCACATCCTGAACCTCACAGCAGATGCCACCTTCCCTGTCACTTCACGGACTAGTCTTTTTTTTCCCTTAATCCTCCTCCACAGCCAGAAAGCCAGAACAAATTTTGGTTATTTCTAGCCTTCCCACAAGTCACCGCAAGGATATGCAGCATACTTGTGCACAAAGAGGGGGATCTGGATAGCTCTGCACGGGAGCAATTCCACAGCTTTTGAGAATAGACCCTGAAAGCCCCTACCTGCCTTCTCAAAGTATTACTATGTTTTGAGCTGTTCCTAAGAATCTGAGAAAGAGAAGAGAGGAGTTCAAGGGATAAATAGGAGAAAGGGAATAAAAACTGAAATAACTGATGAATTGAAATACTACTGTCTTGGGAAGGTGAACACAGGTAAGGTGTTTAAGCCCTGCAAGGCAGGTTTAAGCCCTGCAAGGTGCAAGATCAAGTCTTAGAGCAGGCCCCAAACCAGCCAGGTGGCTAATTAAATCCTAGGAAATACCTGCCCCAACCCACAAGCCAAACCCAGCTCTGCCAACGCAAGTGTCTTCCAGAGACCACRGAAGCAATCGATCCCCTGAGGCCGAGGCTTTTACCTGTGATCTAATCACAGAAAAACGAAGCGGGGGCAACTCTGCAGAGCAATCTCATGCTCTACTCTAGCTTCTTCCTCCTGCCCCAGACATCTCACTTCTCTGGGCCTCGGTTTGCCCAACAGTTGMCGCATCCTTGAGGTGCCATTTCTGCCTATACCTCTCTCAGAAGAGCGGGAAGGACCAGCAGACAACTGCGGCCTTCTCCATACGGCTTCTTGTCCTTCATCAGCATTTCAGCAGCCCCTTGTCGACATCCCCACAAGCCTCAAGAAAGCTCAAAAGGGCCAAGACAGTTGACTGCATGACGGTAACCCAGCAGCTGGACTTATTTCTCTACAGCTATTTAAGCTATGAGGTTCACAGTCCCCTGCGTGCCACATTTCAGCTTTCTCTCCAGAACTCGGCAGTGCTTCTGGAAGGCAGCGGAGCCCCAGCTCCCGGGACAAGTGCAGCAAGGGCTGTCCCACCAACGGCCAACAAGAAAAGAAAGCCCTCTCGCTTCCCTCTCTAAGCAGAGAAATTCACATATTTTTAGCATAAAAGCAAACATAGCAAAACACAAACCCTGGCTGCTCCTTCCCTACCACAAGGGATAATCCATTTTGAAGAGTTTTTTTTATGGAAAAAAATCAAGGCCTTTGCACAAAGCTGAGGGTTTCTAGTATCCCAAGAAATGCAGACTCCCTGAGAGGAAGGTACTCAGAGAACTTCCCTCCAAACCGAACAGTGGTCAGATACAATCATATTCACCCATGCACATCCCATAACACTTTTCCCCAAGTGTGTCTACTGAASGGAGCAAATGCAAACAATTCTCACTGCTAGGAGCCTTTCCACATGGTGACTAAAGTATTGTGCAACCCACAAACACTTCCAGCCTACCAGCCTGGTGCTAAGAGGTGCCCCCACTCCCTCTCAACACCTTGACAGGTATAGAAGGATACACACCTGAGAGCTGCCATCTCCACCTCCAGCATCAGCCAGAGAAGCTGTCACCAACACCTGGCTCCCAAGTGGCTTGGCTGCAGTAGCAGGGACAGGGGTATGTTCTCCCACCAGCACTAGACCTCGTTGCACAATGCCTTGGTGCTCTTGTCTTCATGAAAGTTTTGGTATGAAGCGACTAGTCAGTAAGCTCTGCAGTTCTGCATCTACTGGCTCCACTGAATGCTCTTACCCAAAGATARCCCACGTTCAACACCTCTACATGTTGAGGTACATGGTCTCAAGCCAGAACAGTCCATGGGGACTTCCAACTAAGCCAGAATTTGTCTGGAATGCRCACATACTTACCAAAGCCATATTTTAAAGTAAAATCTTTGCCCTAAGCAAGGACTTAAGCAATAAGCTTCCCTTCAGTAACATGCATTGATGCAGTGACTTTAGCCTTCATTTAGCTACGTTCTCCCAGCACACAGTGAAAGGCAGATTCATGCTTGTGGCAAAGAGATGGGACTGTGATGCAAAGAAGGAGACTGTGCAGTCTGGCCCAGGGAAGAACAGGGACCCAAACCTGGGTATCAAAAGTCTCAAGTTACTACAACTGAGGCCTTTCCTCTTCTTCCTCCTGTCCCCATCTGTTATCTCCATCAAAAGCGCTATACCAGATTGCCAGCCTCACCCAGGCAACAGGATCCTTCTCTTAAGGCACTGAACCTGTTTCCTCCCAGCCTCTAAAATCCAGAAACCCCGACAGCACTGATTTCTTCCCTTCTTCCCATCCTACCATGAAGGAAATCTCCTGCCATTCACCTATCCCATACTGACCTAAGTCATTCGTGAAGCTCTTGCGTCCTTATCTTCCTGTCAAAGAAGGTCTGTGTTCATCCGCGAGGCATTAGGCAGAGCAGAGCAAGTTTGCCCCTGCATTTGTCTGCAGCAGCCAAAGCATTATCAGCTCAAAGATGATTATGGGCAGGGACAGGAAATCAGCAGGAAAAGCTAAGCCTATCCCAGATCTCCTGACCAGCCTTCAATTGACTCCCCAGTACTCCACTTCCTTCCTGCCCTAGAGGACTCCTGGGATGACGATGTTCAGAGGCAGAGCCATCTACTCTGACTTGCTCCATTTATTTACTTATTTTTAAAGGTTTTCTCTTCCTCTCTGGACACCAATCGGCTGTTGCTTCTTCACACTGTGGATACTTTGACACTCAACAGGCTGCCTGTTTCACCAGGTCTTTTGAACTCAGTTCCATAATTGCTGCCTAAAATGCCTTCTTCCCACATGACTCCTCCTTGGTGAAACACAGCCAGCTCTTTTCCTGTCTCAGGGAACCACGAGGCACTTAAGAGGAGCTCTCTTCTCCTGTTATCAGGGAAAGGCATACTTATCAAAACACACACCTCTTCTAAGAGGACACTGGCTTTATCTGCACAGAGACCAGCAGTTCCTGTTCTTGCCCTAACATCCTGCTGCACCACGGAGACCACTCATTTAGGAATTTTATAACCACGGGTCAAGATCTCAGAGTTTCTCAAGCTTCTCCAGGCTACAGACTTCAAGTCATGTGCCACCAGAACAGCACATCCAGCTCACAAGCACCAGGCTACAGAGGTACAGCCTGCTTGGTCAGCTGTGAGTTTTGCACTCTAACCTCGCACGCCGTCTTGTGCTTAGGAGCTTCAGCTGCGAGTTTTCACACACCTTCCCCCAGATCTCCAAAGCAACAGAGGAAAAGCAGCAGGCCAGAAGGAATCATCCTGCAGGAAGGATCCAGCTCTGTGTCAGGATCCCTCTGAATTTGACCAGACAAACCTTAACAACACAGACCCACAGACAGGAATGCCAGGCCAGCCACGGGGGCTGGGATACAGAGAAACAGCATTTGAGATCAACACCAAATAGTCTTCGAAAGCTCAGTTAGGCATTGCTAGAAACTCATCCCATGACTGAGGACAAAAACAACAGCTAATTGGTTTCACAGCATCACCASTTCAGCAAGGAAACTAAGACAGGATTGTAAAGGAGAAAAGCACGATGTTTTCCTTGTAGTCTCCTTGAATCTTAAGCCAGATGCCACAAAACAGAGTGGGACTCGGAGCAACAGCAAGGCAAGAAAACAAGAACTACACAACAGATAGAGCACGAGCATCACAGCCGACACCTTCAGAGGAAAGCCACGACAGCTCAGRGACACTCAAAAGCAAGCAGTGACTCCTACAAAGCTAGGGGCTACAAGCAGACTCAAGCAGGTACAAAAATCCAGCCAGGTGGGAACCTACACAAAGCAGGCACTTAGACAAAGCCTCAAGTATTACCAGCGTGAAACACGGCAGCCTCTGCAGCCAAGCCTCCAGGCAAAGGACCATTAGGTGCTTTCGGGACATCTCTCAGCCTGTCCAAGATTGAAGGCAGGGCAGCAGCCCCCTAACAAGATGAGAGATGCTGGTGGCTGGTAGGGAAAGGGCAGAGCCCAACGCTGAGAGCCACGGCCTTAGGTGCTGCTTTCACTGCAGAGGGACAGACCCTGAGRGTGGGCAGAGCAATTCTGTCCCGCTGTGTTGTGCTCCTCTGCATCTTCATTCAACGAATTGCACTGCTTTTGCATGAAAACAATCTCTCTTGCTCTTCTGAGCTCATCTGAGCTTGCTCCTTATCCCTACCCAACCTGGAGAGATAGTTCTGCATATTTGATGTTTCCATAGCCATCAGSAGTGAAGTCAAAAAGAAGAGGAGCCACAAGCATTAAAAGCACAGCAAACACTTTAAAGGAAMCAGGATCCCATTGCCAAGGAGCCAGCTTCACAATTTGGGTGAGTGAGGAGGAGCTGGTAAGTCTGCTTTGCAGGAGACATCAGCAGCCCTATGATAAGGACGCGGTCTCGCTCCAGCCAGGCGAAATTCAGCTCTGGATTTCCCAGGAATTAGTCGTCAGCCTCTGCAGGAAAGGACACAGCACCAACGGGATGCAAAGCAGTTCGTCTCCCAAACACACTGCCCTGGATTCAAGCTCGGGAGGCAAGCAGGCTCCTTCCCCTCCTCCTTACCTGCGCACCCGGTGGTGTAAATGCTGATGCTGCCGTGTTATAAGGGCACTTTCCCAAACSGGGCCACTGTGACTACTCCTATACCAGCCCACAGTGGGGTGCCCTGGGTAGGGTGGGCTAGTGAAGCCATGGTCCGACTCGGTCTCCGCAGCCAGCGACGAGGCTGAGCTCCCCATGGCTCCCCCCTACCCAGGCCACGCGGAGGTTTATCCTAGGTTAGGTCCACGCCAGCGGTGCAGGCAGTTCGGGTGGAACGGGCGAGGCGCTGCAGCATGGGCTGCTGTAAAGATCCCAACGCACAGGAGAAAGGAAGGCCGCTTCTGATCAGAAGTCGAAAAATAAAGAGAAAGAAAAAAAAAAAAAAGAAAAAGAGAAATATAAGGTATAATTTAAGCAACAATCCTCTGGTTTTAGAAGCCTACTAATGCATGCTCTGACCAGGATTCCCATCACAGCACTTACTGGAATGGCAAAACTCTGTTTTACTTAAGCTTTACCGATTAAAGACAGTGATATGGGGGGGGAAAGGCTCTCGCCAGTTAAGCACCACGAGTCCTGGGCTCAGGAGGGACAGAAGGTGCATGACTAGCACAGGAAAGTGCACCAGCACTCGACAGAGAGCCCTGGACCCCACGTACAGTTGCAGAGAAGCGGACAAAACACCTCACCCAGAACCCAAACCAGCAGCCCTTGGGCATCACAAGCACAGAAGATGRTTCAGAAAGCTGCAGGCTTGAGCTGGCACACCAGCTTTGCAATCCCCCAGCCTGGCGGTCTGGCTGAGGTGAGGAAGCTTGGGGGTTGTGTATGCAACATAAAATACCTTTTCCTGTTCCCTCTTAACACCAGACAAAAGCTGAAAACAGAGGCTGGGCGTTTGTACATGTATGTTTTCTGTGGCTGTGTTGCACAGTGCAAGGAAATACTTCCTTTCACCAAGTTTTGGCAGCTTCTCAGGGTCCYGGCCCCTTAGCAGAGTCGGGGCCGCATTCATTCTTCCTTTTCTCCCCGTCTTTACCATCTTTCACTTTTTTTCCCCTCCCTCTTTGAGCAATCTCAAAATTCAACCACAGAAACATCTCTGTGTTTAAATATAATATAGTTTAAATATACAGCTCCTTAAGGCAAAAAAGGATGGCAATCAGGACGAGCGTCAGGAGGAATGCATCAACGGAACGTTTATCAGAGAAAAAAAGAAGAAATGAGGAAGACCAAAAAAAAAAAAAAAAAAAAAAAAAANAAAAAAAAAAAAAAAAAAGCACAGCTGAGATTATTCAGTTATCCACCAGGATTTAGAGAGAGAAATGAACTGTAGAAAGACCTTTATGAAGAAGCTACTTGGTACCGTAAGAAGACTGAACAAAAAAGACTATTAAAATTGCAGTTTTGCAATCCAAGGATTGTTCTAAGGGATCAAGAAAAGCTGGAGGAGAAACCAGACCCTGGAGCTCAGGGAGAAGGTGAAGCTCTGCTAGGAGCTTAATACCTGAACACGTAAGCATTAGATCATTTTAGTGGAGAACATTAWCAACTCCTTCCTGGTCTCTTCTCTATAACCTGCTAAGTCAGGATATAAAAAAGCCCAAGAATGTATTTTCCCATCTAAATTTTCTCCTTGTAATTGGCCTGCCTGGCTGCTGTGCACCAGCCACACCAGGGACGAGACATGTTCACACTTTGCTTCCCATCCACCATCAAACTCCAGCCCAACTGGGTCCCTGGCATTTCCCCCTCTCATTTGCCATCGGTTAGCTGGTAACAATTTTGATTTTCCTAGCTAAAAGAAAAAAAGGGAATGTGAGGGGAAGGGTATTTGCAAGGATTATCAGCGTAAGTCTAACTGGAGATATCAGCTGTCTCACTCCTCTTAAGACTTTCCGCTTCGACTTCCCCACGTAGCTTCCCCAAACCCGTAGCCACAACGGATGGAGCCAGGAGGCCTGTCAAGAGAACAACCTTCGACTCTCATCTCAAGATGTGGAATCTTCTAGAAGAAAACAAGAGGTGAGACAGGGAGAAGCCACGTATGCTTCACTGTGGGCAGAGTTAGGGAAGGCAACAAGTTCAGCTAAGTGAACAACCCTTCCCCGACCTGCCCCCTTGCCCTGTAGGCCTTTGCCACCGAATACCACCACCCCACAGGCTGGTTTGAGGCTGCTCCCRAAGCTGGAGAAGCGGAGCACTTGGCTTCCTCCTCTGAGGGAAGAAGCACCAGCTTTAGGTCATGACGACAGTCGAGAGACTGGCCTGAGATACTGTTGGCCTCCAACGTGTGGCCAGGGTATCGGCCCTTCCTCCTCCACCAGGTCCGCCCCAAGGAGGCTGAGCAGCCCGCTCCATGCACATACACCCCAGGAGCAACGGCGTCCAGGAATCCTGCWTATGCTGTGTTGTGAAATTCCACGGTGGGTGGAGCTGGGAACAGGAAGGGACCTATAAATAGGTTCAGGATAACCTAGCTAAGTCGTAGTGATCGCCAAGACTGTCTGGCCTACGTGGGCTGCTTGGCTGCAAGTGCTGCACAAAATCGGATTTCCCCGGGCAAAGCAGTAAATCTTTCTCCAGAGTCACCTTTCATGCCAGGAGAGAGCAGCTGGGTAACGATATTTAGCAGAGGACAGTGGTGGTGGGCAGGGAGAACCAGCTTGGAAACAGAAGGAGCAGCATCGTTACAGCTCAACGCAACGCGAGCGCCTGCTTGTTGTGCTGGTTCAGGAGATGCCCTTGGCTGGCAGCAAGTGAACAGCCTCCAAGAGCGAAGGAAAGAGCGAGGAGGACACTGTAGCACGGGAAGGGATGAATTAAAGCAGGCTGTGAGAAAGGMAGCTTCTCTGGAATTGCTCGGCATTATCTTTGAGGACTGTCTCGCACTGAACAGAGAGATGCCCCAGATGTTTCCACAAAAAAAAAATGGATTTGACCTTTCCACCTCTAAGACGCTCATGCCCAATTACCCTGCTCTGTTAAACACAACACAGAGCCTCCCCCAATGGCATCAGCACTGGCCTGAGGAGTGGGCACTTGCAAACAGCCCAGGAGGTTCCTCCTGCTGCYGGGACCACAGACCCATCACCTCGATGCCTTCAACACAGCCCCTGTTCCTCAACACCAACCACCAGTGCTGACCCCTTGGGCTCTAGCTCTTCCATCGCACCACTGCAAAGCAAAGCAGACAAGCAAGGCTGGAGAYCTGCGTCTGTCCAATCTGTTCTTCCTCGCTCCCTCCGGCTTTGCCGAAGATTTTGTCTCTGTCCCCGTGCTCCTTCCTCTCCTGCTGCTGCAAGAAGGAAAGAACCTAGCCCAAGCTTTACACAGTATCTGGGAATACCTTGGTATTTCAAAGAGGGGTAACAGGATCAGCCCCAAGCTTGTTTCTGTAGCAGCAAGAAGGAGAGAGGTTCCTGTGGCTCCGGCCCAGAGAGAAACCGATGTGGCAGATTCATCCCAGGTGGTCCCATATATACATCACCTCCTGCAATCACACCTTTCTCCCCTACAGCAGCTCAGCTGCCGCCCCAGTTTCCCTGGCTCTCTTGGTTCYCAGCCCTCCAGGCCCCTGGCCACGAGTTGGTCGCCTTGGCGACTCCTCCAGCCCCCCAGGCAGAAACCACCTCGTCCTGGTGAGAACCTGGAAATGGAAGCACAGGCAGCTTTTGTTTGAGGAGCCGGAGCAGCAGCTGATCCAGAGGAAACCCCCGGGCCCAGGGCATCCCTCAGGGTCATCTCCCACCAGGAGGGAAGACAACAGGCCAATAGCACATCCCTCTCAAAGGGAAGCAGGACGGATTGAGAAGCAGGGACGCTCAGGGCCAACCCAGTGAGGGCTCCACAGCTCCCACAGCTTCCAAGCGGGATCCCCGCCACAGAGCAGCCAAGCGACATGGAACACGCCACGCCAAGCGGTTCAGTTCCTTGCACAACACCGACGTCTTGGTGACAAGAAATGTAGTTTTACTGCCCTTTCCTTCCCGTCCTCGCCTCCCGAGGCGGCACAGCAGGAACCAGGGCAGCCCGAGCCTGCGGCCCGCGTGGCAGCTAACGAGGCTGTCAGCAAATTTCAGTTCCTTGCAAAGCTTCTGGCTGGGAGGGATAGGAAGGTGCCTCCAAGGACATACTGAGGCACAAGTGAAACAGGAAGCTCGACACACGAAGCTGGGATGTGGGAGGCTGTTTCAACCCTCCTGCTCTACCATCGAGCTCTGCTGCGTGACTCGGGGCAGACTCCCGTGACTCAAAACACTGCCCTTCCTTCCAGGGCTGAGGAGCATTCACGTTCTCAAGGTGCTAAGATGACAGGCAAGTGCCACAAAAGGGAGGAGAGGGAGATGGAGGGAAGGGGAAAGTCGCCCACCCCACTATTTACTATAGAGTATCAGGTCTGCCAGAAGAGAGGCCAGTCAGATGTTCTGGTTCCAGACCAAAGCTCTGAGCCTGGAAGCTGCAAATGAGCCATTTTCCAAACCATGAGGAGAAATAAGACGGATGCACTACTTTGATATCATTGGGTAAAATTAGCTGCCTCTAAACAGAGTCCCAGATGGGATATTGGAGAGGTAAGAAGGGAATTTAACTCGGAGTCCTAAACCAGCCCAAAACAGGGCCACACTTTAGCAAGGTCCAGACCAGAGGYACAACCTTCTGACCATGGACATCAACATGAAAAGGTGAATCCGAAGCTCTTTACCTTCTTTCAGCTACCTAATCTGAGCTGGTTCTGGCCCAACCTTAACAGAGGGAAAAAAACCCCCAACATACGCAGGATTTATGTTGGCCTGAGCTRTATTTCCTGGTCAGCACAAACCCTCCATAGGTGCACGAGCAGAGGAAGGGATGCCCAAAGCCTTAAGTAAAAAAAAAAAAAGATTTAAAAAATAGACTTATTTTAGCCAACTTTGCCCCAAAGCAACTAGCATTGCAGTCTGGAAGAAGCTTCCTCTTCTGTTTTGCACAGCACACTGGAAACCAGTGGCAGATTATCCAGTGAAGGAACGCAAATCTACCATGATCATTTTGAAAGAGAGGATTAGATAGATTTGAAAGGGCAATCAAATCTTAATTACAAGCTTTGGGGAGAATAAGGGGGAGAAGTAACGAACAGAAAGCCAGGAAACCTTTTTTTTTTTCCCCTCCTGCAAAATAAAGGAGAAGTTTCAAACACATCTAAATTGACAACTGAAAAGCATGAGCGACCTTATCTGAAGGAGCATGAAAATGGCCACAAGAACACTGCTGAGGCCTGCGTGTTCACACATTTTTTTTTAAAAATGTAGTGGTCTATTGAGTTAATTGATGTAATTAATGTTACCTCAATGAGGCGCAATAGTGCAGTTTCTGTCCTCCAGTTCATTAGCCAACTGTGGCTGCCTTTGGAGGGCAGTTAACAAGAGCGTGTGTGGGCTGCCCGGGGCTGCTCTCATTAGCAGCACTCAGCAAGGACACAGAAAGAGAGAGGGGAGAACCAAAACAAGACAGGCCCCAGTGCCCAGGCTCCAAAAAGGCTTTCCCAACAGGTCTAATTGCCAGATCTGTAAAATCCGGTGTTTATAATGCTCATGGCCGAGCTCCATCACCCCACTCAGCCCAAAGACTGCCCCAGCTACAAGACCTGCCAGGCTGCGAAACCTTCTCAGCACGCCTGGAGACATAAGCTGCATGGTAGAAATAGGGATCTTTCCCTTGCCTGCTCCCAATTTGCCCTAGATTTCATGGGAAATAGCACAAGCAGGGATATTTTGCACCAGGAATGGGCACCTGGAACTCCAGTCGGGAAAAGATGTCTCGAGTAACACGCATAGTCTTTGTTTTCTCTTTTTTGAGATAGGTTTAAGTAGACCCTGGGCTTCGCGGCAGCAACAGAACACTTCTTCTTTCTCACCACAGCAGAGTGTTGACTGGTAAAYAGCAGATCTTGCCGCGCAAGGCTGTGCCAGCCTGTGCAGAACAGAACTGTTGTTATTGCACATTCACAGCTAGGGATAAACATGAGCAAGATCCATGAGTCCAAGCCAGGCACTGTCTCTTCAGCACATTTGTCTGATTAAAGTCACCTTGATCTGACAACGGGAGGTCGTTCCCGAGAAGACCTCTGCCTCCTGAAGGGCCAAGTTAACACAATAACAAGGATAACTACTTAAAAGAAAAAAGGCAGGAGTCACATTAATGCAAAAAGCTCTTCTGTACCCACTACTCTGCCTGCTTTTAAGCAGAACAGCAGCAAAACATGCAAACAACCAGGCTCAGCAAAACTGACCTTCCACAAAGTAGCAATGGAAAAGAAGTTTTTCAACAGATTTGTCTTTGAACAAATCTGCATCAAGAGTCACCGCTGCTGCAGATCTAAAGGTTACAGAGAAAGAAAAAACAAATTGTGCAAATCAAAGCTGTGCCTTATAGAGCATCAAGAACAATAAACCATTCCAGGACAAATGGATCCTGGAATGCTGGGGAAGGTTTCTGTTCTTCCAAAGAGCAGAGCACCACAGCAGCTGCTTCACAAGTCCTGAGGCAAACAGGGCTAGCGTAGACATTGACAGCTTCATGAACTGCATAAGATGATTATCTTCAACAGGAGGGAATSGGACTTGATGATCCAGGAAGTTTCTCACGGTCTCCAAGTTAACAGGGGTCCACGCATGGGCATGGCACAAACTCAAGGTCATATCCAAAAGGACACTGGGGATTTTCAGTTGAGATCGTGCTAAGCTGACAGATAAGCAGGCGAACAGAGTGCTGGCTACTGAAGAATAAAGAAGAGAATTGCGGTAAAAAGGAGTCTCACAACCAGGCAGTGAAAACTCGAGGCAGGAACRTGAACAGCAGGTCTCACAGATGTCTCCTGAATACACTGTCCCCAGACGGAGCTTTAGTTTTAACATAGGTCAGAGAGATGAGAAATAACTAACTGGTCTGGGCTGTATCCACTTTGGTCCCTTACTAGAAACAGCTCCTCTTCTTCACTTCATCACCCTGTCCAGGGCCAGGAGCTTCTTTCACAAGCGCAACGGCACCTCGACACCCTTTTCTGTCATTTGGGCTTTCCCTGCCTTAATCAAGCATCATATCCCAATTTCCAACCCATGAACCTAGACTGAGATGACCATGTCTCTAGCTATGCCTCAGGCTAGTGCAGATGTAGGATAAGCCTGAGAGACAACAGTGGAATTTTGCTTTTTTTT
>NW_020455693.1:12562-19325 GCF_003342845.1 Nothoprocta perdicaria | reverse complement strand
GGGGGGGAAATAAAAGAACACACACATAGAAAAGCAGAAAATAAATGCATAAGAATCTCTAAACACTGTATGAGAGCTGCTATCTCCACAATCACAGGGAACAAGAAGAGCAGAGTGGAAGGACAGGGAGATGGGAATGGAGCAGTCCAAGGAGACATTTCCCTTTCAGACGCAGCTCAGTACCTAATGGAGGAGCATCACGTTGCTGCTCATGCTCATATGTGCTCATAGTCAAAAAAAAACCTGAAGAAACATTTGGACATGACAGTAGTTCTTTGAACAAACGCAACAATTACTTGAGGAAGATGCAGTACACTAAATCAGAGGACCAAAATGTAGTATAGATGCTTTCTGTAAGAGGTTGCCTTCACTACATCAAATCCAGCCCCGAGAGGGCATCCAACGTACCTCATTGCACAACAGTGGGATTGGCCACTTGCAGAAGACCTACAGCTGGATCCTGGACTCTTTTTATGCGAGCAGGCAGAGGGAGGAGTTCACATCTTACAGAAGTCACTCTCAAATGCCTTGCAAGAAACAGCCAGCTGTGTTAGCACTGACTGGGTGGTGCTACAGATCGACAATGCTCCCTCCAGGAGGCTCTGCTCATGGAAACACGCTGCTCCGCCAACCTTGGCAATGGGAATGAGGGCTTGTGGACGCTGCTCCAAGCACGCATAGACACTCAAAGACAGCATCAAAGCACTTCTCCAAGAGCAGGACGATTGCTTCATCCACAATTAAGCATTYGCCATCGCAGAGATCTCAGCTAACATCACCTGCCTGTCTTATGGGAGTTGAATCACTGCAAAAGACCAGRGTGCTCATGGCCTGGCTTCACTGATCCCGAGGGAGAATTCTGCAGAACTTTGCTGAGTCTGGACACCAGGGCCTCACGGAAACTCCCGGCAGCCCTTAGGCATCATGGCAAACCAGCCTGGGCAACGAATGCGTCAGTGGACGCCAGCATCCATCCAATTAATCCAAAGCCCCGGGATTGGGATCTGCTGCTCCAGCCTAACTCATTTGAGCACAAGGTCAACGCCAACAGACACAATCCTGCGGGGAACACCATAAGTGTCCCTTGAAGGTACAAGGGCTAACCCTAAGCACGAGGCACAGCACAGCCACCTCTCCGTCCTGGTCCTGGGCTGGCAACTGCTATGTGACCACGGTGGCTGCGGACAAAGCAACACAAGCTTCCTTTGATCAGTTTATTTCCTTGCCCTTGTGTTGCCTCAAACACAGCTTGCTACAGTCATGCAGCTCTTGTGATTTAAGATAAGGAGGTCCTGGATGGCCCCATATTTTCCTCTTACAGTCTCTTCATCATGAGAAAACCAAGGGGCATCAGCATCTGCCYATTATAGCACAAGGCCTTTCATGAAGAGAGCAAGTACAGCAATATCCTGGGAAGACAACAAAACAAGGAAAAGGAAGGGTTGCAGAGAAGTGAGAGTAACCAAGTTCCTAAGCTGGAGGAGAAGAGTTCCCTTTTCCCTCCCAGCCTCTCCTAACCCAAGAAGAAACCAACTACTGTCAAAACATGTGTCTTGCCCTACACAGTTTCTGCCCTGCAAGTCCAATGTTCAGTCGGTGTGAAGTCAGCCTGGTGTCCCTGGAATCAAACAGCTGCCATTGGCACCAGCTGAGAGGCCTGGTTTGAGGAACGTGCTAGATGGTCTTTGCACAGAAGTGCTGGTAACACTATTTTGCGATAACATGACTGCAATCTGCTAGGAGGAGCAGCAGTAGCTGCACAAAGCTGGTGAGCAAAGACATGTAAGAATAAATGGTTACCGAGACTCYGGGCTGATGAGCATCTCACCAGCACACACAACCATTTTCAAATGGTAGGTCGCTCTACTCAGCATCCACTTGTAGTACAGCTCCCAGGAAGCTCCGTGCTTCCCGCAGCATCAGCCTGACAAGGGTGCGAGGTCTGAACCCCCACAGGAGACAGCTGCCTATTCAACTTTGGGACAGCTCTGGCTTCTTCCATTTCAGCACGCCTGGCTGGGACCTTACTGCTCTGTCCCCAGCGCTGGCGTCACTCGCTCCAACCACAGCTACTGCTGAGGGTTTGGGTGAAAGCCCTGAGGTGCTGTTACCTGCTCCGTATGTTGTTCCCTGATGCAAACACCTTCTTGGCTCAGTAGGATTCAACCATGAGGATTCTGGACATCTTTCAAGAACTAGCAACAGGGCAGGACCTCCCAGGAGATCCTGATGAGACTGCGACGATGTCTGAAGGGGCGTGCAGCCTGCATGTGCAGGTACAGAAGCAAGCAGCAAGTACTCTGTGTGGCTGGGAAATCATCCATTGCAACAACTGGAAATTCAAGAGCACGGATGCCTCAGGTTGTCAAACCTGCCCATCGCCTGAAGGTTTGATGTTTGAACACTCACCTCAGTGAAGTTATCAAACCACCTTCTCCCAGCTCTTCATAAGATACGTCCCCACCTCCCTCCATATTCTCTGCTCTCAAAACAGAATGAATTAATGAAATTTATCCCTCTGCAAAAGCACCATCTCCTTTAGGATGGGTTTTTATTGGACAGTGGCAATGAAAACCCTCATCCATATCTTTTGGTACATGGACACACTTGATTCTCTCTTTCATTGGAGGAGAGCAGAGGGGAGCTAAGCAGAGGAGGGTAAGGGAAGAAGTAAATGAGGCTTCGGCAAGAACGATATGATCATAGAAGCTCTTTGGGGGCGCAGCAGAAGCGCCCAGGAACAGCAGACCCTGTCGTGCCTCACCATGTTGCCCACGCTCCTTATAACTCCACTATCAGATGCAGTATGTTGTCTCTTGGTAGATCACAGTGAACACAGAAGGTTTTTCTCCTAGACCTATGCAAACCTGAGGTTTCCAAGTGGTAAGGTGGATCTGTGGTACCCCTGGACCTGTGGGCATTAAACCAGCAAATGGACAATGTCACAGAGCAGGTAGAAACACCTCGCAGGAACCAATGAAAAGAAAATAATGGTTTGAATAAGGTCAGAAAAGACCACTCTGATCCTTGCAGCTGAATGGTCTGTACAGAGGAGGCTAGACRGGAAACTCCCGGCCAATAGCACCTMTTTYGGAAGGCATTCCAACATTCAAGGCTTTCCAGCTCACATATTGGAAAGGCTTAAGTCTTACCAAAGCTTGAGGGTAGCAAGATCAACAGCAAAAGACAGTACACCACAAATGCCTTTGTCTACATGACAACGTGTCAGTCTTTCTTGGTGCTGATACACAAGATGTTGGGGGGGAAATTTTGGTGCGCAGGAAGGAATATTCATTTTTACCCATGTGAATATTTCTTGATATCCCAGCAGTTTTGCTAAAGATTGCTAATCCCAGCAGTGAGGCAAGATGCCAGCTTGGCCTCCCCAACACAGGGCATTCACTCTTCAAACACTAACACTTGGAATGCCGAGAGCTTTAGTGAACCTTCTGGCTTCCTACAAGAGTGGCTACACCTCAGCAATGCAAGAAAACCTTTCTGTTTTTCGTAAGGGGATGTCAGAGTTTGCACTAAGGGCGAAGAACGCGTGCATGCACTTGTAGAGGAACATGGCTACGGTGCAAGCACTGCTTTTAAAAGCTTTGGGACGAGCTACGCCTTTTAGAAATCAAATTTCATCACCTCAAGGTGGCAGAGACCCTCATTTCCTCAAGTTACATTCTCCTCAACCAGACAGGGTTGATCACAATAGGAAATATCAGCAGTTAGGTAGCCAGCCTCCAGAAACCCAGGAGGCAAACCCAGCAATCCCTGGCTGCTTTCCAGTTGTCACCAATCCTATTTACTGCTCCTGCTTACTGCAGTTAGACAGAAAAGTGTGTCGCCCTCAAGCCATTCAGCAAACTTCATGTCCTGCTAATTACATCAATAGAAATGTATCATCCCAGCTGTCAAACATGGGCCCTATTGACAGGAAACTGCATTCTGAAATGCAAATGCAGAAAAATAATCCTTCCTGCTGCTGGAGACGCACTGCTTGGGATCCAGTTTCCTTTCCAGGGYTCCTTCTTCTGCCCAAACACCAGGACAGCGGCATTTTTTCCAGAGAAGAAGGAAACGCCACACAAGAAAACATCCTCATCTTTTAAGACAGTGAACAGGAGCGAGTTTTGGAAACAGCCCTTGCACCGCTGGTGTTTACAGAAGGTGGTGACTGCATGAGCGAGGCCAAGTCCAAGTTTTGACCCGATTTTGGCATTAGTAACCCTGACCAAAACTGTGAGGMTGTCAATCAGGCAACCCGAGAGCCCCAACCACACTGCAGGGAGCTGTGGGGTTAATGCCTCACGTCCAGACAAGAGGCTTTCTGTCTCCCTCTGCTCCCCCAGCTGCTCTGGCCGACTGCGAGGCGAGCCCCACTCTCGGTAGGGATGAGAGTAGGACAGAGAGACAGTCACAGGCTGCTCCTCCCGGCCAGCRTCGGGCAACCGTGGCCTGGAAAGGGCTCCCCATGCAACCAGCAAGAGCAGCAACGACCTAACCGCGGGCAGAACCAGGGGACTGCCTGCTAGTGGCGCTCTGGAGAGGGCTCGTGATGGAAAAGGAGGAGAAAGGCACAAAATCTCCTGTCCCAGGCATGTTATGAAGCTGCGGGACGTGYGATCTTCCTCAGAGGCACAATTAGCACGTACCGTTCGTAACGGCTTCCTCCAACGCTCTCAGCTGTTGAGGACAGCACTGGGGTCCRGGCTGCTTCCTCCATAAAACCAGTGATAATCTGAGCCAACATASACCATGCCCCCTGGTTTCCCTTCCAGAAGATTGCACCAGGGAGCAATCAGCACCTTTCCCTGTGCACCAGGGCACTGAGGTCCTTCCACAGAGTCATCTAGTCCTTGCCTAACCCAAGCCAGCTCCAACCTGGAGCAGGATGCCAATTTTAGTAGCTTTCTTGCTTAGTTTTTCAATATTTGTTCCAGTTCAAAAGATGCTATGCCCAGCCCMTACTTTGGGTTCCCTTACACAGCTTAATTTCATGTTGAGTAATGAGACTCTAGAAGGTTGCCCTTCTTTCCTGCCAAAACAATAGAGCTTAGCAAAGCTCAGACCTTCAAAGGCCTCTCCGGCCCTCAAACCCCACCAGGGGAAGGCAGCAACGTTGGGTCTTGCCTTTTGCCTTGAGCTGTGCAAGTCTTGCACGTTAAGAGAAGCTGATGCAACTWCAAACCAGTTCATATGACTGCGGCTTGAATTGCACCCTTCTGGCGCCGCACAGGGCAATACCTACCCCGACACCAGCAGGACCAGACACCTTCCCTGGCACACAAAAGCAACACGTTCCTCACAGCTCACTCTCACCCCAGTTCACCCATTCTCACAGGCACAAGGCAATCCATTTGGCTGTAGGTCTCCCTCAAAAAAAAAAATAAAAGTCATAAAAAAAGCAACCCAGAAGTATTTTTTGCCACCAGATTCCAGTCTACTTGACAACCGTCCTTCCCACCAGAGATTTGTTTAAGTTTATATACGATGGCAGCTAGTAGAGATTACAGACACTAAATACAAGTAAAACTGACCTCTGTGGGTCTCAGATCAAAAGGTCTCTCTTGCTTATGCCAAGGTCTCTCTGCTTAGACCACCAAATGTTGCAAGCTGGAACTTGTGGCCTCCTGAGGTCAGGTCCCTCCATCAGCAGCTGCACTTGGCTCATCTCCACCTTGACTCCCTCTCAAGCCCTCACCTGGTTTGCAGAAACTCCTGACCATCATACAGCAGTGCCAGAGCACTGATGCCCTGCATCACACACGCTAAGCACTTTTAAGACAACCATCTGTCTTAACTACAGGAAAACCAGACATCCACATCCCACCGCTGAAGATATGGAGAATGCCGAGCACTAGCTGAGATTCATATCTGAAAAAAAAAATCAAAGAGGAAAAAACCCGACACTTGAAGCAGGGCATGCACATTACCCAGTGCCCCCAGCACACCACCAGGCAACCATCCCATAACATTTGTTTCTTCATGTCTTGGAAGCAAAGGGATCTAACGAAAGACTCGGGCGCAAGAGGGGAGAGGTTACAGAGGCTTGCTACCACAGGGAATCTTTTCTATGAGGGATAATGGATTTCTACATTTGGGATTTTGAGGCCGACATGTTTATAACAGAGTTTGATCTCAGGTAAAGCAACACCGAAGGTCCTGAGAGGGCATCAGGAACCGTGTAGCTCTGGACCCTTACAAGATCCAAGCATAAGAACCAGCCCACCACTTTTAGAAGGCAAAGACACCAACGCTTTAGAAACTGGGAACAAAATCCTGCTAAACTCCAACAGAGGGACGTACAAGCCGGAGCTCAGGGCGCAGGCCTGGGAGGCAGGAGGAGCCCTGGGGTCTCTTGAAGTCCCTGCAGTCGCTCAGCCTCAGGGCGCACGCTCGGCTGCTCTGTGTCTTTGACCTGCCACGGGCCACGCTGCCGGCCCCACGGGCCACGCTGCCGGCCCCACGGGCCACGCTGCCGGCCCCACGGGCCACGCTGCCGGCCCCGGCAGCAGCGCTGGGCAGCTCCGCTACTCCCAGTGCCGCCAGCACAACACACACGACTCACGCTAGCGCACAGGGCTCCATCCAGCTCCCACCTGCTCCCGTTGCCTCCACGGAACTCCTCAGCTTGCTGAGAGCCCACCCCGGCTTYAGTGGCGAGCGTCTCGGGCCAGGCAGGGTATCCACAGGCCGGGCCCACAGAGCAGCGCGCTGCCCGCCGCGCCGCGCTCCCGCCGCGGGGCTCCGGGCGCCCCCAGCC
>NW_020455693.1:0-11987 GCF_003342845.1 Nothoprocta perdicaria | reverse complement strand
TCTCCCGCGGCCCCGGCCCGCCCGCCCGGAGTCCCGCCGCGCGCGCTTACGCCGCCGCCGTAGCGCTGCGCCCATACCCGCCTCCCAGCGCTACGGCGCGGAAGCGGCGCACAGCCCGTCGTGAATAGCGCCGCGACACTACAAACCCCAGGGTGCCGCGCGCCGAGCAACGGAAACTGCCCGCCAGCCTTCGCGAGGCACGTCGGGAGTTGTGGTTTGTGGCCTGGCCGAGACCGCGGGCGGGGCGGGGTCTCGGACTACATCACCCAGGGGGCTCCGCGTGCACGCGCTGCGCGGGCCGGGGAGCGCGGGGCGCGGGGGCGATGTCGGCAGCCGCGAGGGTCGCGGCCGGGGCGGCACTGCCGTCCAGAGCGCTCAGACACGAAGTCTGATCTGACCGGATCGTTCCGGTCGCACCCACGCCGTCCACCCGCGCCCGCAAGCTTCGCTCCGCGGCTGGAAGCGGAGAGCGGAGCCCGCAGGAGGAGCCGCGGAGTTCCGCGTCCGCGGGGGAGGCGCCGGCGCGCCTTAGATGAAGGATAGCGGCGGAGATGCGAGCCCCGGGGCCGGCAGAACCGGTGCTGGCACCGTGGGAGCCGCTGCGCCCACGGCCTGCCCCGCCTCAGGCCCCAGGACAGCCCTGCTGCCTTGGAGGGAGCTCCTGAGCGCTTGCTAATTACCGGAGTTAATGACCTGCGCCAAGGAGACCTGGCACGGAGTCAGCCTGGCAGAGCCCGGCCTTTCCCCAGCCTGCCTGGCAGAGCCCGGCCTTTCCCCAGCTGTGCGTGTGCAGGGAGGCGCGCGGGGCCGGCAGAGCAGCAGGAGCGGGAACCCTGGGAAGCGCCCGTGGGAAGGGGCTGCCGGCCCTCGAGCCCGGGCAGTGACTGCCCTCCTGGCCAGCTCCAAACCCGGTCCTGCCCCCTCCCGCCTCACATCTCGTCCGGCTCGCTCCGGCTCYGCGCGCTTCCCACTGAGCCCGGATAAGCGGCCCTTCGCACGGCATGGAGAGGAGCAGCGGGAGCACCGGCTGTTCCTGGCAGTTTCCAAAGCTCAGTGCTAGACCAGGAGAGTGAGTTGAGGCCCTGCCTGCCCAGCAGGACCCTGTGGATGTGGCGTGTGCCCCACTTACCTAGTGCGGTTCTCCTGGGTCCTGGATGGGGCACAGTGTTTCATGCTAAACTGGACCATTTACACATCTCTTTYTGATGGCATGTTTGAGCAGGGTGGTTTGAACAGGGACCAACGGCACTTTTACATGCTTAGGGCTTCTGTCACCAGCTGCAGTCGTTTTCAGGTAGTGAGGAACCACAGTTCTCCTCTACTCCAGCCAGGGTGAGCTTGGACCTTTCCTCTATTGTTCCTGCCAGAAAGAGTTAAATGAACCAGATGCGCAGGCTGAGCTTTCCCGACGAACTCCAATGAACTCCCTACAAACTCCAACGTGATACGTCCTGGTGATAACTGCTGGGCTGCAGGAGCCTCCTGCAATACAGCGTTGTCACAGAACGGCTGAGGTTGGAAGGGACRKCTGGAGATCATCTAGTCCAACCCCCTGCTCCAGCAGGGACACCCAGAGCATGTGGCACAGGGTGGCAYCCAGGCGGGTTTTGAGGACCTCCAGAGCAGGAGACTCCACAGCCTCCCTGGGCAGCCTGTTCCAGGGCTCTGGCACCTTCACAGTGCAGAAATTCCTCCTCACCTGGAGATGGAACTGCCTGTGTTCCAACCTGTACCCATTGCCCCTTGTCCTGTCACTGGCCTATCAAATGCTGTTATCACCTTAATATTTCGACATTTCTGTCACTGATTTCTTGAGGTGTGTTGTGCAGCCTGAATTAGCCTTGTTTTCTAGAAGATTTGCAAAATAAARCAGTGGTAGGGGTGGCCTGTCTAACATAGGCGATCATGGAAAAATAGACATGAAGTTTAGACTACACTGCCCTTTTGAATGATAGATGCTTCATTCTTTGGACATTTTAATAGCTTGTCATTGTAGTTCTTTGATTCTGAAGTCCATTTTTTTTWAAATGAGACCAGAGTCATCCACATATTTCATATATCACTCCAGTGCCATTACAAATTCTCTTATATTAGGAAATTATTACTTTTTCCATGGTTCTCCTCCACTGGTGAATTGTTAATCTGTGATTAACTGATACAGTTTATTTTAAGCCTGAGTAGGGAACTTGTGATGACTACCACATTTASTAAACCACGGTTAAGAGCAGAAGTAGTGCCAGAATGCTGTGCTAGTCTTTTCTCTTGGGTGCTATATAATGATCCTGCCAAACTGCATATGCATGTTGAGACCTCTGCAATAAAAATGAAAAATACATTCCTATAGGTGAAGAATGCCTTTACATGGCTTTTGTTTGTTTGCTTGTTTTGCTTTCTTCCTTTGTCTTTTTTTCCCGCCCACGTCTTTCTTAYACAGAGGAGCCCAGAACTGCACGCAGCACTTGAGGTGGGGCCTCACCAGAGCTGAGCAGAAGGGCAGGGTCTCCTGCCTTGACCTGCTGGCAACGCTGTTCCCCATGCAGGCCAGGATCCCACTGGCCTTCTGGGCCACGCGGGCACTGCTGCCTCATGGTGACCTTATTGGCAACTGGGACTCTCAAATCTCTCTCCACGGAGCTGCTTTCCAGCAGATCAACCCGTATTGTGTACTGGTGTCTGGGGTTATTCCTCCCCAGGTGCAAGACCCTTTTGAACCTTATAAGGTTCCTCTCTGCCCAACTCTCCAGCCTGTCCAGGTCCCTCTGGATGGCAGCACAGCCCTGTGGAGTGACAGCCACTCCACCCAGCTTGGCATTGTCTGCAAACTTGCTCAGGGTGCCCTCTGTCCCCTCGGCCAAATCATTGATGAACAAGTTGAACAGCACTGGGTCCAGTACTGACCCCTGGTGACACCACTGGTTACTGGCCTCCAACTGGACTCGGCCCCGTTTATCACCGCCCTCTGAGCTCTGCCATCCAGCCCGTTCTCAGTCCACCTCACTTTCCACTCATTCAACCCACTCTTCCTGAGCTTTCCTATGAGGATGTTATGGGAGATGGTTTCAGCAAGTCTTCAGCCTCATATCAGCAAGTCTTTCAGCACCATCTCCCATAACATCCTCATRGGAAAGCTCAGGAAGTGTGGATTAGATGCATAGACAAAGAGGTGGATTTAAAACTGACTGGATTTTGGAACTCAGAAGGTTATGATAAATGGTGCTAAGTCTRGTTGGAGACCTGTGGCCAGTGGCATCCCCCAGGGGCTAGCACTGACTGGGCCCAGTGCTGTTCAACTTACTCATCAATGACTTGGATGAGGAGACAGAGTGCACCCGGAGCAAGTTTGCAGATGGTGCAAAACTGGATGACAGTTTTCCTATATTCCTTCCACATAGTCTGGCTTTTCTTCCACATTATGCATGCTCTCTTTTACTCTTTAAAGTTTTCCCAAGGGCTCCTTGCCCATCCATGTAGGTCCCCTGCCCTGCTTGCTTGACTTCTTTCTTGTAGAAATGAACCAAGCCTGAGCTTGGAGAAGGTGGTGCTTGAATATTAGCCAACTCTCCTGGATATGGTCCTGGAGAGAAGAGGGTCCAGGAAAGCTGACTGATTTTCAAGGATTGCCTCCTTCAAGCTGCAGCACAGTCCATCTCCCCTTCCAGAAAGTCGAGCAAAGGCATCAGGAGGTGTCCGTTAATGAATATGGAGCTCCTGACAAAACTCAGTCATAAAAAGAGAGCATTCAAGAGTTGAAAGCAGGGTCAGGTGGCCCAAACATCAATCTGAGCATGCAGGGGTGGGATTAGGAAAGCCAAAGTCTACCTGGATCTGGTGAGGGACACGAAGCAACAAGAGAGGTTTTTACAGGTGCATCAGCAGCAAAAAGAAGACTAGGAAAAATGTAAGCCTGCAGCTGAATGGGGGGGTGGATGTGGTGGCAAAGGACATAGAAAATATCAAGGTTCTGGAAACCTTTTTGGCTTTTGTCTTTACTGGTAAAATCTGCCTTCAGGAATCCCAGGCTCCTGAGACTAGTGGAGGAAAGTCTGGAGCAAGCAAGACTTACCCTCCATGAAGAAGGATAAAGTTAGGGAACATCTGGGAAGAACTGGAAGAAAACAGATGTCACTCTTACTCAAGAAAGCCAAGAGAGAATATCTAGGGAATTACAGACCAGTCAGTCTCCTCTTGATGCCTGGGAGAGGACAGAGCAAATAAATCCTCGTGGAAAACATTTCCAGATGTATGAAGAACAAGGTGATCAGGACTAATAAGCATGGGTTTCCTAAGGGGAAATCATGACTGACCAATTTGATAGCCTTCTACGATGACATGTTTGACTCTGGATGAGGGGAGTGGTGAATGTTTATCTCCGCTTTAGTAAGACTTTCAGCACTGTCTCCTCTGACATCCTCTTGGAAAAGCAGATGAAGTATGGACTATATAAGAGGATAGCGACGTGGATTGAAAACTTTCTGAAATGTCAACTTTACAGCCTTATGATCATTAGCACAAAGTCCAGCTGGAGCATTATGCACTCCAGTGGAGTGCTTCAGGAGTCAACACTGGGCCAATACTATTTAACGTTTTTGATAATAACATGTGTTATGGGAGAGACTGCACCCTCAGCAAGTTTACAGATGATGAAAAATTGGGAGGTGTGGTAGAACAGATAATTTAGCTGCCATTCTGAAGGACCTCATCAATCTGGAGACCTATAGGCCAACGGGAATCAAAGTTCAACAAGCAGAAATGCAAGTCCTGCACCTGGGAAGCAATAACCCCATGTGCCAATACAGGCCAGGAACTGACTGGCTGGATAGTCCTTGTGGGGTGCCTGGTGAGCAACAAGCTGTGTGTAAGTTCTGTCTTTTGCCATAAGCCCGCATGGCAAAGAAGGCAAACACCTCCATGGGCAGAAAAGTATCATTGGCGGTTCAAGGGACATGATAATTCCCATCCCAGTGCTTACTGGTGAGACTGCATCTGGAATGTCGTGTCTGGTTCTGGGCACTCGGCTACAAGAGAAGCATTTACTGCAGCAAAGTCAGAGAAGGGCCACAAAGATGATTAAGGGATTGGAGCATTTGACCTGCAAGGAGAGGCTGAGAGAGCTGAGATTGTTCAGGCTCATACAGAATCTTATCAATGTTTAGAAATACCTGATGGGATAAAGAAAATGGGCCCTGATTCTTAATGGTAGTTAATGAATGCACAAATGGCAATGGGCACTTGTTGAGCTATAAAAAAWAATCCATGTAAATATTAAAAAAATATTTATGGAAAGGTGGTCAAGCACTGCAATGAGTTGCCCAGAAGGACTGTAGAGTAACAGTGCTGGAGATATACAAAATCTTCCTGGATGTGCCAAGTACCTTGTTCCCATTAAGCCTGCTTTGAGCAAGGGAGGTGGACTAGACAAATTCACCTATTCAGTCATTCTGGTCAATGAAGGCTGCACAATGATGACTGCTTTGGCCATGTTTGGCCTTTCCACTCRTGATCAGAGAGGCTCTTTGGCCCAAGACTACTGCTGGGATAGGCTGTCAGAAAATTTGCACTCATGATAAAAGACATCAACAGTCAGATGGAAGTCTGGAAGATGCTGGGGTAGTGTGGGAAGCCTGCTTCTGCCTTGTTGCTTGCATGTGTCACCCTTCTTTTGCAGTTCTCACCTTGGGAGTGGAAAAATCTTGGGCAGTGTGGCCACATTTTGGAAGAATAAATAAGTCTATCTGGGAATGCTCCAAGCCAAAACTTTGCCAGGAACATCCCTGGGAAGTTACCCTCAGTCGGGTCTGATAGCAAGGTGAGGAGTTGTGGGGCAGCCCACCTGGGGAGAGCGTGAGGGCAAAAAGGATGAGCAGCAGGTATGCTGGCACTTGGAGACAGAACCCTTATGTTCCCAGAGGGATTACTGGGGATGAAGCCTCAGGAAGGATCAGTCCAGACTTCTTTCTTCTGACACAGCTAAAATCCCTCTGAGAAGCAACTGCTGAGGAAGTTGTGGAGATTGGGGCTAATCTCAGCCTGAATCAGGCCTTGCTTATGTTTTCCTATCCCCCCACCCAAATCCAAATTGTAGCAGGGGAGAATATGGATACTTGAAGGAGCAAAACCATCAGATAACAAACTCTCATCTGAAAGGTAGAGATCTCTTGCCAAATTGTGACAATATATATCAATGCAGATATATATATATATGTAAATATATATATAGCCTCACCCTTGCTTGGCCCTTGGGAAATACCACCCCAGTGCTCCACGTAGCTTGCCAGCACTTCGTTTGCACTTTGCTTGCAGTCAGTCAGAGCCACAGTGGATAGTACATCTGCAGGGAGGTCTGTGGTAGGCAGGGCTTGGGGACCCGCRTCCCTCTGAGATTGGACCCCACTGTGTGGTACCTGGGAGAGACATTTGGCTGCTGTGATGCCAAGTCGTGATCCATTACCACTCTTCTGCCATTCCAATCTTGGGATGGGGGAAAGCCATGAAGGAGATTTTACTACTTATCCCTGTAAATGTGGAAGTACCTGGGCCTGGGGATTGATGGCCAGTGTGTGCACCATGGGGCCCAGTGGCTTTCCCCCTCTTCTGAAGTCTGGAAAGAATGTGCTGGACCACAGTGGTCAGTGTCACATGCCGGATGACAAACAGACTTTCCCAACCTCAGTGTACCAATGTTTGCTCCCTTCCAGCTCACCCATCTCACGCTTTCATGGCACTGATGGCCAGCAGTGTTCATGACCCCAGGGGGCCACACAAAGGTCTGTAGGGCTCCCMTGGCCTGGTGCACATAGAGGCCCCAGGGGGCCACACGAAAGCCCATAGGGCCCCCCGGCCCTGTGTGCATGGAGGACCCAGCAAACGCACAAAAGCCAATAGAACCTCCCTGGACCTGTGGGGACGAAGACCCCAGTGGGCCACAAAAAGCTTGTAGGGCCTCCCCAGCCRCTTGCACACAGAGGTCTCTGGGACTCACATGAAAGTCAGTAGGGCTTGCTCCAGCCCTGTGTTCAGAGAGGCCCCAGAGRACAAGCAAAGGCCTATAGGGACCCCTGGTCCCATACAGACAGTGGTCCTGGGGGCCTGAACAAAGGCCCATAGGGACCCCCCAGCCCTATGCACCTGGAGGCCCTGGGAGGCCACATGAAAGCCTATAGGGGCCCCCATGGCCAAGYGTGCACAGAAGCCCCAGCGAGCTGAATAAAAGCCCACTGGGCCTCCCTGGACCTGTGTGCACAAAGGCTCTGGGGGAACACAAGAAAACATTTAGAGACCCAGCACTCCTTGCACCCAGAAGGCCCTGAGGGGCCACAGAAGAGCCTGGAGAGGTCACACAAAAGCCCTTAGGGCCCCCAGGCCTAGTTTGCACAGAGGCAAGGACACTCCGCATGAAAGCCCGCATGTATCCATGACCCGATGAGCACTGAGGTACTGAGAGTCCGCAAGAAGGTCTGTAGTGCCCCTGGAGCACAGAGGAGGCCCTGGGGGCTGCACAAAAGCCCATACGGCTCTCCCAGCCCAGAGCAGGCGGAGGCCTGGGGAGGTCGCACAAAAGCCCCCGACCTGGTGTGCATAGAGGCTCAGGGAGGCTGCACGAAAGCCAGTAGGGTCCCTTGGCCCAGTGCTCACGGAAGGCCGAGGAGGCTGCATGAAAGCCCATATCGCCCCCAGGTCCCAGTGCACATGGAGGCCTGAGGAGGCCACATGAAAGCCTGAAGGGCCACTCCAGCCAAGCATACATGGAGGTCTGGGGAGGCCGTATGAAAGCCTGTATGGCACCTTCAGCCTAGTGTGTGCCAAGGCCTGGGGAAGCTGTGTGAAAAGCCATAGGGTTCCTGGGACCCACTGCACATGGAGGCCCAGGGATGCYGCACAAAAGCCCGAAGGTCCCCCGGGGCTCAGTGTGCACAGAGATCTGTGGAGATCACACCAAAGACTGTAGGGCCCCACTAGTCCAGTGCGCACGGAGAACTGGGGAGCGTACACCAAAGCTCATAGGGACCTCTTGGCCCAGTGCACATGGATGCTCAGGGAGGCTGCATGAAATCTAATCTGGCTCTGGGACCATGTGCAGAAGGAGGCCCAGGGARGCCATACAAAAGCCCAGAGGGCCCTCCCAGCCCAGTATGCAGGCCATACAAAAGCCCAGAGGGCCCTCCCAGCCCAGTATGCACGAGGGCCTGGGGAGGCTGCACAAGTGCCCGTAGAGCTCCCCTGGGCCCGGTGTGTGCAGAGGTCTGGGAAGCCAGACGAAAGCCTGTAGTGCCCTCCCATTAGAGTGCAAACGAAGGCCGGGGAGGCTGGATGAAGGCCTGGAGGGCCCCCCAGTCAAGTGAGCACAGAGGCCTTGGGAGGCCACATGAAAGCCCCTAGGGCCCTCCCAGTCCAGTGCCACGGAGATATGAGGCCGCATGAAAGTCTGTAAGGCCCCCATGGTCCAGTGCGCACTGGGCCCTGTGGTCCCTACGGGATTTCGTGTGGCCTCCACATGTCTCTGTGCACAGTGAGCTGGGTGGGAAGTATGGGCCTTCACGTGGCCTCTCTGGGCCTCCTTGCCCATAACCCCACATAGCCCCTCCTTGCCCCCTCCTTGACATAGCCCCACACTTCCCTTGGCTTACCAATTATACTCTAACTCCAGTTAGGACTCTATGCTTCCTCTTCCTCCTAAGTGTATCCTATCACAACAGCACTACGACTGACAAATGCCTCCCAACAACAACCCTCTTTGTGTTCCAAACCAGAAAGGAGGTGTAAGTCTGTGCCTTGGCACAGCCTCGCAGTTCCCCTTGCATGCCTTTTGCAGCCTCCCTCCAGGTGGGCTCTACACTTCCTCCCTTTCCCGACCACTCCCCATCCCAATGTAGGCCAGATCCACAAAAGTAGCCCAAGGATGAGTATTGGTACAACCTTGCACTTCCCTTTGCAGCCTCACTCCAAGTGCGCGCCTATGCTTCCTCCTGTCCCTAACTCTTTACTGCCGTCTACTGTCCGAGAGAGCGACCGAGCCGATTTCTGGCTTGAACCTGGAATGAGTTTTGGCAGAGCCCTCTTAGCATGAACTTTGCAGATTCACTCTAAGTGAGGCTCTCTGCTTTCTCCCTCTCCCAAAGCAAACTCTAAACAACCCTCCCTGACTCCTAGCATTTAGTCTGCTACACACGTAGCAACACTCCATTAAATGCGAGACAGACCCAGAAAGTTGCTCTGTGATGAGTCTTGAAAGATTCGAACACTTTGGCATGTCCTTTGCAGCCTCATGCCAATTGTGGTGCTGGCTGAATGTGTTGTGGTTTTCACTTCTGTGTTAGGTGAGGCCAAAACATGTACTGGTGACCATGAGTGTGTGTATGCTTATGCGCTCTTGTGAAGTGATGTTTTCTACTGTGTAATACTCTTCAGTGGAACATACTGAGGTACATTGTATATAGGAGCCTGTAGTGGTATTTGCTGATGAGTAGTGGTACACAGAAATAAAAGATGGTGAATACTGGTATGCTTGAATATGCAGCRTTTTGGACTTATGTGCCAGCTGTAGAGGAGTGTATAGAATTCTGAAAATTGTGTAGTGCTGCACATGTGTTTGTACTTATGTGGACTGGTGTGTTTGGTCCCGCAACAATGTATACTGGTGATTCCAGTTGTGCCCAAGTGTGCCCTGCTGTGCAACAACCTATASGAGTGTGTAGTGTTGTGGGCCCTTGTAGTGGTGTTCACTTCTGTGTTCTGGGGTGCTAGGGTGTGTGCTGGTGAGCACAGGGGTGTCCTGAGGGGTCTTGAGTGCGCTGCTGAGCACTAGTGTACCGTGGTGTGTACCTGTCAGTACTGCTGTGTTGGTGTAGAGCAGTGGGTCCTTGTCTGTACTGCTGTATGCTCTTGTGTGGCCGTGTGTGATCATGTGCACTGGTCAGTACTGCTGTGTAATGATGTTTTCTGTTTTTTAGGAGAGCGTGCTAGTGCGTAGTCATGTGCACAAGTAGGTACATGTATGCATGAGAATGTAGCAGTGTGCAAGAATGGGTCCTGCTGTATTTCTGTGCGCGAGTATGTATGGCTCTGTTGGTGTGCACACAAGAGTGCACTGCTGTGCCAATGTGTGCAATGTTGTTTTCTGGATGGTCACGGTATGTATGGCTGTTGACCAGTGGGCACAAGAATCTCCTGATTTGTGGTGGTTCCCATGTTTGTGCCCAGCTTAGTCATGGATACCTGTCTGTACTTGCGTATGCTCTAGTATAGGGGTATGTGATCATGTGCACTGGTGTTATCTGCTGTTTAATGGTCTTCAGCCGTACCTACTGGCTGCATTGTATATACAAGTGTGTTTAGGTTTGTAGTGGTATGCAGTAATGTGCCCTGGTGGGTACTAGTGTGCATGAATGTGTAGAATTGTGCAGCTTTGTGTCACAGTATTTGTATTTGTGTGTTAACATTCGAGTTAGGAGAGGTGAGAAATAGCTATGTAGTGTTAGGCTTAGGTTAGACGTAGGGTAAAGGTTGAAAGCTAGTTTTAAGAATAGAGGTTTCAGGTAGGGTTAGGGTTTAGGATTAGCATCATGAATAGGGTTGGGTTCAGGTT
The DNA here is from genome assembly GCF_003342845.1 of Nothoprocta perdicaria. Taxonomy (NCBI): domain Eukaryota; kingdom Metazoa; phylum Chordata; class Aves; order Tinamiformes; family Tinamidae; genus Nothoprocta; species Nothoprocta perdicaria. The sequence continues at coordinate 1,405 of NW_020455693.1, read as the reverse complement.
GGGTTAGGGTTGAGGTCCAGGTTTAGAGTTAGATTTTAGGGTTTGGGTTCCAGTTAGATTTAAGGGTTATGGATAGGGTGAGGGTCAGGTTAGAGTTAGAGTCAGGTTAGGAGTAAGGTTAGGGTAGAGGGTTAGTGTTTCAAGTTTGGTTTAGTTTTACRGTTTAGGATTAAGGTTATGATACAGGGTTAAGGTTATACACTAGGGTTACAGTTATGGTTAGGGTTAGGTCTAGCTTTGGCGGTTAGGGTTAGGGATATGCTGGGTTAAGGATATGTTAGAAATAGCTATAGGATATGTTAGGGATATGTTAGTACAAGAGGGATGTGGAGCTGCTGGAGAAAGTCCAGGGCTACGAGGATGATCAGGGACCTGGAACATCTGCCTATGAGGAAAGGCTGRGAGAGCTGGGCCTGTTCATCCTGGAGAAGAGGAGGCTGAGGGGGGACCTGATCAGCATGTATAAATACCTCAAGGGAGGCAGTGAGGAGGAGGGGGTGGCCTCTTTTCYGTGGTGGCCAGTGATAGGACTAAAGGAAACAGCCAAACTGAAGCACCAGAAGTTCCACAGGAGCTTAAGAAAAAAATTCTTAAAAGTGAGGTTGACAAAGCTGGGTCTAAGGAAGTTTCAGCTACAGAGCAGGGTGAGAAAACTTGCAAAACTGACCAAGCTGAAGATTATCCAATCACAACCTTGTTACTGTATTTTGCCTACTGTTGCAGCCAATAAATCAAAGACACAGTGCTGCATAAACTATATAAAAGAACACTTCTGGCTTAATAAAGCACGCTTTTCTTCTCTGCGATTACCTTGACCAGGTGTCATTTTYAGTCTGCCACAACAGTGACATCTGGTGACCTCGACGTGATACTACCAGGTGGATTTCCTGGCTAGTGGCAGTGGTGGCAAAGCTCAGCATAGCTTGAGAGCAGCGGGGAAGCTGCCTGCTCCGGCCCTGTGCATGGACACCTCTTGAAGGTGAGCCGCTGAGAACGGGAGTGACACCTCTTGCAGGTGTGGGGCCATGGAGAGCRGAGCCACCAAAAGCGGCAATATGGAAACATGGGGTAGAACTTTACAAAGCTGGAAGCCTTAGTCTTATCTACTTGGAAGGCTTTGCTTGCTCACAGGGGCATCAAAGTTACTGACTATGGGTTACGCTGTCTGCTGCTTTGGTACCAAGGGCAGGGGTTTGAAGCCACTACTGCTGTTGCATTCAGCGTGAGTGCTTGGCAGAAGGTTGGTGAGAGGCCCTGGGATGTCCTTTGCAGGGGCTCTAAGGAAGTAGAGGGTCTACCTACCATCTGGCGCTTGCTGTGGGAAACGTTGAAAGACTGAAAAGCTGAGCACAATCAGGAGAGCGCTCCTACAGTGCCCGAAAGCGCCCCTCTATTGAGCGGAGGC
>NW_020455692.1:243460-270635 GCF_003342845.1 Nothoprocta perdicaria | reverse complement strand
GTATGTGCGTCCACATGAAACACCCATACATCTCTATCCTGTAGAGCTTCGTAAATTCTAATCCAAAATTCTTTACCCCAGACCTCTTTCGATCCTATTTGCCATGCATCCTTCTTCCACTTTGGGAGCCAGTGCACCAACCCCTGAGCAACGGCCCATGAATCAGTGTACACAGAGCAGATGTGGTTGACGGGTATAGCATCAATGGCTTGCCATACAGCCACTAACTCAGCCAGCTGGCTGCTGCCTTTGTCACCTGTGGCGACCAACCGTGTCTGGGTGGATGGATTATACGCTACTGCCTTCCATTTACCTTGAGTGACTCCACTTCCATCTGTGAACCATGCAGTTTTAAGCTATTCTTTAGTTAGCTGCTCATAAGGGACTCCCCACCTTCCTATCTGGAAATTTTCTGSCAAAGGCTGTGGGTTATCTGGTATTCCATCTACTCCCTGCGATATTTGCTCTTGTAGAGTATGTAGAGAGTGTGGCCCTGGTTTTGCTCTTTCCTGRATATACCACCTCATCTTCATTATAGTAGCTTCCTGGGCATGCCCGATCTTGTGAGTCCCTACGGGTCCTGTCGCCCACGAGATAACAGGTGAGGGTGTCCTCACTATYACCTCATGCCCCAAGGTTCGAGCCTCGGTATCCATCAATGCCCAATATGCRCTCAGAAGCTGTTTCTCAAATGTGGTGTACCTAGTTTCGGCAYTTGTAAGCCGGCGGGACCAAAACCCCAACRGTCYTCTCCTACCTTCTTGCAGTTGCCACAGACTCCATAACGCTACATCAGCCTCCAGRGATACATGTAGTTCCACTGGACCRGGCAATATAGSGTGTAATTCCATGTACTCTTGGACCAGTAATTTTGATTTCTCAAATGCCTCTTGCTGTTCTTTACCCCACTCGAACTTCGCCTTTTTCCTCGTACACTTGTAGAGTGGTTTCAGAGTATTCGCTAATCCCGGCAGATACGCTCTCCAAAACCCCACCGTTCCCAGAAATTGCTGTACCTGATGCTTACTCTCAGGAATCGGCCAGTCCCGAATGGAATTTCTAACCTGCTCCGGAATTTCTTGCTTCCCAGCGTTCCATATAATGCCTAAATATTTTACACTAGTTGCTGGTCCCTGAACCTTTTGTGAATCACCGCCCATCCATCAGCTTTCAGGGCGTGCAGAGTATGAGCCAACTTTTCACCTACTTTTTCCTAGTCTGGTCCTTGAAGTAAGATATCATCAATATATTGCACTACCTGAACCTCRCTTTGCTCTAATACCCCTGCAGCTTCTAACGTTCGGTGAATTGCTTGATGACAGAAGGTCGGGCTGTGTTTATAYCCCTGTGGCAATCRSGTGAATGTRTACTGATTACCGTTCCACGTAAAGGCAAACTGGTCCTGCGCTTCAGATGGTATGGGAATTGTAAAAAAGGCATTAGCAATATCAATGACTGCATACCACGTACCCTCATGCTTCTGAATTYTTTGGATTAGGGTCACTACTTCTGGGACGGCTGCAGTGATTGGGGGAGTAACCTTATTCACTCTCCTATAATCCATGGTCATCTGCCAGCTCCCATCRGGCTTCTTTACGGGCCAGATGGGTGAACTGAAAGGGGAATGTGCGTACCGGATCACCTCGCTAGCCAACAGGTCGTTAATGGTAGCCTGTATTTCATCATCTCCTCCTGGAATCCRATATTGTTTTAGATTCACTACTTGGGTGGCTATAGGTATTTTAGCTTCTTGTATCAATCGTCCGACCTGGATTGTGTGCACTGTCCACCGCGTGGTCCCAAAATGCCATTGCGTTCCTTCGATCTCTAGTGACTGACCACGCAATATGTCTATTCCAATTATGTATTCATGCGTCAATGCAATCACGACTTGGAATGTTCTTTTAGGCCAATCTGCAATTTGCATTGGGACACTAACGAGTTTTCCCCTGACTGGCTGATCGCCCAAGCCCCATAGAGGTGTTGCCTCGCCCTTATGCTTCTCTGGGTTCCCATGTATTATAGTGACCTCCGCTCCTGTGTCCACTAGRGCACGGACAGTTTGTCGGTTTCGTTCTCACCAGAGGATAGTACATGTGACAAACGGCTGATTATCCCTTCGGGTAATGTTATACCGGAACCCTTTGGACACTGGAGCTTGGCCACCCCCCTATTCTTGCTTTAAATGGCTTGAGTCCTCAAGTCGGGGAAAAGCTGGTGTTATTCCCTCTCCTGATCTGAAACGTGACATGGTATGTTCTAAATCACTCCATGGGTACAAAACCTCCTGGTTTTCTGAGRTCACARGGTCTYCCACACTTTCTTGAGGCCGGAGCTGTTTCGCAGCCTGGACAGCGYGAATATTRTKCTGTCGGGCCAACTRGCGTAATCTTTCTGTCGGTTTTCCATCTATATCTTGTTTCTCCACTCCCTTTTGCAGGAGCAGGCGAAACAACCGAGCCCGCTCTCCTGGCTCTGAGTCCCGGCTATTCTCCCGCCCTCACGGACTATCTTGGGGCTTCTGGGAGCTTTGTTCCAAGTCTAACCCTGGTAAATCTCCTATCTGCTGCAGTTTTTCAATAACRTTTTCTATCGTGTTTCCCTGTTCGGTCATCAGCACCAGAATCAAGTGGGGGCACCATACCCCAGGGCATCCCTCCAGCAATTTATTCCGCATACCAGGCAGGAGCGGTTGTTGTAAGTACAAGTCGGGACTTCTTAGTTCCACGGCTATCTTCATGGCTTCGGCTTTAAGTATCTGACATGCTTGCCTCAGTGTTACCCAGTCGGAGCGAGCTTGGGGCCAATCGCCATCATTTGTATGTCTATCAGCGAGGCCCTCGGCTACTGCGGTGATAAGGCTCATCCCATTTTCATCTACTCTCCGYAAAGCAGCTTGTACATATACATCACTGGTTAATCCTAGAAATTTTTTAGCATCGATGTTATCGAGCATCACRGAATCGGCTCCTTCCTCCATTAAGCGCACTAACCACGCCTGAGGTTTCTCYCCCGGTTGCTGCCTATATTTACTCGGTAGGGTTTTGATGTCTTCAGGAGTAAAATCAGTTAATTCGTCCTGCCGCACCATCTGCCCTGGTCCTGTCTGCACGGCTTTCCTTCGTATAACTGGGACTGCCCTCTTCCCTACCTTTCCCCTGGTACCCCGCGGTTGTTGTTCTTCTTCACTCAAATCCTCTGGGRCCTCCTCATCGGAGTCCCAGATATTTCCGTCCCAAGTCTCTGGGTCCCAGTCAGGACTAGTGACTATAGCTCGCACTCTATTCCCCTTCCCTCCTTGTCTCTTGCCCCTTCCTTTCCACACAACTCGCACCGCATACTGCATAGCAAGTTTGGTACATTTTTCCTCTAAACGGTCCTTTTGATCGTTTGCCTCCAGTAAAGCCTGCCTCTGTCCTACTTGTGCAGCCCGGACGGCTTGCAGCTGCTCTTGGAGGAYCTCATTTCTCTCTTGTTCTTCCTTTAACTGTCTGATCAATACTTTGTATGCACACAAGAGAGCACCTCCCATCCGTCCTGCATGCTCCAAACGAACCAAATTCTTTGTAATTTTTGTCTCTGCAAACTGTCTCCAATATTGTAATACRGATGTGGGGTCTTTCTGGACCCMGGGTTCAGGGGACACCCGAATACAGGTCTCCCATYGATCCCACAGTGTATTCCAAGGTTCTTCCCCCCAAYTCAGCTGTTCTCTTGGGGGTGCCGTTTCTTTGTTGTCGCTGKCACTGCTTGCAGTGCCGCCAAGAAAGAAACGACGCATGTTACACTCGGTACTTCCTCCTCTCACTACAGTTATTAGCACTCTAAGAAATAGCGCCCCCCTGCAAGTGCTGGACATCCCTGGCAATATCAGTCAAGGATGCCCTTTCTAGGGCAGCACGTAAATGGTCTAAAAACTGCATGTAAGGCTCCATTTGCTGCTACTTTACCATTGAAGAAGGGAGAGTTACCTTCCCGTCCTCAAGAAGCATCTTAAAGGCTTCCTGCGCCAAACTCGCTGACTACCGTAATATTTCGACCTTCAGTGGGGCTTGGCGCTGTGCATCAGTAAATGGGCCCTGGCCGACAAGCATATCAAATGACACGAGCCGTAATGGATCCCCCTCTGCATGATTTAAGTTCTCCATTGCAGCACTTGCTGCTGCATGTTGCCACCTACAAGGCCACAATATCTCCTGCATAGGGGTCAGTAGCATAGCCGTTGTCTGGTATCAAAAGGAGTCATAAAGTCAGATGCAAAAATGTTACTAATAAACAACTGTGTATATGGATTATGCAGCCCATTCTGTTGCACAGATTTTCGGGCTTCCTTAATCAACTCCCACTGCAACCCTATCCAATCATTTGGGCAATTTCCCCCCTRCCCTCATTACCAGAAAGACTCATGGGATATACTGCCCACAGGCTGCGGTCCCCATTTTCATCGTCACCATTTTCCTTGTCACCGGCTCCTGTATTCCACCCCTGTTTTCTTTGAATCGCTGTGTTTCCTCCCTCACACCGCCCCCTCCCCAGATTTTGTTGCAATCTATTGACTGCAGCCTCTGCTTCTTGCCTCATTTGTTCTTGTCTCTTTCGGTCTTTCTGCAGCTAGTCTAATTTGTTTATTAGCTCAAGTGCCCAGTCAGGGCAGTTCTGAGGTTGGACCGTGTCCAGAGAAGGAGGTGTCGATGATGGGAGGGGTGGCTATACAGGCGGAATGTCCGCGGGCGGTGCACTAGCCTGCTGATTTGCTCAAGGTGGCTCAGCTGGGGGTGGGGGGTCTCTTGGTTCTGGTGAGGGTGGTGAAAATTTCTGGCAGGGCTCATCAACCTCCATCATACCTTGTTCCTGATTCACCTCAGGCAGCTCTCCCATCACGGGTGCCAACAGGGTAACAGGAGGCAGAAGAGCAGCTTGACCGAAAATTTTGATCTTTACAGGGAAGGCTTCAGGTGCTTCAGGTAAGTACTAGGGCATCAGAAGTTCCCGCAGCTGCAGACCGTTCTTCTCTCCTTTGTTTCAATGTGGTCAGAATCAGTCTCCATGCTGTTGCTAATGAAGCCCTGTATGTCACGTTACACTGTTCATTTCCATCCCACCAAGTCCTTGCCACTCTCAGGGACCCAAAGCAGGAATTGCTGGTGGCTGGAGGGTGCCTGAGGAACAGAAGGGATTTTGTTCAGAGTAGAAAAGGCACCTAACATCACTTGGGTGCCTTTTGCCCAAATGTACATCTTCCTGTGATTCCTAGAGGGTATTCTCTCTAGAGCTGCAGTTGTCTCCTGCTTTATCTATGTAGGCAAATGTTCATGAAGATGACAGCTTGAAGCTCCTTCCTGTTCGTTCAACACTGGTAACTATGTCCATCTAGGGAAATGGGTGAGAGTGGGAAGACCAATATGTGTTGTTAACATGTTGCATGAGCAGTAGGCCTTTCTTTTTGTTTAGTTTTCTGTTTGGCACTATGCTTCTGAGCGTCCGCGTTCTGTATTAGGAAAACTACTAGCACTTGCTTACAGGCAAGGCTCTGGATGAGCACATCAATTCCTGGTTGCCCAAAGAGCTGATGGCTTCTCCATCCACAGAGCCTTTCAGAACAGGCATGGAGAAGCACCTGTGCAATGTGTTGTCAGTGATCCTGCTTAAGCAAAGCATTGAAGCAGAAGATGTGCAGAGGTCCCTTCCAAGCTCCACCCTCTGTGATTTGGTGATCTTGGCTGTTTCCCTCTTTCCCAGCTCCTTAAGAGAGGGAAATAGGAAGATTTTCTCAGTAGCACAACCCAAACAGCAAACGCATTAGCTAGAAAGTCAGTGAGATGGGCAATGTTTCCAGGTTAGGACTGTGCGAGGAGCCCTTATCCACTCCTGCCAGGTGCCCTAAAGCTCCTGGCCATGGCATGGCCACCCCTCTCCCCGCCTTGCCTTGGCGTGCCCCTCCTCGCATCACAGTGGGGCAGCAGCACTGGCATCACAGGCCTTGCCCCAGGGCTGCTGGCGCACTTCTCACGCACTCTTTCGGCGGCACGAGAGTTCCTCGTTGTCTTGCAGAAGGATGCGCAGGTTTCCTCACGCCCTCTTGGCCGCAGCCATGGGGAGGCAGGGTTGGCTTTGGAGGAGGATGCCACAGCAGTGTCTGGTAGGAGGTGCCGGGTGTCCTAGGGCCGGTGGCATGAGGGGAGGCACAAGAGGGGCCACCAGGGTGCCYGTGGCAAGATGGATGGGAATGCGCCCTCCCCAGGCCTGCTGGATCTGTCAGGMAGCAGCAGGCGGGGACCAAAGCAGTCCCTCAGCTGTGTCATCCTGGCTCAACATGACTTGTCTCTTCTCCCCTCAGGGCATCCTCACCCACATGCTCGCTCTGCTGGGGACTGTGCTGCATGGCTTGCGGCAGCTGTGCATGGACCAGCTGCAGGCCAGTGTGTCCAACGTGCAGAATCCCAGCAGAGGGAGAGTGAAGGCCGCATACGTGCGGCCAGCTAAAGGTCTTGTGGCCTTGAGAAGGCCTGTGCCTTGCACAGGAGGTGTGCTCAGACCCCAGCATGCTCTGCAGCAACTCACACACATCTGGGGCTCTGAGGGGAGCCCTGCTCCCCACTGGAAGAAGCCAGGCGGCTCCTTGTTGGAGCAGGTCATCTCCACCTTGGTGAGTGCCACCCCAGGGTGGGCTCTGGGAGGCCTCCTGTGTGCTCGCCACTGATCCCAGCTTGCCTGGTTTCCCACAGGGTGGCAGACGCCTGGAGGTGCAGAAGCCTTTGGGCATGCCACCGCGGCGGCTCCCAGGCACACGTGTTCCCTCTGAGGTAGGGGGAAAGGCTCTGGTGTCTCCTCCTTCTTCCCTCCGTGTGCCCATAGCACCTGCTAGCCTTAGTTTCCCTTCATGGCACACAGCACTGGCCCTGCAAGGAGAGTCATGCTTGAGGCTCTCCGAGCAGCAGGCCTTGAGGTGAACATGCCACTTAGAGGATAGCGCAGGAGCAAGGCCCCCGCCCCCGTGTTGTGTGCAGGGAGGGCAATTCGACAGTGCTGTGGTGGGGGGCAGGGTAAGGCTGTGTAAGAGCACAAAAAACAGCTGGGAAAAAGAGGCTCACGCTGCAGCCAGCATGGCCAGAAAGGCCTTGCTAGGCACAAACGCRCACGGGATACAGGCTGTGGTCGGAGTGGGACTGCAAGCAATGGCCACCTTGGAGGGAGCCCCATAACCCTTGGCTGAAGGCCATGCACCGCGTGTCGTTGCGGTCCCTCTCCATGAGCGGCCAGGCACAGAAGGCTCCCCGAAGCATAGCTGCGTGGGGGCACCTGGGGTGCACTGGGGAGTTGCTTCTCAGTGCGCCACCATGTCCCCTTGGCGAGAGAAGAGCGGGCAGTGGCCAAGTRCTGTGTTCTCGTGCCCCTGCACTGACAAGGACGGACGTGGGCAACACGAGGAATGGGCAGCCCTGGGGACCCTGCAGGCGTCTGGTGAGGGTAAGTCAGGGAGCACGTGGGGCAGGAGCTGCTGTGTTGGGTGCTGCGCATGGAGTGGGGTTTGTGGCAGCAGCAGGATCCCTGCTGCAGCTGAGGATGGGCTGGATGGGGGGTGTGTGGGGGCTGTGCCAGCCGTGCCGCAGCCAGGRGCCCTGGGCCTTGCTGGGGGCACAGAGAGCTCCAAGTCATGCGCCTGTCCTCCCTGCAGCTCAACACGGATGCTGCACCAGCCAAGGCCCTGTGCTGGAGCAGCCTGAGCTCCCGGAGCCGCTACATCCRCCAGTGCCTGGACAAGGTTTCAAGCTCACCAGAGGTGAAACMTGCGCCCCTACTCCATCAGGAGGGCAGGCGAGGCTGTGTGGTGGCCACTGGGAGAGGTTCCCACAGCCAAGCCCAGCACCCCAAAGCAGTGGGACAAGGTGGGAGGGAACAGGAGCACCCAGCAGCAAGTTTTCACAGACGGGGCCTTCTTGGGGTTAATCCCTTGCTCTTTTACTGCCCTGGAGTGATTGCCTTGGGAAGGAATGAGTGCCGGACTCCTAGAAGGAACACTGCTGGGGTGTGCTGCCCATAGAGCACTGGAGTGTTCACACAGAGCATTCAGGGTGACAGAGCACTGGAAGAGGCTGCCCAGACAGGATGTGGAATCTCCTTCTTTGGAGTTCTTCAAAAGGCGCCTGCATGGGACCCTGTGGCCCATGCTCTAGGTGTCCTTGCTTGAGCAAGGCGCTTGGACTAGATATCTCTAGAGGTCCCTTCCAAYCTCAAGCCTTCTGTATGGCCCATCTCCAAAGGGCTRAAGAAGCTGCTTCTGACCCACCATACTGACCACGTTATGCTTTCCCTTCAGACTCTGAAGATGCACAGGATGCTGCTGCCAGTCCACAAGGCCAGCTTGAGCAGCGTAAGTGCCACTCACAGACCTCCGTGCCATCAGCCCTGGGCTGCTCTCCCTTTGCAGTGCAGTGCTGGGCCATGTGCAGGCAAACACGCAAATCAGCACAGCTCTTCCCAAGGAGTGTGCAAACTCAGGAAACACGGGCAAGGGCTCACTCTAACATGGCCAGGGGCAATGCCCACTCTASACTTGTCTAAGCATGCTCGGGCAATAGTGGTTCCCTGCTGCCCTCTCCCTCGTTCCCTCTGCAGCAAGAGAGCTGAGCATGCCGTGGCCACTGCGGGAGGTAACCCATGGCACGCAGCAGACTCACAGCAGCATTCATTTGCCTGGCATGACCCTCCTGTGTGCTGGCCTTGCCCCAGCCTTGCAGTGCTGGCAGGGATATGAGGGTTGGAGAGAGGCCAAGAAAGGCATTTGTCAGGGACCAAGTGCCACATGCCCTGGGGAGGGGGATTTCTGGCAAGGGGTGAGCRGGAGCTGCCAGGCAGCAGGGACACCTGTGCTGATGGTGGTACCAATCCTGCTTCTCCCTTTCAGGCTCCAAAGAGGGCCAAAAGGGCCAAGGTGGCAACTGAGCAAGAGCGGGTTCAAGTGAGCGATGGCATCGGTGCACAGGTATCCCCATACACACAAGCCAAGCCATGGGCTTTGGCAGGGCACCTTTTCCCGGGGCTCTCACAGTGCGTGCAGGCTGGGCTCCTGGGGAGCGCAGTGCCAGGCTAAGCTTCTGCTCCAGGGCACAGGTATTAAGAACAGCCCATGGCTGATGTGCAGCACAGCTGCAGCTCACACAGAGCAGGAGAGCATCTTGCCTGCCTTACATCAACTCCACCAAGCCCTGCTCCTTTTCCCCCTCCCCATTGCCTCACCCTGACCACACTAACACCACCGCTCCTTGCAGGCCTTTGCACACCCCATCCCCTGGGCTCCTCCTGCTGACATCGAGGACTGCCGTCCCCGAGCAGGACGGAAAATGAGGAGTGTGCGGAGCCACTACCAGCCCAAGGAAGATGAGCAGGTGAGAGCCTCTGTGTGGCAGGCACTGGGCACCCATGGGGGTCCTGGCCTCCACTACCCTCTCCCTGAGCTCAACAGACCCCCATGCTGCTTGTGGGCAGGCACAGCCTCCCTCTGGAGGCAGGGATGATGTGGCAATCATGTCCAGCACTTGCAGCCGCGGCAGGCCTTGTGGCAGTGCTGTTGCGGTCGAGCTGCAAGGGAGGCCTGCTGTTGGCATGCCCTRTCTCCTGGGGACGTGCTGTGCTGCAGCCTGGCCATGCCCTTGCAGTGCCACGTGCTGAGGCACACAGGGGATCGCTCTTGGCCCCAAAATGCATTCTGCATGTGTGTCCACAGAAGCCACCTCTCCCCGACCTGGCCCACATCCGCCTGGAGATCAGCTCGCTGCCGTCCTTCCTGTGAGCGCAGCCAGGAAGTTGGCCAAGGCTCCTCATGCTCCATCAGGACCTTGTGAGGCCAGCTTTGGAGCACCTCCACAACTGCTTCAGGGGCTCAGTCCCCCTTTCAATAAAGATGGTTTCTTCATGTTCACGCACAGCTTCTTCTCTTTCCATTTGTGCCTCTCGTCTCATCCTGCCACTGGGCAACACTGAGAAAGGCTACCCTCTCCTCTTGGCAGCCTCCCTTCAGATATTGCAAGGCCTTAGGAGGCAGTAAGGTCCTTCATTTGGATTTTGCTTTGCCCCAGAGCCCTGCCTTTGCCCTTTCCTGACTTCAGGACCCCTCCATTCACACTTGTCTTTTCCTCAAGCCCTCTGTGTGCATTGCACTGGGCTTGCTTTCCATCCCAAACCAAAGTTTTCTCTRTCTTTCTCCTCTGCCCCTGATGGGCCACAGCTGTGAGCACAGGGGCTGRGAGGAGCCCTGGACAGGCTGGAGGTGGTGTCATCCTGGCTCTGATCAGGACTGTGTTGTGGAGGATCAAGTGTGATCCCAGGAGAAGACCTGGGGAAGATCATGGAGGGCATCGAGCAAGGTCTTAGTGGAGCCAGGAGTGGTTGTGGTAGYTGTCAGTGGTCCTCAGGCTCTATCGGGACTTGTGGCTCTGCTGGAGTTCCTGGGTTCGCAGACAGGGATAATGATGACCAGCACCACAGAACTGATTCTCACCCAAAGTACCTGACACCTTGGAGCAGCGGCAGCAAGAATGTCTGGATGACCCTAGACAGAGGGCTAAATCAAACTACTTTCTGTGCATCAATGACAACACCTAACAGCCATTCCATACTTGTCTCGTGGGATTAACTCTTAAGCACTGACCGATCCCAAGTGCCCAGCAACWGTGTTGAGGCAATGGGACACAGAAGGTGTCCTAAGCTATTTGCCACAGCTGTCAGTAGAAGTGCAGCAAATAGACCTCCTGGGTTCTGTCCAGATGKATTACTGTTTGAATTTCAATTACTTGGGGCAGAATGTAGTAAAGGCTTGGTGAGTAAATGCCTCGATGGAAATCTATAAAAAGAGCAATCGTGCTGCTCTTGAATATTTGCTGTTAGTCCAGGGACATGGATGTCAAGGCTTTGGTGGCGTGTGCTGTATGAAACTGTCTGACCATTCACAGTCAGTTCATGCGAGCATCCAGCAACTGATGGAGTTAACGAAGAAAATACAGGAGGATGATGGATTTTCTATTTGAAAAATATGTTGGCGGTCTAGGGATTCCCCACGTGGGTAATATCAGTTATGAAAGGGGTATTGTTACTGCTGGGATTTCTTGCAGGAGCTCTGATAATATTTCCATGCTTAATGTGGATCATGGAGAAACTGGTGGTCCACGCTGTAGAGGGGCTGAAAAAGAAAGAATTCTGTCCAGTGAAGCTTCAAGATACTTCAAGAAGCTTCAAGGACTCAACGAGGGACATCAAAGTGGAAATTATGGAGCTAAAAGAGCCTAATGCATGGAAAGCCAATGCTCTATGGGAAATGGGGGTCTTGTCATGATTAAACACAAAATCAAAAGGTTGATCTTGACTGGCTAGCAGATAAACTTTAATATAATTAGATGCATAAAGATGAACTGGGGATGTGGCTACATGGAATAGGCTCCACGAATGCGTGGCTGGTGTGTGTATGGACTTGTAAAGAGCTACTAGAACTCTTCTTGGATTTGGACCCTTGTGTTCTATATACTTGTAAGTTAATGCAATCCATTGTTAAACATGCTCTGAAGCAAGTATTGCCAGTAGAATAGATGGGAGAAGATGCTGAAGTGGCCATTCTATTAACCCTGCATAGGCCATGGTCCAGCAAGCAAGGATTGATAACCRGGAAACCATGGGAACAGACAGCAAACTAAACAATTTATCATCCTTTGCTTCATGTTAGCATAAAGTCACTAATTGTCTTCTTTGCTTCTTAGTATGTATTCAGTGATTGAGTGATCAATTAACTATGGTAAGGTTGCTCAAGTAGGAGCAAGCAGAGCAGTGTAATAGTTAAACAAAAAAGGGGGAGATGTAGGGGCCCACTTCAAGGACGGCACTACACTGTCTATCAGCAAGCAGGGTGCCTTGTTAGTAGATAACCAACTTCAAGGCCAACAGTGTACTTGTTCCATCAGCGGACCAAAAACAAAGGCAGCTGCCCATCTGCTGCATGACCATGAAACTGATTGGACAGTCCTAGTGTAATCCTTAGCAACAGTGGCACACTTGCTTTTGGGCAAAAAAGGCATTGTATCCGGGACCCTATAGGTAAACTTACAAAGAATTGGATGGTACCCTCAGATGTGTCAGTGCGGCACACCAGGAYTGGCAGGGCAGATATGTAGCGTACGTGTGTGGCTCGTGTGATCTCTCTTGTAAAGTATATAGGGATTTGTTGATTATGAAAGAAATGCTACTGGCCCATGCTACTGGTTGCCCCTGCTCCTGCCACAGGAATACATTGCAGTTGGGAGTCCRTTAGGGTTGTTTCTACTGCCCTTCCCACGTCCACTCCGGTACTCCCTGTTGTGGCGGCGGAGATGCCATCCAGGMAGCCTGAGACCTTATTTGTGTCATCGCTCCAGGTCTCAGTGCACTCATCCCCCTGTTTCCCAGGGGTGTCCCATCTTTCCTTAAATTTTGAGTGACAATCATTTGCCTGATGTCTGATTTTTTTTACAGCAATTGCAAGTTGCCTCAGAACTCTTTACCATGTTCTTKTGTTTCACAATTCTGCATTGTGCTATTAGATGACCATGTTTCCCACAATTGTAACATTTCAGGCCTTTGTCTGGCCCACCTCGTTGTATCAAAGGCTTGACCACGGCCGCAGAGGCAGCTGCCATGTGATCAGCATGCTCCTCGGTGTACCTACCCAGGCACAAGCATCCATCATATCAGCAATACTGACATTTTTTGGCAAGGCCTCTAAAATACACTTACAAACAGGGTTAGCACATCAGGATTAGTAGAAGGGATATGTAGCATACATGTGTAGCTCGCATGATCACTCTTGTAAGGTACAGAAGGGCTTGCCAATTATGAAATAAACTCTATTGGACCAACCAGCCSGTAGSCCCTGCTCYTCAATGCCACTGCACATCTGAGGGCTGCGTGCCCATGTGATGTGGATGCTCACATATCAAAGGCATCTGTACATCATTGTGCCTCCCCCATCTAAGTCCCCAAACAGCCTGCAAACATGGGATCTTGTACTCTGCATGAGGCTACTGCCTGGGACAGTTGACTTCAAGGTGGCACCCTGGAGAGCCGTTTTGTTCAGACTTTGTTTTGGGCAGGAAATTGGTAATAAAAGTGCTCCCAAGAAGAAGAAGGCTGCTCCAAGAAGCAACAGGGAAGCCTTCCGAGTGTGGGCACATTCCCATGTGCTGTATTCCATGCAGCATTCAAGATGTGAAAAGCAGAAGCCGCTGGGTGTGTAAGCTAAAGCAGGGTGACGAACAAGTAGGAGAAAGGAGAAAGTGCAGCTTTTGTGAGGTAGCAAATGAGGTATGTGCAGGCAGAGCCCAATGTTGTCCCCGAGTTCCAGAAAGCTCCATTTGGGCAGGTCACGGACAGTGGTGGTGTCCAGGCAGAGTAAGGCTGTCTGGCTCATGTCCAGATCCCCCAGTCAAGAGGTAGATAGGGAGAGAGACCAAGTCAGTGAGGAAGCTCCRTTCCACTGCAGGTGGCTAGGAGATGTTGCTTGTTGCCACAATGAGCTGCCTTGTAGCCAGCGAGGGCACTCCTGCAACTGGTGCATGGTCACAGGGCACTCCTGCAAATGTTGCCCTGTGCAGTTCACTTCCAGGTCGTGACAACTGCACCTGCTCGGGCAGCTGGGATTCTCTGAAGCCAGCCCCATCCTCAAAAGAAACATGAGGCTCAGCGGCTGGGGTCCGCCTGGAAGAGACATGATCTAAGACCTTCCACAGGCCACGGCCGTGGAAGAGCCAACGAAATGTAACTGGACAGGTGGTGGTGGTGGTAACTAATCTTGCTGCATCTCTCCCGCTTGCTTGCTTATCTTTCTTATTCTTTGTCTTGTTTTCCTTTGCTTCTTCTTTCTGTCCTGTCGCCATCATGAGAATAGAGCTTATAAGCTTGTATAGTATTTGACCTCGTTTGTGTCTTAATCTCGCTCTTGGGGTCATATTGAAACCTCCCCCGACAGTGCATCGGGACACGGTGTCAGGTCACGGGTAACTGCTGGCACGGGACCGATGTCACTGTGAGCTGCTTGTGACGCTGCGTTGGTGAGAGAGGGCTAGGCGTGCCTCACAAGGGCCCAGGCTCAGTGTGCGAGTGTGCACAGCGCTGTCTAGTCGTCCTCCCTGCTGGGCACGGTCGTCTTCTTCTGAGGTGCCAAGAGTACCACAGGGCAACGATCATGTCTTGCGCTTGGAAGCGACACTCAAAGCGCTGCTCGCTATTGGGGGAAGTAGCTGCGTTCGTCCCTGACCTGGTTTTGGCTGAGGACTTGAGGCACGACACCCGCATTCTYCAGGACTTCCATGGAGTCTTGCTCTTTGCGGATGTCTCAGGTGGGTGTAAGGGTTACAAGGGGCAGGCWTTGAGAAGAAGTCAGCGGCCCGGGCCCCTGGGATTTAGCGGCCCTTTTGGAATCCTGTCATCCCACTGGTMATAGCAAGTGGCTCAAAGGCGATCTCTTTGCTGCTGAGGTCTTCCCCTTGGGGAATGTGGCCCTTGGATATTGCCTGGCCATAGGCATGAGGTGAGGTGGCTGTGGGACATGCAGGAGAGTCCCAGCCATGGGCTGCAGATCACTTCTACTGCCTAGATGTGAGAATGGGCAAGCCATGTGCTCAAGAGCACAGGTGGAATGAGGAGGCTGCCAGAAGCCCCTGTGTGTTCTCCTGGCTTGTGTCTCTCTTGACTGGGTGAAAGTGATGTGGGAAGTGCCAGGACCTTGGTGCACGTAGACTCTTGCTGATTTCCCTGTGCTGCTGTGTCCTTCTTTCAGGCTTCACTGCTCTGACAGAGAAGTTCAGTCAGAGCACCAGCCTCGACCAGGGTGCAGATGAGTTAACGCAGACCCTCAATCGCTACATGGGTGACATCTTGGAGGGTAAGTGCTCTTCTGGAAGTGTGTGTGGGATTGGGTCACGAGGAGACGTGCTGCTGCCTCCTTGAGCACACTGGGCCTTGCTGTGGCCCTGAGGGCCAGGGAGAGCAGCTGCTCAATGCTTCTCTTGCTTTCTTKTGTGTGCAGAGATGCTCACTTTTGGAGGCGACATCCTGAAGTTTGCTGGTATGTCTTTGTCAAAGAGCCTTAGCGTGGTGCGCTGCAGCTGCCCAGGAGAGCTGGGGGAAAGGGGAGCRGAGCGGCGAGCTGGCAGAGCGCGGAGGGGTGGCTCTCTTGGTCCCCTGGTGCTCAGGGGGAGTTGCTGTGCGGGGTCCCAAGCTGGAGCTGCACTGGGACAGCAATGATGTCAGCGTCTGTGAGGCCCCCCTGGGAGCTTGTGGGTTGGGGCAGGCTGTGAGACAGGAGGGGTGGGGTGGCTTCTGCTGGCACGACAGCAGCAGGATGCAGCTCTGGAAGGATTGTATCTTCTGGGAGCGTTCTGTGTGCCCTTGCTTTCCCTAGGAGATGCTGTGCTGGTGCTCTGGAGAGTAAGGCAAGCCCAGCTGAGGGACACCATCAGCCTGGTGCTGCAGTGTAGCCAGCGGATCCAGCAGAAATACGGGATGCGGCAGACGGATGTGGGTCTGAAGCTCCGCCTGAAGATAGGTATGGGGATTGCTGCATTGGCTGCACCGGGTGCAGAGCCGTGCGTGGTGCTGTGCAGCGCCGCAGGGTGCTTTGCAGCATCGCGGGGAGGTGGTGATCCCTCCCTGSTTGGGCATCTCTAAGTCTCTTCTGTGGGAGGCTCCTGGGTGTTCTCAAGCMGCGGTTTATGAGCTGCCTGCACACAGACTGTGCAGACGGCAAGCAAAACCGCCAGGGTGCTGAGCCTCTGGTGGAGGAAGCCGTCGGAAGCCTGTGTGCAGCGCCGAGTTTCAGAGGGAGCCCGGCAAGCGTGGAACAGCAGGGACTGTGGGGGTGCAAAGGCTCTCCCCGTCAGTTCTGCTTGTGTCTCCCCAGGGATCTCCGCAGGGCGTATGTCCTTCGTCACAGTGGGAGATCAAAAGGAGCTGCGCTTCCTGATCTTTGGCCAGGCTGTGGGGGACGCCTGGCAGGCGCAAAATGCTGCCAATGCAAGTGACATCATCCTATCAGCCCGCGGCTGGGAGCTGTGTAACCAGACAAGGGTCAGGACGAGGAGACTTGCCGGGCCTGTTGTGAAGGTGGGTGGCATGGCCTCTAGAGCAACTGGGAGCACCTGGCCCTGGATGTGACTCTGGAAGGGGTGAGAAGGCTGAGGAGATGATGGTGGAGGGAGCTGGAGGTGTTGATGTCGGTGGGGAGCTGTGCTTCTTGCCCTTCTCGCTCAGGGATAGYGCTTGCTGCGTTTGAGGAGAGCGGGCGAGGGCACTTGGAAGAGTTTGGCTCACCTAGTGATGTCCTCTGTGGGTCATGGAGCTTTGCTTGAGCCCATTTTTTTCTCTGTGCCTTCAGGTTCTAGGCATGGACCAGATGTCTGAATGTGAATATGAAGACATCTTGTCCAAGGTGAACCGAGGCCGGCTAAACTCCTCTCTGCCTCAGCAGGCAGGTAAGGGCCAACTCCATGCCCTTCTGTGGCACCCAGAAAGATATCGGTGGGCTTCTTCAGAGGCCAGCGGGAAACGCACTCTACCCTCTGTCGTTTGCGCTTCGTATTCATGCCTGTGGCGCTGCAGAGCTTCAGCAAGGGGCTGGCTGCTTCCTCCTCCTTGCASGGGGCTGCTCTGGCTGAGCAGCTGCAAGAGGAACACAGGTGCAGGTGGAGAAGAAGTTTTCTTCCCATGTTCCAGTGCCAGCCTCTGCTTCCCAACACGCCCCTAGGCAGGCTCAGAGCCCTCACCGTGCTGCCAGTGACCCCCTGGCTCTTCCTTCTGTAGGCATCCTGAGACCTGCTGTTACCCTGCCCCCTTGGTGTCCTCTGGGGCAGGTCCTGCACAAGTACATCCCAGCAACTGTTGTGCAGAAGGTAAGCCTGATGTGTGGGGAGCTGCGTTTTTGGAGGGAAGGAGGGGTTGTGCACTGCACAGAGGGAGGTCTCCAGAAAGCAGCCAGGCAAAGAAAAGGCCCGCTTAGCAAGAACGTGGGGCTATTGGACACAGTGTGAGCCGTGTCTGGACCCTGCACGCCCAGTACTCCTGCAGAGAAAGAGGGGTGGTGGGAGGTGCATTTCCCTCTGGGTTTTCCAGTGCTGCTGTCCTGGACGTGCCTGTGGGGTAAGAGGGAGTTTCCCCTGGAGTCCTAAGAGCTTCACTGAGGGTGGCCCCTTGCGTTCATACCTCTAGCAAGGTGTGGTGTTCCTGAGGGTCCTTTCTCTGCTCAGGGATTTCTTGCAGGATTTCAATAAATGCAGCCTGCAAAAGGCACAGGCAGCCTGTGCTGCACGTGCTGATGCCTGCTTTGCCCAGAGGGGAGGTTTTGCCTTCCGCTGATAGCACCTGCTAGAGCCCAGCTTTGCGCTCTGCCTTGGGAAGTGCTGCAGGCAGCGGGGGCTSAGGCAGAGGCGGCTGCTGAAGCTGTGCCGCTCTTGTCCTCCAGATCGATGATGGACAGCCCCTGGAGTGCTTATCTGAGCTACGTCCGGTGAGCTGCCTSTTTGTCAAGCTGCACTTTGCGGCAGACGTTAGCCGAAAGCAGCTGTGCAAGGGGATCCAGGACAGCAGCCTCATTATATCGGCAATCCTGCGTCCCTGCAAGGGCCAGGTCAACAAAATCTGCATGTTTGACAAAGTAAGTGTGGGGGAGCAGTGCAGCCCGCAAAAGCGTGGGCAGCAAAGCAAAGGGAAGTGGCTCTGTGTGTTGAGCAGTGGGCAAAAGCAAAGCAGCTCTAGCTTGGCGGTGGGATCAGCCCCCTTGGGCTCGAGGCTGCGCTGGGCTCCACAGAGGCTGGAATCGCTTGGGACGAGGCTGTTTGCTCTCGGCCTTGTGCCAAGGTGTGCTGCGTGTGTCCTTGGCAGGGCTGCACGCTGCTCTGTGTGTTTGGACTCCCTGGTGACAAGGTGCCCGGCGAAAGCATCCACGCCTTGGAAAGTGCTCTCAGGATCTCCAAGGCGTGCGTCTCGAGGTCCACCAAACTCGAGTGAGTGGGGAAGAGTGAAGGGAGGTGGGCATTGCGGGCTGTGCATGGACCCTGCTGAATCCCTCTCACTCTGTTTGTGTCAGAGCGGTCTCCGTTGGGGTCACAAGCGGGACGGTGTTCTGCGGAGTCGTGGGCCATCGCATGAGGCACGAGTACACAGGTAGGACGTGCCCGCCAGAGGCGCCTGTGTCTGGGTAGCTCTGTTGAAGCAGAGCTGTGTGCCGAAGGAAGAGGCAGAGTGGTTGGCAGCAGCCTGTGGCCCGTGTCTGCTGGGCTGGGCCCAGGGCTTGGCCTGTGCTCTACCGGGAAGAGCAGAGCGGGTGCGTGCCTGTGCTGCAGGCCAGGCAGCCGTTGGCCCTGAAGGCTGCAGTGGCTTGGTCTCTAAGTAGCTCCATGTGTGCTCTCTCTCTCTCTCTCTCTGTGGCAGTCATTGGCCAGAAAGTGAACTTGGCAGCCCGCCTGATGGAATCCTATCCTGGGGTAGTGTCGTGTGACACAGCAACCTATGSTGCCTCTCGGCTGCCCCAGGCCTGCTTCAAGGAGCTGCCCGAGGTCAAGATGAAGGGAGTTGTTGATCCTGGCCCCATCTATCAATACGTTGGCATCTCMGAAGAGCTGTAAGTGTCCTCCTTGAGCAGGCTGCTTGGGAGCACGGTGGACGCGTGGCTCAASTCTTGGTCAGCACACAGCAGTTGTGCAGAAAGAGCTGAAGCTGGTCCCTGCCTGGGCCTCTCATCCCTGGGGTTGAGGAGATGGAAAGCCAGGGCATCGCTCTGCTTTTGGCCTGCCTAGCCATGCACCTTCTGCTCTTAGGAGACTAGGAGTGATACCGTAGGCACGCAGAAGGCTGCTTGGTGTCTGTAGGCACAKGAGGCCTTGCAGCCCCTCTGCAGAGAGCAGGTGTTTTCTGCTTGTTTTGCTTGCTGCCTCTGAATGTTATCCTGGCTTGAACAGATAGGGTTTTTCCCTTGCTCATCATGACCGTGGCGGCATCTGCTGTAAGGTCCTGCTTGTCCAAGTGGCTCCCTGTGAGCAAAGCCCAGGGAAGCACTCCCACACTGTGCGAGTGTGGGCAGGATACCACGSCACTTGAAAGAAGAGCGGGCACCCAAGAGGGCACCCACAGCTCTATGCGTGATTCTGCACCCTCCAGCTTCTGCTTCCTTCATTGAGTTTGGTTTGTCTCTTTCTCCTGCTAGCATGTTTGGTATGGAGCTTAAAAAGGAGAGGCACGAGAATTCCCCCTTGCTCGGTAGGTGGAGAATGCCTAAGGGGCTCTTAACGTCCATCCCCTGCCCTTGGTAGTGACTAGTCCCGCTGTGGGAATGGGGAGGCGGGGAGGGAGGGCCTGTGCCATGGCGGCGAGAGGGAAGGGTGCCAGCGGTTCTTTGCTTTTGAGCTTGCTGCAACAGCTTGCTCTCTTGTTTGCCTTCACAGGGCGGGAGAAGGAGATTGCCCTCTTTCAAAGATACGTGCAAGCGTATGTGGCTCGGAAGGAAAGCCACATCCTGGCACTTGAGGGCATGAAAGGCTCTGGAAAGAGCCATTTACTCTCGGAACTTGCCCATTTAGGCCGGGCTGCTGGGCACAGGTGAGTGCCGTTGAGCAGTATGTGTGCATCGCCTGCCCTGCCTTCCTCCTGATACTGCTGGCATCCTCAAGGCCCTCTGYCAGTGTGCCTGGCCCTTGGGCTGCAGCAGCCCTCATGAAGCAATGTCTGCTGGTGCCTAGGAGCAGAGCAGCTGCGTGCTCCCCTGCTAGCTCTTGAGGGAGCTAGAGGGGCCTTCTGGAGCCCCTGCCCTGCAGCTTCCTCCTTTGGGCCCGGCACAAAGCAAAGCAGAGCCTGAGCTCAGGGCTTTTTGGGCAGCTGCAGAGCAAAGAGAAGAAGCCCAAGTGGCCTGCGTGACAAATGCTGCTTGCATTGAGGGGCCCACCTGGGGCTCTCTGTCCAGAGTGGCCTTGTTCTCAGCCTCACATTGTGCCTCTCCCTAAGAGCGTTGCTTTGATGGCCTTCGGGGCCTTCTCTGAATCTCGGTGCCTTTTCCTTTTGCATGGCAGGGTAGTGGCTGTGGCACTGACAGAGCTCAGCGTGAAGCAGGACTACTCGGTGGTGCGAGTGATGCTGGCCATGGCAATGGGCCTGCAGGCCTGCACATCCTGCAGCGCCAGGCAAGTGGTCCTGCAGGAGAAGCTGCAAGGGCTCCTGGAAGAGAGCAGCTACTGCCTCCTCAAYGCCTCTTTCCTGGTTGAGGTGAGAGCGAGAGCCCTGTGTGGCCGGGGCCAGGGTCTGCTTGGGAGACGTCCCGTGGCAGCGGTCCTTTGGCTGCTCTCCTGAGCAGTGGCCTTAGCTTCTGGTGGAAAGAGCAGGGGGATAGCACAGCCTTGTGTGTGTGGGCCTGGCGCAGGGCTCCCTCTTTAGGGTGTGTTCAGGTGCCAGGCTGCTGCAGGCAGTTCAGGTTCCTGGAAAGGCCATTGCAGAGAGACATGGAGATGGGGCTGATGACCTGATGCTGAGCTCACCATTGCATGAGCGCTCTGCACCATCCCAAAATAGCTACTGTGAGGAAAGAAACCCTTCTGCTCTTGCCACCAAGAGCATAATCCCCAAATGCCATCTGTGAGGAAAGCAACTCTTCTGCTCTTGCCACTCGCTGCCCTCCTCCCTCCCCTCCAAAACACTGGCTGGAAGCACTCTGCCAGAGACCCTCAGCAGGAGCTGTGYTCTAGGCTCAAGCTGACATCCACACTGTCTCCTCCCCATTGTGTGGAGGAGAGMTAAGATGCTGAGGGCAGCAGCGTTTTGCTGGGTTGCACTTGCGTGCTGGCTTTAGGTGCAGAAATGCCCTGACAGGATGTTTCTCTGTGCGTGTGCTTTTCTGGGCAGTTTCCGGTGTCACAGAAGGTTTCCCAGCTGAGCAATGCTCAAAGGACACTGGAAGAAGAGGTGACTTTTAAGAAAGTGCTCCGGAAGGTGAGCAATTCTCTCCCTCCCATATCAGCGAGGGGAAGGATTCTGCAGCAGTGGTGGGAGGTGGCAGGGGGAGCATGTCCTGGAGTCSTTGCCCGTCAGAGCCTAAATGTCCCTTGTCATGCCCTCTGAGAACTTTCCTCTTGTCAAGAGGGGGGACTTGTAGTCAGCAGGAGGACTGGAGTCTTCGTGTACCTCCTTACCCAAGAGAGCTTAAAGTGTGAGAGAAATGAAGATGTGAGGGGCTACTGACCCCCTAAGTAGGCAGGCAGAGGAGAGAGGCTGCAGAGCGTTCTCTGTCTGCAGAGAGGCTGGCCAAGGTTCGTCCTGGTGAAGATGCTTACGAATTGCCTAGAATGCATGCCGAATAACCTCTTTGTTTCAGACTTTTGAAGACAACATCATCTTCGTCATTGACAACGCGCACTATATCGACTCTTCCTCCTGGGCTGTTATGTCGCACGTGCTCAGAGACRTGCCAAGCTTGGTGGTCATGGGCTTTGCTCCTGGTCCCTGTAGAGGACAGAGGCTTTGCAAAGCTGCAGCAGACATCAGGAAGTTGCAGCAAACAACCTACATTCGGCTGGAGGAGCTGAGCCCTTCAGCTGTGGTGCAGAAAGCCTGCCAGTACCTCGGAGTGCTCAGCGTGCCYCATGACCTAGAGACGTAAGTGGCAGGCAGGGCTGCTGAGCTCTGGTTTTCTGTGCATTTCAGCAACTGCGGTATCTTCAGGACACCTCACCTGCCAGAGGCAGGGGGAGTCGCAGATGGTGAAGAGGCGCATCTGAAGAGTGTCCTGCCTTCCTTTGCCTGTGTGACCCCCCGCTGCATATGCTCCTTTGCAGGTTCCTGATGCAGAGAAGTGGTGGGATGCCCTACTACTGTGAGGAACTGCTGAGCTACCTCCGTGAGAACAACATGCTCTTGCTCCGCCCATTAGGGAAGGCTGAAAGAAGAGAGGCCGAGTGGGAGAAGCTCTTCAGTAAGCACCCTTGTGGCTGACTGCCTAGTTGTGGTCCATCTTCCAGCACCCATTCTTGTCACTGTGTTCCCCTGAGAATATGGCATGCTCAGATGGGGCAGCAGCCCAGAGCTTGGTCTGGATGTGGTGTGGGTTTCTGCRTGCCTTGCTGCYGCAATAGTCCCCAAGCACAGGCTGGGGMCTTGGGCAGCTTTGCGAGGGTCACCAAGCAATGCTGATGTGGCAGAAAATCACAAGCAATCAGCAAAGAAGTGGTGCTCGCTGGCACTAAGCTCAGCCCTGTTTATGGTTAGGAATGAGTATGAGCTGAGGTGGCCCATACCTGGAGCAGCGCTGAGAGTTGCATGCCTGCAGTTTCCCTTGCCTGCAGCCCTGCAGCCAGACATGGCAGGATTTATGGGGCCGCCGCAGCCAGACCCCAGCTGCTGTAAGCCCTGCGGGGCTGAATGCTAGGGAGAGGAGGATGGAGGGAGGGAAGATGAATAATGCTCGCGAGCTCAAGTCACGAGATGAACAGTATCCCTCTTGACAACCGCTTTCTCCTGCTCTCTTGCTCCACTCAGCTTCTGTGATGGAGGCTCCTCTTGTTGGCCCGTCCAGAAGGTCCAGCACGCRCCAGGACTGCAGGGTGTGCACCRTCAAAGCTGATGTGAACCTGCAGCACACGGTGCTTCCTCCCAGCCTGAAAGGTGAGGTGCTTAGCCCTGCTCCAACTGTGCCGTTCGTTAGGGGCTTTCTCCTTTCCTTGGTCCCTGCTTCCCGGGATTGCAGGCAAGCTGCAGCTTCCTGGAGATGTGTGCCCCGCRTTGCACCTGCAGAAGGGTGTTTGTCCCTGGGAAGCAAGGCTAAACTCTATTGCTTCCTGTGTTGAAGAGGATTCAGGCTCACTGGCCTCAGCCTTGGGAGAGGGCAGGAGCCAGAGCTGTGCCTTGTGTTTGKCAGGGATTGCGCTGACTGAGCTGGACAGCATGAATTTCTCGGAACGGATGGTTTTGAAGTGTGCAGCCATCCTTGGGCCYGTGTTCAGCACGGAGCTACTCTTCCACATCCTTCCCAAGTGGACCAGGGCCAAGATGAAGCAGATCCTGAGCATCTTGGTGAAAAGCAACATCTTGAGGTGGCAGAATGCCAAAACAGTGGCAGAAGACAGCAGTATTTCCATCAAGTGGTCTGCCACAACTCAGGAGGAAGAGAATGGTAAGTGGTGACAAGGCAAAGCCAGGAGCACTGTGGCCTTCTGCTGCTCCYGGCTGTGCTCSTGCTGAGGCTSCCCCAGASCGTGGTGCACTGCCTCCATGGCCGTGTGTAGGGCCCAGGGCAGCCTCAGAGTTGGCGGTGGGTTGGCATGGGCAGCGTAGCGGCTTGCTCCTGCTTTCCCAAGCGGAAAGGAGGAGCTGGCTGTGGCTTCCTTGCGCTGCTGGTTGCAGGACCGCTGACTACTGTGCGTTGGGAGGGAGAGCAGAGCAGTAGCGTGTTGTGTGGGCCATGCTATTCTCAGCAAGGCAAAGTGGCCCTTCTGCTCTAGCGCTGGGAGGCTCTGAGTGCAGGAGCGYTGCTCTCCTGCCAAGGATCCCCACCCAGGGATCACCATCTTTCATCCGTTGACTGGGATGGCCCTGAGCTATGGCCCCAACAGCTCTGACTGTTGCAACACCCCATTGCCTTTCAGATGAGCAGAAGACAGAGGAGCTGCAGTCCRATGTGCTGGCCTTCCATGCCCCATTGCTGCGGGAGGCCGCGTACGAGCTGTGGCYCAAGGCGCAGAGGGTGGCCATGCACCACAAGTGCGCAGCCTTCCTGGAGAAGCAAGCGCACAGGTGCCCGTGCTGCGGCGGAGGGGACTTTGTGGCCTTCCACCGCTTTGCCATCAGCAGCACCCTGGAGGGAGACAGCTGTGACAACGATGCTGGCGAAGGCTGCTCTGCCAGCTGGACAAACGARGAAGCCATGAGGAATGAGCTCCCTACCACTCCGGGTATGCTACCTGCCCTGTCCTGCAGCCTGGGCCTTCCCACTGTGCTTGCACTAKTCCTGGAGGTGCTCCYGTGTCTCCARCCTGTCTGCAGAAGCAGTTCCCTTAAGCCTAGGGATTCTTTCAGTGCACTGCAGATGCTTTCCCAAGACTAGCTGAGTCCTCCACTGAGCACAGCAGCACAGCTTGAGACATGCTGTGCACACAGCAGAGAGCCTCTGTGCCCTTGAGCACCGTCCTGCCTTTCCTTGCAATTACCGGAGAGCAGCCCATCCCCTGACAGTGAAAGGAGCCTTGGGGTGCACGCTGCAGCCCAGCAGGCCGAGGTGCCTTTTCCTGGTGGCTGTGCTGCCCTTGCCCAAAACATAACACACCTGCAGTGAAAGGAGATCTCGGGGCTAACTGGCCAGGAAAAGAGGTGCTGTCCATGCCTTGGCTCCCCTCTCCTCCTGGTAGAGTAAGCAAAAYGCAGCTTTTTCCTCTTGAGAACTTTAGCTCATGCTTTGTTTCCAGATCCTGCAATWGCCCRGCAGAACAAGATGAGCTTCTGGGATGAGACTTTACGGTGAGGAGAGCAGGCTTGAGGGTGTGCGGGAGAAGGGCAAAAGCATTTCCAGCTTTGCCTACTGGCTGTGAYGGCAGCTTAGGAAAGAGCTGGCCTGTTGGGTGGGAGCTGAGGTGTGATGGCGTGGGGGAGGAGCATCCTTGAGGAAGCCAGTGGCATCACGGTGATGATTGTGCCACGATGGTGTGGCAGCTCKGTCATCCTAGGGCTTTCTGGGTGTAAGAGAGCACTGCAGCAAGCTGGGCATTGCAGAGCTGCACGGTGCTCTTCCTCTAGGCTGGCAGAGCAAGGCAGGGGATGCTAGCGTGTCTCCTCTTCCTCTGTGATCTTGTCTCCAAACAGAGCCACAGAAGAGCTTGTGGCCAAGACAGAAGAGAYGCTGCTCAGCAAGACCAAAGGGCCGCACGGTGCCGCACGCTCCTGTGAATGCAAGTCCATTGTGGACTTGGTGCTCGTGCCCTTGGCTCACCACCACCTGGCCCTGGGCAATGACGCCAGAGCGCTTTATTATCTGCTGGAAAGTGCCGCTGCCTACTTGCATGTCTCCAACAACTACCTGGTGAGCTGGCCTGCTTGAGAGAGCCCTCTGCACATGGAGGCCCCTCAACTGCCCTGCCCTGGGCAAGCCCATTTCCCCCTTGCCAAAGGACAGGCCTCTGTGGCACCTGGGCATGAATGGCTGGGCTCAGAGGCAGCCTCTTCCTCCTGCTTGCCTCTTTTGTGGCMAGAGAAGCAGCMCCTCGGCACGAGGAGAGCMTGCAAGGAGTGCTGTGATGTGTGTGAGGGTGGGCATTGCCAGGGGCAGAGGTGACCCGTCCTCAGAGAGATGTGGGAGGCAAGCAGGTGGCAGTGGTGGGGCTGCATGCAGGCTGAGCAGCGACGCTCACCTGCTCTCGCTGTGCTTGTTCCAAGGCCTTCACAAGTCTGAGAAAAGCCGAGGTCTTGAGGAACTGCATGGCCCAGAAAGGCGAGAGGCTTGYCAGCTTTGAAGAAGCCACCTTCCTCAGCCTGAAGGGAGAGGTAAAGTGACAGGGAGGRTCTGAGGGCTCTGCTGTGGGAGGAGCTGCACACCCTTCTGGAGGTGGTTGCGGGGACATTCCTCCCATTTGGAGGCAGGGCRGCTGCTCTGCACAGCTTCTTCTCTGGGCCCTTTGCTCCCCAGCCAAAGGCAGTCAAGGCCCTTGGCCCTGAATCAGCCAGACACTTGCGAGTTGGTGTGTCCTCAGTCGGAGGCACTGCCTTTACAAGCCTTCTCCCGTGCAGGTGTGCTACAATAGGGGATGCCTGGAGCTGGCAGGGAAGACAATCAGGAAGGCATTGAGCCTCCTGAAGAGGAGATTCCCACTCACCTCGGCTGGTGTCTTCTTGAAGTGTCTSCTGGAGAAGTCACCCCATGCCTCTTATAGGAAGAGCAGGACGCGACCTCAAGAGGCAGGGTAAGACGCTGAAGGGAAAGGCAGGGGAAAAAAGGGCCATTTCCATCCTGGCCTTTGGCACACAGTCAGCTTCGGTGCAGAGCATAGCTCTTAGCCCGGGGAAAAGTGTGGAAGGCCCTGGAGGCTACCGGATGGGAGGGCCTGGCCTCACTCAGCCGTGTGTCACTAGAGGCTGGGCCCAGCAGTTTCTCTCTCCCTGTGGCAGGAGGGAGAGGCTGCCCTGGCTGTTGCGGCAGAGCCGCTGCCTTGCCTTACTGCGGCAGCTCTTCGGCCAGCAGAGCACTTCCAGCGGCCAGAGACTCTCGCGCCTGGCAGCGCGGATGAAGCTCGTCACAGACATGGAGACTGAGCACGCGAGTCACGTGAGTGCCTGCTCTCTGCTGCAGCAGAGGCGTTTCTGACAAAGCTCCTTTCTCCTGGCTGGCAAGAAGAGGCCAAATGCCACGGAGATGACCACCCCCTTGAGCTTTTCTTTGGAAGCCTTCAGCAGGCGTGCGGTGCTATTGGTTTGGTTTTGGTTGTCCCTCCCATTGGATGATTCCTAATTTTAAGCCATTTCCATACTGTGGCATTTCCTTGTGGCCATTTTCATCAACCTTATCTTTGTAAGCACGCTGTGGCCCTTGTTTTGACATGGTGGCAGTTAGAAGAGCCTAAGAATTCCTGAGTTGGTCATCCAAGTGAGAAGGCTGTGAGTGAAAGAGAAGAGAGAAAGTGGCCATTGCATTTATGAGCTGTGTCGTGTAGGCCGGCAAATCACCCTGGCAAGATTCAGTCTTTTGCAAACTTGCCTCTTTGGCCTGTTTCAGATCCTACAGTGCTACTTGGAGCACGCGCAGCACTGTCAGGAGCAGGGCAGCCTGGATGAGTGGCTGCAGTACGGGTGGGCGGCCGTGCAGCTGAGCACTGACGTGGCGCCTTTTGAAGGAGGGGTATTAAATGCTGCAGAAATCGCCCAGGCCCTGTCCGATCTGAACCTCAGCCTGGGAAATCTGCCCCTCTCTGCCAACGTTGGTAGGTAGCGCCCGCGTTCYCTGTGAGAAGAGCTCTCTGCAGAGAGAGCCTGTGCGAGCCTGCTTTTGTCTTGGCAGGCTATCGTGCCATGAAGCTGAGCATGGAGCTGGAGAAGCCTGACCTGGACTACAAGGTCCTCACTACACTCTTCACAGCACTCCTGCTCCAGATGAGGTAATCCTGCTGCTGCACACACTTGTGCTTGCATAGTGTCAGGGGGT
>NW_020455692.1:232059-242990 GCF_003342845.1 Nothoprocta perdicaria | reverse complement strand
AGGCAGTGGAGGGCAGAACTGCTTCTCTGAGATACGTATGTACTCCACAGGCTGGGAGTACAAGTCATTTGAAGAGTGCAGGAGATTCATAGAGTGCAATGAAGAGAACTGCACCCTCAAATCTCAGAAGAGCATCCTGCTGCGGCTGTATTCATCTCTGGCTCTTTGGTAYGTTACGGCCTTGCTTTGAGTGGAGTGKCAAGAGGCCCCCAYGAGGGAGTGATTGTGGCAGGGGAGATGGGAGCTGTGSGTTTGTCRTGCCCCCTGTCCCACATCCAGCATGGTGGTTGTTCCTGGGGTGTTGCAATGAAAGGGACTGATGGGGAGGGGCCATGCATTGGAAGCAAGGGGAGCAGCAGACAGCCCAGAAGACAGCCCAAGATTCCTGCTCATCTCTAYACAATGTGTGYCTGTTTGTGTGTGCACGATGTAGGTTTGCGAGGCTTGGCCAGTGGGACAGCTTCCAGCAGCCCTTTGAAAAGGCCAAGCAGCTGCTGAGGAGAGGCGACGGCTCCTTTTGTGCTACRCAAGCACGCACGCGGCTGCTGGAGTGCTACATCCTGGTGCTGAAAAATGACCTGGAGCACAGCTCGTCGAGGGCCCGGGAGAGCAGCCGAGAGGCTTTAAAGGTGAGGGGAGAGGAGGAAAGGGATGTGCTGTGAGGGAGCGCAGGGAGAGSTGCCATGGCCTAACAAGGCCACGTGGGATRGAGCCAGGGCAGAGGCAGAGTGGGTTAGAGAAGAGCGTGGCAAAAGGCTCCTCTCAGCAAGCATCTCAGCAAGAGGTGGAAGAGAAGGCAGTGGAGCAAAGGGKTCTCCTGGGCATGTGAGAATGCCGTTATGCGAATGGCCCGYAAGAGAGGAGAAGACTTCCATAGCCACTAGAGCTAGTGAGCCCTGCTGACATGCGTGCTCCCAAGGACGGCTTGTGGCTCCCTCGAGCTTTGTGCAGTTGGTCGGCAATGCCAGCTGTGCGCTCCTTGTTGCTTTGCAGCTGCTTTTCTGTTTGTGGACAATCTACCCATCTACATGTAGAGATGCTGTAATGGAGCTCCATGCCTTCTCCTGATGTGCCTCTCCCTTGTTCTCTCGGTAGCTTGCAGAAGAGGTTCTCTCTCGCTGCTTCGCATGCCCGGTCTTCTACCCCAGAGTGCACCACCTGCGAGCCTACCTTTGGCACATGCTGGGGAAGAAAGGAGAGAGCCTTTCATGCCTCGACCAGGCCCTCCAAGCCAGTAAGGTGCATGGCAACCTTCTGGAGAAGACCTGGCTGGAGATGAGCACTGTAAGTTGATGCTCCTTGCCCTTGAGTTGCTTYGTGGGTGGAGGAGCAGCATGCCCTATCACGGTATCGTGGCTGGGCTGGAGAGTGGTATAGTTGAATCTTTGCCTCTGCCTTCAGCCACTTGTGGGAGCTTAGCAGTCTTCATTTTCTTGCTCTCTCCTTGCCCTCCCTGATGGGCTTTTGCACTATGGCAAGCGGGTTGAGGGATGGAACAAGCTCCTGCGGGTTTCCTAAAGGCTTTGCTTCCTTTGCCAGACAGGTCCAGGGCTCTCCTGGTCTTATCAAATATCACTTTGGCTTTTTATTTTTTTAATTTTTCCTTAGGAGTTGTGGTTCACAGCAAAGGGCCCCGTGAAAGATCTGTGGCTGAAGAGAGCACCGCGTTTTCCTCCTGTGCTTGAAGCAGAGCCAGAAGATTGCAGCTGCAGGTATTTGCTGAAGCCACCAGCACTGCCGCATAAGGATGCCTCCTGAAGAATTAAATAATTAAATCATACCATGGTGTCTGTGGTCTGTGGTTCCACTGTAGCTCCAGGCAGAACACTGCAAGAGGATGCCGAGGGCGTGTGAGGAGTGTCTGGGGCCTGGTGATTTATGTAGTAAGCTAGTCTGTGGGGAAGCCATCAGTGAAACTATGATCCTTTTAGAGAGTCTAGAAGGGCTGTAAAGCAGTTCAAAGAATTGTCTCTCCCCTCACTGCCTCTGTCCGAGTCAGCATTGGGAAAAAGCCACCACAAAGAGCGTGGACTCTGAGGGCTGTCTCCTTTGTGGTGCAGATGCTCATGTATCAAAGACATGCCTACATCATTGAGCCTCCCCCATGTAAGACCGCAAACAGCCTGCAAACATGGGATCTTGAGCTCTGCGTGAGGCTACTGCCTGGGATGGTTGACTGCCACGTGGCAGATTGGAGAGATGGCTTTTGCAGACTTTTGGGCAAGAAATCGATCATAAAACTGCTCTCAAGTAGAGGAAGGCTGCTCTGGGAAGCAACAGGGAAGCCTTTCGAGGGTGGGCACAGTCCCATGTGCTGTACTCCACGTAGCCACTCCACTCCAAGCTGTGAATAGCAGAAGCCGCTGGGTGTGTATGCTAAAGCAGAATGACCAAGAAGTAGGAGAAAGGGCACAGTGCAGCTTTGTGAGGTAGCAAATGAGGTATGTGCAGGCAGAGCCCAATGTTGTCCCCGAGTTCCAGAAAGCTCCATTTGGGCAGGTCAYGGACAGTGGTGGTGTCCAGGCAGAGTAAGGCAGTCCGGCTAAYGTCCAGATCCCCCAGCCAAGAGATAGATAAGGATATAAAGCAGGTCAGTGAGGAAGCTCCGTTCCATGCAGGCGGCTAGGAGATGTTGCTTGTTGCCACAATGAGCTGCCTTGTAGCCAGCGAGGACACTCCTGCAACTGGTGCATGGTCACTGCGCACTCCTACAACTGTTGCCCTGTGCAGTTCACTTCCAGATCCCAACAACTGCACCTGCTCGGGCAGTTGGGATTCTCTGAAGCCAGCCCCATCCTCAAAAGAAACATGAGGCTCAGAGTTTGGGATCCACCTGGAAGAGACATGATCTAAGACCTTCCACAGGCCACAGCCTTCTACGATTGCCAGGAGACACGGAAGAGCTCCAAGGATGGGGACTTAGGAATGTTGTTGTATTGTGAGAGTCATGCCAACCAGATGCCCAGGGGCAAGGTGGTTGCCAAGTGCTTTGTGTTTGTGCCTTGCTTGCCTCGTTGGCACTCTGCGTGGCTGGAAGTTGAGCCACGTTTCACACACTTTCCAYTTCTGAGAGCATCAAACAGTGGCCAGAGTGTCTCTGTTTCACGCTCAGTGCCTGTTGACACCTCTGCCACGTCATCAGCTTGCACACAACACCTAGGTTAGGGACACTGGTACCATGACCTGCCTGCTTGTGCCTYTGCTGTATTKCCTGAGTGAGAGKGCACACCTGGAGGTYTATGAGGCAGGWGTGTAGCACTTGAGGACAGCAACAGTGGGCYGAGCTGGGCTKGGCTGRGCCAGGCCGCTGTGAACAAATGYAGTTGCTGTCACAAAGAGTCTCCAAAACCAAGATGTGCTCGTTTGCCCGGAATGAACAAGTGAGAGYTGTACAGTGCCAGGGAGAGTGTTAGATTTTTCTCCTTTTAGGGGAAGAAAGCTAAGGGGGCTCTTCCACAGGCACTTTCACCCTAGAAACTTTCCTCAAAGCTGCTTCTATTTTGTCTGCCCCTTTGCCATGTAGTTCCCTTGTCGCATCATCCTGCCTCTGGGAAGATCTGCCCCGACCTTGTCCCTCTGAGCTCTTTGTGGCTCAAAAGCAGGCAGGTGTTCTGGTGTTAGCTCTGTGCCAAGGCAGGGCTTAGCACAGTGAGGCCAATCTCAAGGGAGGCCTTTCAAATCCCAGAGTTGGGATCATAGAATCACAGACTGCTTAAGGTTAGAAGGATTAAGGTTAGAGGATGACCTCTAGAGGTTGTCTAGTGCAATCCCCCTGCACACGCGGGGTCACCTAGAGCATGTGGAACAGGGTTTCGTCCAAGCAGGTTTGCAAGATCTCCAAAGATGGAGACTTCACAACCTCACTTGGCAACCTGTTCCAGTGCTCTGTCACCCTCAGTGTGATTAGATTTTTTCTTAAGTTCCTGTGGAACTTCTCGTGCTTCAATTTGTGGCCATTTCCTCTAGCCCAATTGCTGGCCACCACTGAAAAGAGGCTGGCCCCATCCTCCTCACTCCCTATCTTAAGTTATTTATATATGCTGATTAGACGCTCTCTCATCCTTCTCTTTTTGAAGCTGAACAGGCCCAGCTCTCGTAGCTTTTCCTCATAGGACAGATGTTACAGGACCCTAATCATCTTTGTAGCCCTATGCTGGACTCTCTCCAGCAGCTCCACATCCCTCCTGTACTGCAGAGCCCAGACCTGCACACAATACTCCAGATGTGGCCTCACCAGGGCTGTGTAAAGGGGGACGATCACCTCCCTCAGCCTTCTGGAGATGCCCTTCTTAATGCACCCCAGCATCCCATTGGCCTTTCTGGCCACAAGAGTACACTGCTGCCTCATGGTTAACTTGTCGTTCACCATGATGCCCAGGTCCCTTTCTGCAGAGCTGCTCTCCAGAAGGTCAGTTCTCAGCCTGTAATGGTGTTTGAGGTTATTCCTCCCCAGGTGCAGGACCCTGCACTTTCCCTTGTTGAACTTGATGAGTTTTCTCACTGCCCACTTGTCCAGTCTGCCCAGGTCCCTCTGGATGGCAGCACAGCCCTCAGGGATATCAGCTACTCCTCCCAGTTTCATATCATCAGCCAACTTGCTGAGGGAGCACTCCATCCCTTCATCCAGCTGGTTAATGAGTACGTTGAACAGGATCGGAAGGATCCTGTTCCCTGGGGGACACTGCTAACCACAGGCCTCCAACGTGACTCTGCACCACTGATCACCTCCAAGACCTGCCATTGAGCCAATTCCTAATCCACCTCACCCTCAACTATCTATCCCAATCTCAATCTATCCCACACTTCTGAAGCTTGCCCAGSAGGATGTTGTGAGGGACGGTGTGAAAAGCTTTGCTGAAGTACAGATAGACGACATCTACCGCTTTGCCCTCATCTATCCAGCCAGCCACTCCATTATAGAAGGCTATCAGGTTAGTCAAGCATGATTTCCCCTTGGTGAATCCATGCTGGCTGCTCCTGAGCACCTTCTTCTCCTCCATGTGTCTGGAGACAACAGCCAGGATGAGCTGTTCCATCATTTTTCCAGGGATGACGGTGAGACTCACTGGCCTGTAGATGCCTTGCCCTTTTTGAAGATCAGCATGATGTTGGCTTTCTTCCAGTCCTCTGGCACTTCCTCCATTCTCCATGACATTTCAAAGATGATGAAAAGCAGCTTAGCTATGACATCTGTCAGCTCACGCGGCATTTTGGGGTTCATCCCATCAGGGCCCATGGATTTCTGGGTGT
This sequence comes from Nothoprocta perdicaria, assembly GCF_003342845.1. Classification (NCBI taxonomy): domain Eukaryota; kingdom Metazoa; phylum Chordata; class Aves; order Tinamiformes; family Tinamidae; genus Nothoprocta; species Nothoprocta perdicaria. Next base: position 237,740 of record NW_020455692.1, on the reverse strand, counting down.
TGAGTTTCCTTTCACCAGCAAATCCATGCTTTCCCTGACCTTCCTTTTGTTGTTAATATATTTGAAGAAGTTTTTCTTGTTATTTTTAACATCACTTGCCAGATTACATTCCAAACACACCTTAGCTTTCCTGGTGGCATCTCTGTGATCCCTGATGACGTTCTTATATTTCCCCCAAGTGGCCTATCCTTTTTCCCACATTCTGTACACTGCCACCTTCCACTTGAGAATTGCCACAAGGTCCTTGCTCATCCACGCACGTCTCCTGCCCCCTCTGCCTGACTTCTTACGCACAGGAATGCACTGTTGCTGGGCGTGGAGGAAGAGCCGCTTGAAAACTAACCAGYTCTCCTGGGCCCCTCTTCCTTCTAGAGCCCATGAGATCCTTCCAGGGAGGTCTCCAAAGAGACTGAAGTTGGCCCTCCTGAAGTCCAGGGTTGCAAGGCTACTTACTGCCCTGCCTCCTCCTTGTTGCATTCTGAACTCCACCAACTCATGATCACTGCAGTCAAGGCTGCCCCCCACCTTCACATCTCCAACAAGTCCCTCTCTGTTTGTTAGCAGGAGGTCCAGTAGCTCACCTCTCCTCATTGGCTCCTCCACAACCTGTGCCCAAAAGTTGTCATCAACACACTGCAGAAACCTCCAGGACCATTTGTCCATACATTCCAGTTGCTCTCTCACATACAGAGCAACTCCGCCACCTCGCCTTCCCAGCCTGTCCTTCCCAAAGAGCACATAGCCCTCCATGACAGCACTCCAGTCATGTGAGCTATCCCACCACGTTTCTGTGATTCCCATGAGACTGTAATGCTGGGACTGCACACAGATCTCCAGTTTGTCCTGCTAATTCCTCATGCTTTGCGCATTGGTATACAGGCATTTCAGGGAGGTAATCGAGCCTGCAGGTTTCCCAGGAGGGGTGAAAGAGAACCCTCTATAATCATGGAGAGAGATTGTTGCTTTTCACATGTAGACAGCTTCTTGCTCTATATAACTACCTGAAAGGCGGTTGAAGTGAGACAGGGGTCAGTCTCTTCTCTGGAATAATTAGAGGTTTCACCTTAATTAACTCATCTTCCCCAGGTGATGGATTATCATTTGGGCCTGATCATCTTGAAGGTCTTTCCTGCCCATTAATATTTTATGATTCTGATTCTAACATACTCACTCTCTTCCCATGGGACACATGCCCCAAGCTCTTAATCAATGCCCTTTGGTGGCTTGGCTGCCTCCACTAGGCAAAGGGGACACTAAGTGCAAGCTAGGGCTCACAGGCCTGGGGTTTGCTCTGGGCTTGCTCTAGTGAGCACAGCCCTTGGTGCGGTGGTGAAGGGCAGCCATGGGAGGCAGGGAATAGTGAGCAGCTCAAGCTGCAAAGCATCTCTCTGCAGCTGTGGAGGCACAGGGCAGCTGTGCTGGACATACCGCTCAGGGGCCGGGAGGATGGGAAAAGTGTGGAGGTGGTTGCCGAGAGCCTGCAGGTGCTGGSAAAGGTGCTGGGGCAGCTGAAGGCAACGGCCATGGGCTCTGCCTTAGAAGAGATTGTCAGGTCCACCCGAGCATTCTTGGGGGTGATAAGTGACATTGCTTGTTGAGATGTTCAGCAGGCAAGACGCATCCTGGGGCTGTAGTCCTTGCGAGCAGTACCCCGCTGGTGCTGAGTGCTGTATGTGCAGCACGCTCCTTATCAACCTGCTTGATGGCCTTTCTCAATCGCAGGAGGCAGAGGTGCTCTCTTGCTCAGCCTTTCTCCTCTGTGGGGCCCTGGCATTGTGTGCTTGGAGGAGGAGGGCATTTTTCAGCAAAGAGGCAGAGGAAATATTTCTAAGGCTCGTGTTGCCCCTCCAGGACCCAGCCCCAGATGTCTCCAATGTAAGAGCCCCCCAAGTGCCTTGCATAGACGCAGGAAGCCACGTGGCACCAACAGAGCCGTGGTGCTGCTCCTGTCTCTGCAGAGCCTCGCTGACACCGCCACAGCAAGGTTCTTCCCTGCAAAGCCTGGCTGATGAGGAGTTGTATGACAGGGTCCAATGTTCTTTACCAAGCATGCAATATCACCCTGCACCTGTGTGCCCCATTTCTGCCATCAAAGATGTTGCAGGGGCGTATCACCGCTAGTGTTGGGCTGAACGTAGCCAAGCTGCAGGACGAGGTCTGCAGACACCTGGCGAGTGAGCTGTGCACTGGGGCCATGTCTGTACAGCCAGGCGTCCCTTGGCTCTTGTGCCATGAGGCTCTTTGGTGGCTGGTGGGTGAAGGGGCTTTTGCAGTCAGAGATGAGCTCCCATGTGCCTGCTTTGCCCCAGGCACAAGACTGCCCCGCACTGCTGGAGAGGCTCTTCAGCACGGCCCGCAACTGCTGTGTGGGGAGCTATGAGGCCTCGCGGGTGTCAGCCACCATTGTCCTGGGTGTGTGGCAGCTCTGGGATCTCACAGTGCTCCCTCAGTAAGGGACGTGTTCCAAGGCTGAGATCAGGGTTTGGGCTAGGGCTGTTTTCTTGGTGCTCAGGGGAGATCTTATGGCTCTCTACAATTACCCRAAAGGAGGTTGTAGTGAGGTGGGTGTTGGTCCTCTCTAAAATAACTGCTGTTAGGACAAGAGGATATGGCCTCAATTTGCACCAGGAGAGATTCACTTTAGATCTTAGGACAAATTTCTATATAAAAAGAGTGTTGAAGCATTGAAACAGGCTGCCCATGGCAGTGATGGAAGCCCCATGCCTGGCGGTGTTCAAGAAATGGGTAGTTAAGGCACATAAGGAGATGGTTTAGCAGACATGGAGGGGATGGTTTTGTAGTTGCACTTGATGATCTTGAAGGTCTTTTCGAACCATAATGATTGTATGATTCCATGTGCCAGGCATCCTTGTGGACAACGCGCCAGCCAAGTGGCTGCAGCAGCAGGACCTGACATTCCTGGTGGGAGGTAGRTGATGACCACTGAGCTCCTGCCTTGTGGGATGGGCAGGGAAGCAGAGGCCCTGTGGATGCTGGGCTGGGAACTCTAGTTCCCAAATGCAGGGGAGGAGCATGGACACGGGAAGCTTGCATGACCTCCAGGGTCTTGGCTGGGCACCATGGGGCACACCTCTGCCAAGYACTCACGGTGCCTCTTTGCACTGTTCTTGCGTCTCTGCAGAGGTGGCAGCATGCCAAGGCCCCCTGCACACAGCAGGCAGCAGCCTCAGTGCTTCACGCTGAGGAGGCCCAGCACACCAAGGCTGGAGGACAGTGAAGTTCCACCCACACAGGGAAGGCATTGACCACATCTGTGCTCTGGGGGACTCACTCCAGGCATGGCCATAGTGCTCCTCTACTGCTCTGCCCTCCCTGGACACAGGGCGAGTGGGGACATGCAGGATCAGAGAGTGTGGGGGTGAATGGGGTCACCAGGGGTGATGGGGGACAGTAGAAAGAGAAACGGATGGAAAGAAAAAGGGAGAATGAGAGAAAAAAATATGGGGAGAGAAAGTATAAGAGAATGAAAGAGAGGGGACCTAGGGCCAAAGAGAGGGACAGAAGGAGAAAGGATAGCAGATAAAAAAGAAAAGCAAGAAAACAGGAGGAAGAGAATGGGAGAGAGAGGGAGAGAAAGAATGGAAGAGTAACAGAGAAGAGAGGGAAAAAGCACATGATATGAGAAATGCTGAGGGACAGGCCTCTGGACGGCCGTGTGGCCTCCGTGTGGCCACTGTGCATACGGAGATGGGGAGGCCCTACGGGCCTCCATGCAGCCCCCAGGGACCTCCATGTATATGGTGATGATGAGGCCCTACAGGACTCCATGCAGACCTCAGCAGCCTATGTGGGCAAGGGAATGGAGGCCTTTATGAGCCTTTTAGTGGTCCCTGGAACCTTCATACACACAGAGACAGGGCGTTCCTACAGGTCACYGTGCAGCCCCCTGGTATGCTAGGGGATGGGCAGTCCCTGTGGGCATCTGTGCAAGATCCCAGGGCTTTCATGTGCATGGGGACCAGGGGATCCATATGGGTGTCCTTGTGGCCCCGTGGGGCCTCTGTGAGCACAAGGACAGGGGGCCCCTATTGGTCTCCATGCGGCCCCCAGAGCCTCCATGTGCACAGGGACGAGGGGCGCATATGGGCCTTTTTGAGGCGCCCTGGAGTCTTGGTGCTTGGTCCATGGAGAGCTGGGGTTCCTACAGGCTACAGTAGGGCCCCCTGGGACCTCCATATACACACGGATGAGGAGGTACTACAGGCCTCTGTGCAGGACTGAGGAGCCTCTGAACACATGGGGATGGGGCTGCCTACAAGCCTCTGTGCAAACTCCCCAGCCCTCTGTGCAGACGGGGATAGGAAGGCACTACGGCCCTCCATGGGACACCCAGAGTACTGTATATACAAGGGGACGGTGGTGAGGGGAGAGGGTGTGTGTTGGTCTCCGTGCAGCCCCTTGGGGCTTCTGTGAGCATGATGATAGGGGGTATCTACGGACCCCCCTTTTGTCTCCCCAGGGGCCTCCATGCGCACAGGGATAGGGGGCCTCTCCAGGACTCCGTGGGCCCCTAGTGACCTCCATGTGATGTAGAAGGGGAGCACTACGGGCCTATGGTTCCGCTGGGCCTTTGTGCGCACAGAGACAGGAGGGGCTACCATGCAGCCCCTTGGAACCTCTGTATGCAAGAGGTCCTCCGTGTAATGCCGAGAGACCTTCGTGCACACGGGGACAGCAGTACATACAGGTCTCCATGCAGATTCCTGGGCCCTCCTTGCAAACAGGGTTGGGGGACTCTATGGGCCTCCATGCAGTCCTCAGGGACCTCCATGTGCAAGGAGACAGGGGGCTGAATGGGCTTCTTTGCAGCCCCTGAGCGTCTCCTTATGCAAGGGTATTGGGGAGTCCCTAGGGACATACATGCAGATTCCAGGGGCCTCCATGTGCATGGGATGGGGGTCCCCACAGGCCTCCGTGCAACCCCCAGGGGTCCCTGTGAACATGAAGATAGGGGACATACAAGCCTCTGTGAGGACTCCCAGGCCCTCTGTGCAATGGGGACCATGGGGCCCTATGGGCCTCGGTGCGCCCCCAGGTACCTTTATATGCAAGAGGAAGAGGGAACCCTACGGGCCTTCATGTGCCCCCCCAGGGGCCTGCGTGTGCACATGGATACTGGGGCCCTAAAGGCCTCYGTTCAGTCCCCTGGACCTCTATGCACATGGGGAAATTAATTCCCTACAGGCCTCTGTGCAGCCCCTTGGGATCTCCGTGTGCATGGGCTTCCTTGTGGCCCCCAGATACCTCCATGGATCATAGTATGGTGGGCCCTTTTGTACGAGTGCTGCATGTGCGTTGCATACAGTGCATCTGTCAGCAAGCRAGGGAGTGCTAGGGTGAGCAGGTCTAGGTTGAGTCTAGGTTTTTGTGTAGTCTGCAGTCTCTGTGTTTCGTAGCTGCTTTTATTTTGGTTGGATCTTGCTGTCACTCTTGTTTTATGTGCTCCAGAAGCGTGTTCCACCGTGCGCAGCTACAGCATGGTAGGAATGTGTTGTCTTCTGGCTAGCTCCATTAACACTGTGTCAGTGGATTTTGTTCCTTTCAGGAATACAGCAATAAGGGGGGGGGGTCTCTTATTCAATCTTTGCTTGGTGGCCAGTCATCTTTGTGGCCTTTTTGGAGGCTTTGTCACCATTTTTAGCTTTTTTTTTTTTTTTTTT
>NW_020455692.1:227807-231759 GCF_003342845.1 Nothoprocta perdicaria | reverse complement strand
TAAAAGCCCCCGAAGCTCAGACAAAAGTTCTGCAAATGTCTGTGACAGGTTCCGCTGGCAGGTCAGGATTCAACGGGGCTTGGATTTGTGTTTGTGCCCCTGGCCACTCAASATATAGGGGGATTAAAGAAAGAACTGCTGTATCGTAAGGAAACTGGGAATGCAAACTGAAAGACGAATATTCAAGAAATGCAGATGTGGGTAATAAATTTGACATGTATGAATGTATGGTTTTTTGTCCCAAATTGTGATTACAGACTCCTTGGAAAGGATTTGATAATTAAATTGGGAATGCAAACTGATATTGTAAGGGATGGTAAACAAGCTAACACTATTGTAATTTTGTGCAGAATGCCATATAATGCCTTATGTTGAGGTGAATTCAGAAGTGTGGGCAGTCCCAGGAAAATATGGAAAACTAGACATGGAACTTCCTCAAATAACTTTAAAGCAACCAGACCAGGTAGTCTCTAAAAAGCAGTATCCGATTTCAGGGGAGGGAAAGGATTACAACCTGCTACGATAAAACAACAATTGACAGGCACTACTCCTACTTGGACAAGCCTTACAGAAAATTCTGGAGGAATTTACCCCGCCCCAGGATTTAAGTTATTGCRGCATGTGGATGACTTACTCCTATCAGGAGAACAAGAGGGGGTGGTGGAGGAACCCCACCAAGCAACTATGAAGTTGCTTGGTTTCTTGGCCCCAAAATGGTGAGGGGTGTCTGAGGGTAAGGCACAGATGGTGGAAAGAAGGGTCAAATGCTTGGGGCGTATTTTGACCAGAGGCTTGCCATGCCTTGACCCAGAAAGAAATCAAGGGGTTTTGGAAGTGCCATTGCCCAGGACTAAGAGAGATGACAGTTCCTAGGGCTAGTAGGATGTTGCAGAGCCTGAGTTGAAAACTTCTCTGCTTTGGATGGACCATTGTGTGACTTTTTGGCCCAGAGCAACCCCAGTTTTGTAGTATGGACACGAGAAGGGGAGCAGTTCTTTAGAAAATTAAAAGATAAATTGACCAAGGCTCCCTCTTTAGCTCTTCTGTACCCAGGGAAAAAAGTTGAATTATACATGGATGTCAAGTAGGACCATGCCAGGGGAATTTTAGTGCAAGAGCATGGAGTCATGCAGAGACCAGGAGTTTATTTTTCTAGGATGATAGACTCAGTGGCTAAGGAGTGGCCTTATTGTCTGCAGAATTGTACAGCTACAGTCCTAATGGTAACTGAGGCCAAAACTGACCACAGGAGGATCCCTTGCTGTCAAGGTCCCACAACAGGGCAAGACATTACTAGCTAGAAAGGCTTCTAATTGGAGGAGGAAATCAAGAACTGGGGGGGGGATGGTTTAACCCAGCTTCTTGCCTGACTGGTCCCGAGGGAGAAGAAACAGAGGTAACATCTCCAGACTCGGGCTAGGGAGGATTTGAGAGGTACCCTTTGCCCAGATGGGGACAATGCATTTAAATATTCATGGATCTTCAAGTGTAATAGAAGGGAAGCAAGCCACAAGATATGCCAACACTAAGGGAATGGAGCTGCTAGAAGGAGGAAAGCTACTGTCTACCTGGCAGCCCAAACTGAAGAAATGTATTCTCTAATAAGAGTCTGTGAATTACACCAAGGCAAGGTAATGAATGTCTTTAAAGATTTTAAACATGCATATGAGGTGGTACATATGTTTGGAAAATTGTGGGAAGGAAGAAGTTTATTAACTTGCTGAGAAAAGGCATTGATACATACAGATAAAGCCATTGGGGCTCTATAAGAGAGGCGGAAGCCTTCCTCAAAACCTGTGCTGCGCTTGGTCTTTTTGTTCTGGCAAAACGGGCTATTGAGGGCTGTCTGATTTGTGCTAAGGCCAATGGAGGAGGCATAAGACAAAGAGAGGATGACCATGGGCTTGTGCACCCGTTCCAATGATGCCAAGTAGACTTTACTAAGATGCCCCATATAGGGTGGCTGTGACAGATACATTCCTTTCCCAGCTCATCCTGGCCTGTTCCTTACATGCAGCCCTGTTTTGTTGCTGCCCACCAGCGATCGATCTAATTCTGGCAGGCGCCATCGTCCTGATTTCTGTTCTCACTGAGACTTAACRAAAACAGTCCTCAAGGCTGYRTCGTAAACAGGRAGATAAGGCCAACACACTAACCTAAGTCTTTGAAGTTAAAAATATGACTACAAGCCAATCATCTTATTCCATAAATACTCGGACAGCCTGAGAGCCSCTTTGAGCTCTCCTGACACGGCTGCGGCCTGCACACCAGGATCTCCCCTTGGGCAGGGACGCCTCTCAAGGTTACTCCTCGAGGTTCCTCGAGAGATCTGCCTTTCCACCGCAGATTTGTGGTAAGTGAATATAGCACGCGCGCTTTCTTGCTTTCTTCCTTGCTTGCTCTCTCTCTCTCTCTCTTTCTTTAACTTTACTTTGTAACATAAGCACCCTCAGTCATAAACCGTTGACCAGGTCTGGGACTAGGATTGGATTCAGCCGCACCCAGACTCCTCTCAGAAGGAGCCTGGAAAGCAAGGGGGTCCAATCTGAACSTCRTGACCCAACRGGAGGGTATCCCAAGATAATCCTGTATCATCTTGTGCCTCCATGTAGTAAATAATGGAGCGATCTTGCCATAGAATCTCGTGAAATCATTATTATACTAATAAATCATATTGTTAGTTMTCTGTTTGAGTGAAGTGCATTTTGTCACTCACCCCTGCCACCACTTGTTCCGTGACAGTGGCTTATGCATTTTCTGGTAATAATATGTCAGCTAACAGGATCACCCGAGGCATTTCTGACTGCCGGCTGCCTCAGCAACAACCAAGTTTGCAATTAAAGTGTTCTCAGAACAAATAATTCCAAGATATGGGTTGGTAGAGGTGATAGAGTCAGACAGAGGCACTCATTTTACAGGAAAGGTCCTTCAAGGTGTCATGACTGCCCTGGGGATTCAATGGGACTTGCATACTCCTTGGCATCCATGGTAAAATGGAAAGGATGAATCGCAATATTAAAAGGCATCTTTTGAAATTGGTGTTAGAAACTAAGATGCCATAGACATGATTTTTACCATTAGCTTTGGCAAGAATAAGAACAAAACCTARGGGAGACAATTCARYTGTCCCCTTTTTGAAATAATGTTTGGGACTCCCTACCCTGCCAACACACAAACTGGTAGGGAGGTGGAGAAAAGTAATTTATATTTAAAGCAATATGTGGCAAGAATACTTTGGTCTTGTGAAGTCTCTCCAACAGGAAGCCCAGCTTGCACAGACCCTCCCCTTTAATTTTGCAGTTCAACATCCYAACAGGCAACTGGGTCATGCTCAAAGAATGGAAACACATGGAGGGAGGCAGTGGTTGGGTGTAGGCGGCCGGGCAGGCTCTAACTCCTGAGTCCCTTGGCGAATGGGGAAAAGRAGAGGGCCACCACGGCAGGGAAATCAGGATGAAAAGGGGGGCTGCGTCCCCCAGCAACCTGAGAGACCCCACASGGATATGCCTGGTGGACTCTCCCTTTATTCAAATAAAGTTTTGGGTCTCCTCTGTCTCCTTTTGGACATACAGATCTTGCCAGCGAGATTTTTCCGCACATCACCCTCCCCGGGGGTGTTCAAGCAAAATGTAGATGAGGCACCAGGGGGACATGGCTTAGCACGTGGCGTTGAAAGGTTTGTGGTTGGACTTGATGATCTGCAAGGTCTTTTCCAAACGCGATCCAATGATTCCACGATCCTATGAACACCGAGGAGGGTGGAGGGGAAGGGGGGTCTCGGGTGAGCAGCCCAGACAAGGCTCGCGGAGGAGCACCCGCTGCCCGACGAGGCGACAGGAGCAGCGGGGCCGCAGCCGGAGCCAGGCACAGCCGCCTCGCGCAAAATGGCGGCTCTCCCCGGCGCCGCCAGCCCCGCGGAGGGCGCGGCCAACCGAAGGGCAGCGCGGCCGCC
>NW_020455692.1:156193-227171 GCF_003342845.1 Nothoprocta perdicaria | reverse complement strand
GCCCGTGCCCCCACAGAGGAGGAGCGGGCCGAGGAGGAGGCTTTCGAGGACGGGCTCGTCGCCGAGCGCCTGAAGGAGGACGTGGTGAGGTGGAGGGCAGCGGCCTGGGTCGCTCCTGCAGCCCCTTCCCATGGGACGGCGGCCCCGGGGACAGGGTGTCCCTCCCCCAGGACACGGAGGGTGCAGGACTCTCTCACAGACGCTTGTCCTTCCTCCCCAGCTCGAGCAGAAGGGCCGACTGCAGCGGCCGGTCGCCAAGGATGTAAGTACGCAGAGCCGCGGGGCTTGGTGCCCTTCTGCTTTGGGCAGCCACAGCGACCGCCTTCGGAGAAACACTTCCGTGGGCAGTTGTTGGGGGCAGACGGTGCCCGCCGCCTGCTCTGCCCCAGTCCTAGCGCACGGGCTTCCCATGCTTGTGCCGAACGCGAAGGGAAGGGCCCTTCTCCCTCCCTGGGATGTTGGCGGTACCTGATTTGCGCCCCGGAGGAAGGGAGGGAGGTTGTTTTGAGACCGTTTGCTATGTAGGGATACAGACCTTCTAGAAGCCGCAGCGTGGCAGGGGAGCCCTCTGCTTGGGGAAGTACTTGGGGTTCACACCAGGGAGAGACCCTGCTCATAGCCTGCTGTCTCTCCATTCAGGTGCAGCCTCCCGATCCAGACATCATCCGAGTGTTGCGGGGGCACCAGCAGCCCATTACCTGCCTTGTCATTTCTCCAGATGACAAGTTCATCTTTTCAGCTGCCAAGGATTGCTCCATTATTAAATGCAAGTCTGATTCACTCTTTAAGGGATAAATCCATCTATTCCCTCTGCTGAAATCCTGCAGAGCCCTGCTGCAGGAGAACTGCGGGGTCTTGCTGGGGGTGTTGGGCTCTCCCAGGAAATGCTGGAATCGTGGGGAGAAAAGGGAAGCTCTCCCTAGAGCATGGGGACCACGGACTCCAGGACACGACCATTGGCAGGTCCAGGGTCATCATGGTTGCTTCGTCTGGAGAGCTGTTCAGGGTTTATCCTCCCCTTTATGGGGAGAGTGAGATGTCAACTTGCCATATGGGGGTGGGCAAGGATTTCCATCATTTGACTACTGTTCTTTCTACTACTGTTTCCRTCTTGACTACTGTTACACTGTTCTTGTAGGGGAGGTGGAGAGTGGGAAGAGGCTGTGCGTGGTGCCTCGAGGGAAGAAGGGCACTGAAGAGCAGCAGGCAGGGCACACAGCTCACATTCTCTGCATGGCTATCTCGTCAGATGGCAAATACCTGGTAAGTGACAGGGAGTCACCTGGAAGGTAGTTCTGCAGCTGCAGATTTAGCCTGTTAGATTAAATGAGCCCCCCCAATCTTTCTAGAKTTGGTGGCCTGTTCCCAGAATGGGACCAGCTGGAATGCCCAGAGCTTAGGAGGGCAGTGGGACTCCAAGGCAAAGGTTTCAGGCATCTCCTGCTTTCTGACAGGCAACTGGAGACAGGAACAAACTGATAATGATCTGGGAGGCAGCCACTTGCAAGCACCTGTACAAGTTCACCGGTCATCGCGATGCCGTGTCGGTAAGTGGTGCGAGCTGTGGGCATTGGCTCTGCTGCCCCTCGGTCAGGCAGCTGTGTGCAGCTGTGCTGTTCCTGGTGACTCTTACCTGGAGGGCTTGGTTACACTTTCTACCTCGCAGGGGCTGGAAGATGGGGAAGGAATGCTCAAGGACTTATTTGAGGATATGCAGAGCTGTCTTGATGTGCCTCTGTCCCCATGAGGGATGGGCTTTGTACCCCTGCCCCCAGCTATAACTGCTTATCAGTGCCATTCCAGGGCATTTGCAGGTCTGTGAACCTCTTGTTGTCCCCAGAGGGGTAGCTTGGACATATGGTTCCTCCGAACAGGGCAGTCAGTTTGTGGGGCAACCCCTGACTTTGGGGTGATCCTTGAGAGATAGATGGAAAAGGGGAGATTTGTAGCCATGCACATGTCCATCTGTCTCTCTATTCTTCCGCAGGGCCTGTCCTTCCAGAAGGGTACACACCAACTGTACAGTGCTTCCCACGACCGCTCCGTCAAGGTCTGGAATGTGGCGGAGAATGCGTACATAGAGACCCTGTAAGACCCTGGTCGGGTAGCGGGAGGGAAAGAGAGCGCTGACTCTCTGGGCAGAGCAGCTGGCCAGCCTACTGACCAAAGGCATCCCCAGACCTGGGACCCCAGGTCTGGGAGGTACCTGCAGCCCTGCACAGAGGCAGGGGAGCAGAGTGCTGTGACTCAGGTCAGCCCTCCCACCCCCCTCTCCCTCCAGATTTGGGCACCAGGATGTCATCACAGGACTGGACAGCCTGAGCCGAGAGTGCTGTGTGACCTCGGGGGGACGGGACGGCACAGTGCGGATCTGGAAGATTCCTGAGGAGTCACAGCTTGTATTTTATGGGCACCAGTAAGTCTGGGGCAAATGAGTGGATTTATGTAGCCTATGAGCATGGGAGTGAAGTGGGTGCTGCATATTACGCCAGCAGATGCCCTAGTGAGCCCTTGGGTGCATGGGGCTTCATCTCCGTTCCCGTGGCAGACTCCCAAAGCGCACTGAGAACCAGTATTAAACACCCACTCTCTTTAGGGGCTCTATTGACTGTATTCAGCTCATCAATGAGGAGCACATGGTGTCAGGTGCAGATGATGGGTGAGTGCCAGGAGTGGGGCCATGCTGGGAGTGGGCACAGCCATGCCCTCTGCACCTCCATCACCACCTGCTCTCCCCCGGCAGCTCTGTTGCTCTGTGGGGGCTAACAAAGAAGAAGCCGCTGGCGGTAGTGAGGCAGGCTCATGGTACACATGGCTCCCACAGCCTGCAGCAGCCGTACTGGATCTCAGCGGTGGCTGCCCTGCTCAACAGTGACCTTGTCGCTACAGGTGACTTGTGCTGCGAGACCTTTGCTTTTCCTCTTGCTTTGAGGAGATGGATAGGAGGAAACAGGGCAGGGGGCCTTGCTCCCATCTTAAAATTAGGGGGATCTCTGTTTCTCTACCCCAGGCTCACACAGTGCCAACGTGAAGCTGTGGAAATCTGGCGAGGGCTTTCGGAAACTGGAGCCCCTCTTTGACATCCCCGTGGTATGGACAGGGCAGGGTGGGGAGGCTGGAAACGTTGCAGGGCTTAGCTCTGTTCTGTTGGCTCAATGTGGGGCTCTCCAGGAGGCCACACATGAGGGCTGGGTGACTCAGTAAAGTTGTCATGCTGGACCTGCCTGCTCCTCATGCCCACCCTCTTCTCCTTCAGGTTGGCTTCGTCAACAGCCTGAAGTTCTCAGCAGCGGGTGACTTCCTCGTTGCTGGCCTTGGGCAGGAGCACCGGTACCGTCCCCTTTACTCTGGGTTGTGGGTGCAAAGCTCCAACCGGGTAGAGACATAGAGGGCTCAGGTCCCTCCAAGGGCTGGACACCTTGATGCAGTGTCCTACCCAGGATGAGGAGGGGGAACACAGCTTGCTGTGAGGACAGGATCAAGCTGAACCTCATCTTTTTCTCATCTACAGGCTGGGCCGGTGGTGGAGAATCAAAGAAGCCAAAAACAGTATTTGCATCATTCCCCTGAAGAGGAAGGCAGGAGTGGCTGACAGCTCCTAAACCTCTTATTCCCCCATCTCTGTCCCCTGGTTCATTAAAGCCTCTGTTGTTTATAGACTTGCTTTTGGCATCATTACTGTGGCTGCTGCCATGGGACAGGGAGAGCTTGAGCATTTCTGCCCCTCAGTATTGGAGTCAACGTGTGTGCCCCTCTTCCCTCACCCCTCCACCCCGCTTGCAGGGCCTTCAACGGCACCCTAAGCTAGCCTGTGGTTCTTGCTTGTGCACATGGCCTTGCACCCTAATAGCTGCCCTCTTCTCAGAAGAATCAACTAAAGAAAAGAAAAAAAAAACACTTTATTTACATAAAATTACCCCAAAAATCACAATCTGGCTCACAGAAAAAAATACCTATTCTTAAAAACTTGGCTGGACTCAAATACACAGGGCAAATCACTCAACCTGGGCCAAAAACCTGAACTCCTGCGCTCTGCAGCTGGCTGATTAAGGGCTGTAGCGGAGGGTTAGACATGATCCTTACTGTCACGTTCCCTGTCCTGAGTGCTTTGTGCCAAGATATCCTCTAGAAAAAACTAAAAACACCATGAGGGTACAGAGGTGGAGTACTCGGGCACAACCTGCCTGTGCTTTTTCAGGGGGATAGGGCAAGGAGAATTGTGACGAGGGCCAGTGCAGCTGTGGATGTTTAGCTTGGGTGCATGAGTGGGAGGTGAGGCTAGTGCCACAGGTGGGACATGCCCTGGGCCACGTACCTAGCTATGGCATCCAGGGAAAGCATGACGTGTAACACAACTCCTTGCATGGTGTGTAATACAGCTCGGCCTGAAGGGAAAGTGATGCCCATCACAGTTCAGCACGAGGAAAGAAGAGCATGTGCCATGGCACAGTGCGAAGGAAGCGCAGTGAATGACAGCTCAGTGCAATATGTAACGGGAACTGGTGGAAGGGAAGTGGCGTGTGTAACAGCTCAGTGTGCTGGACAGGTGATGAATGGTGGGGCTTAGCGTGAGCCAAGTGTGCTATTGGAACATGGCACAGCGTGAGGGAAGCCCAGTGTGTCGTGGCGCAGTGTGAGAGCAGTGGGACGCGTGATCATGGCTCAGTGCAAGGAAAGTGTGCAATGGCACACAGCTCAGCGCCAGAGAAACGCATCGTAACACTGCTCAGTGTGAGGGAAGTATGTTGTGTACCCCAGCTCAGTGCACAGGCTGGGAGGTTCGCATGAGGCTGGGGGCTGAGCCTCTTTGCAGACTCGGGGCCCCCAACAGCATTGCACGAGGCCAAGGTGCGTCCTGCTCTCTGGATTCTGCCTTGGGCAATGCCCTCACCTCGATGAGGAAGCTCAGGTGGAGTGCAGCCTTGGGGCTCTTGCTGGAGCTGGGACATCCCACGGGGGCTGGGGCTGCAGCACCTTGGAGCAGCTAGCCCGTCTTTCACAAGGATGACGTTGTGGAGTCCACCACCTCACGACCGTTGCACACCGTGGGCACATACTGTGAGGCAGAACCTGACCAAGAAGTTGCAGTGAGCAGCATGTTAGGGTCTGCCATCAGCCTTTTCCCCCAGCCCAGGACATCCCACTCTAGGGAGTGGTAGGTGCCTCGAGTGGTAGGTGCCTGCATCCTTTAGTGTGGGTGGTGGGCATCCAGTGTAGCTGCATCTCACTGTGCTGCAAAATAAGTGTTGGGACAGCTGTATCCCACTGGGTTAAGGTTGGGGGGAAAACAGACAATGGGTGCCTGTGGTGGGCACGAGTACCCTAGGCCGCTGCATCCCATGGGGGTGATGAGTGCTCTGGGCTACTGCATCCCATTGCCCCATCTCTTCCCATTAGGATGAGGCAATGAGCACCCATGAATATACCCTCCAGCAGGCTATGCCACGGCCTTGGGGCTAGCAGCCAGGTGGAACAAGGAGGGGACAAGCTTTGGGAGGGGGAGCAGGGATGATCAGCTGGGCACACAACAGTGTTCTTCACGCTGCTGTTTTCAACCACGTCCAACTCCCATCCCAGCTTTCCTCCAGCCTCTTGCACTCCAGCAGTTAAAACTGAGATGCTGCCTCCCCAGCCCTCTCCTGTACCCCTGCTGCACTCACCATGGGACTGGCTAGAGCCTGCAGCTGCCACGCTGAACCGAGTGGTGCCCACGCGGTGGCTGGCGACATTCTTCTGAGGCTGGAAGAGGATGATGTGGAGTTTGGGAGTGAAGAGGCAGCCAAGGACCACGGTGCCGCTGAGGCTCACTGAGATGCACATGGTGGTGGTCTGGACCTGGAGATGGGGTAGTAGAGGCAGCCATCAGGCCAGGCCTGCAGGCTCAGCAAGGTGCTAAGAAAGTTCTTCTGAACTGGTGTGCCATGAGCCCTCTGCCCAAGCAGGGCAAGAAGAAGCCTGCCCTGGTACTTCACCAAGTTCCAGGGTGYGGAGGATGCTGTTGAGCCTTACGGAAGGGCCATTGCCATGTGCACCCTGCTCCATGGGACAAACTGAGCAGTGGGGAGATCTAGCACACTCCTCCCTGCCCTTCCCAGACCAGGCCCTAGTCAGAGCCAGGGACAAGGTGCCGGGGCCAGCATTCATGTTTGGCTCCCCTTTTGCACATGTTTGCACCACTCGAGTGGAGCGGATGCCACATACCATACCAGATCTCCTCATCAGGGTAGCGTGGCAGGCTGAAACCTCAATGCCATGGAAAAGAAAACCTCATGCCAGGCCAGTGTCTACATCAGGCAGAGATTTATGGGCAGAAGGAGGCCACTGTCCCAATGGAGACACACTTCTTGTGCATGGTATAGCCTGGGAAATACCCCAAGCAACCCACCGATGTGCTCCATGCACTGGGCCTTGCGAACATCCCCATTTTGAACTTTTCCTGATGTGAGACTCCAGCATGACTGTAACAAATTTCTGTTCCCACTAGGGGCTGCTGTTTCTCTGTAGAAAATCAAGAGCTCAGTCATTCTCATCATCTCACCACACTGCCAGCACCCACAAGGTCCAGACAGGACAGACATGGGCCGCCCCTTTCTGGAAACCAACATTGCTATGCATCTACTGGCTCCCCAGACCTACCACAGTGTGCTCCACACTCTCCAAGACTGCTTGACCTTCCCAGACTGCAGAAGATCCATGCTCAGTGTTTGTCACCAGGGGGGAATGGGAAAAAAGGTTGATCAGGGTTCTCTTGTGCCCCCCGCTCACAGCCAGGTCCAAGGAAGGTAATTATTGAAGAATGGGAGTTTAGAAGGGTGGGAAACTGGTCAGATGGGTGCTCTGAAGAGCTCAGGGACAATGTGTGCCATCCGCACCCTGATCAACATCTTGCCAAGGGGCAGTCATGCCTTCAGGAAACATAGCCCCTTCAGACCTACCCTTTTAGCACCATCTGTTGCCATGCTTCACCCATTCCTAAATGCCCCAAGATGTAGGTGACCATCACCTTTATGAGCTTCAATCTCAAAGACTCCCTTCCCCAGATTCACTCATCACTCAGCCACAGGGCTTGCAGGGCCCATATCATAAGGACCAGCCAGGCCAGGGTCTGCTTRATCTCCCCAAAATTTAGACTCTTACTCGGTAGTCACTGGAGGTCACATAGAAGATGGGTAGGAAGGCCAGCCAGATGATGCAGGTTGTGTACATTGTGAACCCAATGAACTTAGCTTCATTGAAGTTCTCGGGGCATTTCCGTGTCTTGAAAGCGTASACCGTACACAGGACAATCAAGAGGACATTGTAGGTGAGTGAGATGAGCATGTTGGAGTCACGGTTGTTGCACTTAAGGATGACAATGTATCTCTTGTCAGGTTCTGTCTCCTTGCCTGTACCAGGGGTCTCCACCAGCAGCCAGATAATAACAATGATCAGCTGGCAGGAGATAAGGGCCATGCAGATGACCACCTGGGATGTGGGGCTTATGAAGCGTGGGCGCTGCACCCCTTCCTTCACACCGCTGAAGATCCTGGCTATGCGATTTGTCTTGGTCAAGAGGGCCGAATAGCAGACAGCAAAAGATGTGCCCAGCCCCAGGCGCCGAAGTGTGCACACCTCAGTGGAAGGCTTTGCAATGAAGATGAAGGTCATGCTGTAGCACATGAGGACCCCTGTGAGGAGAATATAACAGAGTTCCCGCCCTGAGGCCTTCACGATGGGGGTGTCATTGTTCTTGATAAAGACCCCAAAAACAAAGAGGGTGGAGATAAATCCCAGGCAAGAAATAGTGACAGGACCAATGGCCCAAACATCTTTCCAGCGGATGTACTCTTGGGGCAGCTCAAAGCAACCATTCAGGGTCTCATTGGGCCAGTAACCAAGACCACAGTCCATGCAGGTGAATTCATCTAGCAGGTATTCATAAGGCTGGCAGGGGATGCATATCCAGCAGCATATGTCTCCAGGCTGCATGCTCTTTATCTCATTTTTCTTGCATGGGTCACTGCACTGGGACACAGGGACAGACGTCTCAGCCCAGGGGATGAGGCTGGTGTTGAGAATGAGCCCCTCAGCCCAGTAGCCCACCTTCTGATACCGATACCGCCCATCCACATAGTGATAGTTGAAGATATTGTAGCGCCCAATCCCATCACCAAAGCGATCAAATCGAACAACACTCTTGGTATCTGCTGGCCTGAATGGAGCTGTGGGGAGGAGACAGGGAGACTGTTACCAGCTTCATATTGTCAGTATGCTGCAACTGTATTGCTCAGCATAGCTCACTGATCCCTCTCCCCTCCACACCCCTGCCTGTTGGACACGAGACGACTTGCTCCCAGTGTAAGGATGATGTTGCATCCAGGAGATGAGAGAGACATGTCTAAGCTGCTAAGGTCAAGAGCAAATTTTCAGGCTGTTCCCTGCCTTCATGACAACCCAGCAGGAATTGCTTCCATGGGCAGACCAGGGTCACAAAAGCAGTGGCAGAGAATTATCTCTCCACATGTCTAAGAGCTCCCTGGCCAATTCTGTAGAAGCAAAGTGTGTGGAGTGAGGAGAGGGAGATTTCGAGCTCCTGTGCAACATTCTTGCCTTCCTACTATGTACATAGCACAGACAACCAGATTCAGTCCAGATTATGGAGACGGTATTTCAGATTCATCCCCAGATCTGTCCCTGGTCAAAATCTCCCTCCAGTTTAGTGCCTAAAACAAGGGGCTAAAGTACAGAGCCTACAACCAAAGTCTCCAAAGATATAGGGGCTTTGGGAAGGAGTTTAGGAGTGGGAAGGAAATTTGTGGGACCCAGTCCCATACATTCATAGTAGTCTGCCAGCAACTCCTGGAGAAAGAAGGCTTGGATTTCCTCCAGAGAATGATTCTGTGGATATTAGTGTCCTGGGAGAACCACACCCCACTCTGTCAGGGATCCCAGTTTAGGCACACTGGAGAAATTGTTGGGTTAAAGGTGAAATCTGGCTCTCTCTCATCTTCTCTGGCCTGCCATCCATCCCTTTCAGATGGGTGGTCAAACCACTTCTCCATCTCTGAACTTACCATCAAAATTAACATTGAGTATGAAATCCTTGTAGAACCTCTTGCCATTAACAGGCTTCATGGACTCGCAGAGTTTGGTGGCATTGGAGCACAGAGCCTGGTGCATGTTGTGAAGAGAGTGAGCCATGGCGTAGACTGCGTTAATCACAAATGTGATCTTGGACTCTGGCTCAAATTTGCCTGTCTTYAGGGAGTACCGACTGCAGTCCTGGGTGTGGAAGCTACACTTGAACTTGTGCTCCCAAAACTCCCGAAACCAGGGATTTCGGCTATTGTTGTAGGGATTGAGATTACGGAAGTAGGCAGCAAACTCTTTAATGGGGTATGCTGCCAGCTCGATGGTGATGGCTCCCTCAGCAACAACTTCTCTGCCAGCCACCACGCTCTCCAAGGCTCCCCACCCATCACTGGCCACCCACATGAAGGACACATTTGCTCTGTGAGCAGCTGCCAGCAGTTCCCGGGCATCTTCGCTTCGAGTGAACAACACAACCACTCTGGCATTGGGCTTCTGCAGCAGGGCCCTGACCACACCATCATAAGTCTTTTTATTCATGGAGCGTCCCACTTTCTCTGAGGTAGCAATGCAGATGTTGCGCATGCGGGCTTCTTGCTCAAAGGCCTCTATGCCTGTCTCACCATAATCACCTTCTGAGGCCACAGTGGAGACATAGGTCCAGTTGAAGAAGCGAAGGATCTCTGACATGGCCTTAGCTTGGTAGAAGTCTGGCGGGACAGTGCGGGCAAAGTAGTCATAACGGGACTTGTCGCTGAGCTTGGCACTCGTGGAAGCATAGCTGATCTGTGGGATCTGGAAGAGTCGCAGCAGGTTGGCTACCTGTGTGGAGCAAGAGAGAGAAGCATAATGTACAGGGGACATTGTCCAGCCATAGTCTGCTCTTGCAGCTCTCCTGAAGACATGTCCCAAAGAGGGACATCCCCACTGTAAGATCCCTACCCAATGCTATGTGTGAATGGATCAGCCAGCCATGCCATGGATCCTAAACACAATAGTATTTTGTAGAGCAATCCACATCTGGTTGCTCAGARACCACTGGTTTCTCACTGCTCAGCAACCTGCTCACAGCAGGCAAGCAGATGGGTGGAAAGCTACGCTTACAGGATCACCCAAACCCTTGTATGGGTGCTGGAGCACAGCTGGATGTGTGGTCCTAGTACAGCTGCAACAGATTCAGGCCACAAAGCAGCCAGGTGCTTGCAAGGGTGATCATGGAAAGACCAGAGGGAAAGACCCAGAAGRTGTCCCAGCTGTTTCTGAGACCTGCGGAGACTGCTGTGGCCCCTGCAGCAGACCCACTCACTGGCTCTCACCACCTTGTTCCACTCATGCTGGAGAAGAGACATCAGGGTGTCTAGTGAGTAGAAGGTCTTGGGGTCATTTTCCCAGCTGCTCAATAGAGCAATAGAGCAATAGCTGCAAATAATAATAATTATTTGCTCTCAGGAAACATGGCCATTTTGCTGGGTTCTCATTTCTTCTGGATCTTGCTTATTTCTTTGTTTTTCACATTCATACTCCCCTCTCTGAAATTCTGGTYAGGGGAAGGAATGAGTAAATGGACAAAAGGCAAAAGCAGAAAATCCACCTGAGGCGACCCACGAGAGACAGCAAAGACAACACACCTYGCAGTCTTGCAGCTCGAAAAGGCCCCCTCTGTATCACCACTGCCAACAGGCAGTGAAAAAAATGGGCCAGGAGCAAGGTGAGGACTCCCTACATGGCTTTCCTGCCCATTCCAAGCCAGATGGAGGAGGCTCCTGAAGGGTACTGAAGACTGAAAGGGGCTGCTGGCAGCCCACAAGCCCATAGCCCCCTGCAAAGGCCTGGCACAGCTGCAGTTTCCAGCCRCTCAGAAGAGAGCCTCATTGCCTTTCAAAGGGGAAAAAACACCGCTAATGAGGCTATTAAAAATCCAAGCAGTATGGGGGGAGAAAAGGCGGGAGAGGGGGGACAGGAGCCTTCCTGCCCATGGGAATGGGCAGCCTGAATGCCTATCTCTCCTCCCCATGCAAGAGCCATGCCACTTAATTGATATGGCCAAATATGTTTTTAACAGCAAATTGCATCTCCTAATGGGAGGAAGGCCGCAGCGAGCAGCAGCGCCTCTGCGTAGGTTCAGACCAGGCTGGGAGGTATTAGATAATAACTCTTCCCCAGTAAGGCTTGCGGCTCACTGGCCAAGCGCATGGGCCAGCTGCAAGGCTCCACATGTCCTCGAATAACCTCAAAATTCCCTCTCACAATTGTCTGGGAAGCGTGCTGTCTCAAGRGGTGCCCTCAGCACCAGGGCTGTCTATCTCCATGACTTGTCTTCCTCCATCCCACAGGTGGGGGAACACGGACACTTGCTAATAGGATGCTGCACACAGAAACTAGTGGATGTGCTTAGACAAGACCAAGGGACTTGTAAAATCTTAGAAATTGTGTTCTTAGAGAGCACAAAATCTTAGAGGGCTCACCAACAGCCCCGAGGTGTTGACCAGCTGCTCTAGCTGGCTGTATTGTTAGGAAGGATGCTTTTCCCAATCCCCCCGACAAAGCTGGGCCCTGGATTCATGGAGCCTCTAGTTCGGGAAGCAGAGCCRCATCACATCCAGGGTAACAGCACAGATCTCAGATGCTAGTGGCCCATTTCTGCAGGTGGACGCGAGGGATGTCTTCCTCATAACCTATTCCATTCGCGCAATGCTCTCAGGTGAATCCAGCGAAGACGTGGAGCTGTGTTTGACCTATGTTTGGTGCAGGGAATGGTAGAGTTGGGACCTGGCAAGCACCATTCTAGCTGGCATCTCTTTGTCACCTCCCCATCTCATGTCTGATGGTGTTAACATCCATCTTGTCACAGGCAAGAAGGGCTCTGGAAGCTGGGTCCTCTCCCACAGACCTGCTGGAATGGCCCCCAAGGAGCCATTCTGATGTCAGGGGATATCACAGCTGCACTGGAGGGTGTCCACACATGCATCAATGCATTCAACCCTTCAGGAACAGTAGTCACGGGGTTGAAAGTGAGTTGACCTTGGCTGCTGGCACGCTCTTCCTCCCACTACACAACATGCTCAGGGAATGACCACACACAAGAGCCAGGTATCAGGATGATGAAGGAGCCCTGACTCCCCGCTATTACACTGGGAAGGGACAACTGGGATAATGCAAGATATTCCATGGCAGCCAGGTCTTCCAGAGTAGCCTATGAAGACTGTGGTGCGTGGACTCCTTCCCCTGACATGGCTCCAGTCCTGTGCTGGATGCTGTGGCTCATCTCCTGAGGCTCTGGTTAGGGGAACTGAGAGACCCCATGAACGCTAACAGGGCCAAACCAGAGAGACACAATACCTCCTGCGATTTCTCTTTCTCCCAKCTCTGCCCCTTTATGTGTGGGTTTGCACTCTAGTTTGTACCTGGGCCAGGGCACACTTCCCCAGTAGGCTGTTTTAGGCTCCTTTGAGTGACAGAATAGCTACAGGCCACAGTCCATGTGCAGGACAGCATTTAGGTGCTGAGGCATCTTCTGTCAAGTGTGTCTGCAGACCCAGGAGCAGCTGTGCTGCATCTATCCCTGGCAGCAACCAAAGAAGCTGCCCAAGAAAGTCTTGGGTGACACTTCCCATATGCTCCTGGTCTCCAGGGATTTGCAGCTCATTCCAGCTTCCCCACTTGAGCAATTCTCCCAGAGGCTGTCTCTACAGATTTAATAACCTTCAAGAGCCTGCTTTTCGATAAACTTGCCCAAACACTCCAAACACTCCAAACACTCTCCTCAAACACTCAAAAATTCTAGCTGCCAGACTCCTGCAGCAAGGAGTCTCACCAGTAAATATGACTAGGAGAAAAACACCGTCTTTAGTTCATTTTGAACCACCTCCAGGTTGCATTCAGCCCCCAAATTCTTTTCTTGAACAACAGGGAAGAGTTGTTTCCTCTCCAGATCTGAATCAGCCCCAGGTTTCCAATGTGTGCCATGTTCACAAGGGATCCCATGCTCCATCTCTGCAGCAGGAAGACCATCATGCCAGTGCAGCTGTGGCCATGCAGGTCTGGTGGCACAGGCAGCTGGTCCAACAGGCCCTGTGTCAGGCCGTGAACAACGTGCTCAGCATCCAGACCCGATGGCGCGAAGCCATTGCCCAGCAGCGGGAGGAGAGGCGGTATTATCGGTGGGTATTATCGGTCTACTTGAGGCTGGAGAGTGTGAGTGTCATTCTCCAGGTCCATGCCAGAATGTGGAATGCCAGGACCCAGTACAAGAAGTACCAGAAGGCAGCTCAGACCATTCAAAATAGCTAGTGGAAGACCAGGGAGCTGAGAGGGCTGGCCAGCAACCACAACACAGGGGATGGTGTGGACCTGAATATCAAGATAATCATTGGAAAAGGAGCTCCTGCTACAGCTCTCATGTTTTGGCAAGCAACGGAAGGGGAATAAAGCATTTCCCATCTGTTCCCAGCCTGGCTAGTGTCCATCTCTGAGGGAATTGGCAGGGAATGATTCTGCCATGGCTCTAGTCGCAAACGTCTCTGCTAAGGAGTTGGTGTTGGGCAGGCCCAGCAGGAGYCTCCACAACCTGTGATGGGGAGACCTCAAGGGGTAGCCCTGGCACTGGCAGGACTGCAGATCCCCAAATTAATAGCCAGATGGGGCTGGCAATGCCATGGTAGAGAAATAGCTCCTAGTGTAAGCTTTGTGGCCTTCCTATCTGATGGGCCATTGTCCCCTCCACTACCTACGGGGCACACCATAGCCTCAGAACAMGTAGACTGCAATGGCAGCCAGGAGCAAGCACGGAAAGGTGCAAGGGAGAGGAGGGCAGCTGCACCCACCCCTTGAAGTCCTAAAAAAACAGAAATGGCATGTTTTGTTTATCAGAAAGTTAGACACACACACAATACACTGCCGGGGAAGGCAATAGACATGTAGCCAAGAAAGAGGACAGCCTAAGGCTTCCCCATTTGAGGCAGTGCTGGGCCAAGAAAGGCTGAGATATTGCAGCCTTGTAACCAGGTCATCCCCCATTGCCATTTCTGCCAACCACTCAGGTCAATCTGAGACCCTTTTGCCTTCCTGTGTAGTACCTGGATGGAGACGTCACTGTAAGATCCCCCAATGACACCAGTGATGGCTGTGGGCACATCATCATGGACCGCATAGGAGCCATCAGGGCAGATATGCTCTGAGCCATCCACCTTGGTCAAGGACGCACGGACAAAGTCAAGTGACTGCTCCAGGGCATAAGTGTCTTTGGAGCAGGTGTCAAGGATGTGGGCACCCAGAGTGACCCCTGGCAAGATGCTTGAGTCCTTGTTGATCTCATCCAGGGCAAAGAGCATAGCCTCAAGACGCTGGATGCCCCGATGCTCATTGATTTTGCCACAGTCTTCACTCCCCACACCTTTCTCGTGCACGGGAAAGAGACCTCCGATGACTAGGTCCCCCTCAATGCTGATCTCCTTCTTGCCAGCTGGGCCATGACCACTGGCCAAGCAGGCAGCTGAGTGTAGCAGCCAGACCCAGAGGGCACCTGGGACCACCATGGGATGCAACAGTGCTGGCAGGGGGACATGCAGTACCCCCTGTTGCCAGTTTCCACCCATCAAGGTGAGAGGAGCTGGTCCCAAAGCATCAGATGGTAGGGGATCAGAGCCACACAGTATCAGCAGGAGAAGACAGTGCTACCCAGGCMGAGCACTCAGCACCTGGAAAAGCAGAAACAGGAGACAATGAGTCTGAGGACTGCAAAGAGAGACAGGGACCATGTCCCACCAGCACATATGCTGCAAGGGGATGTTCAGAGATATCATGCCTGGAGACTGAGCATCAGGCTTGGGGGACCCAGAGAACCTAGTGCTCTTCCAGCAGCAACAAGGGTGGGCTTGTCTGTGTTCTCCATCCCAGTGTGCCCACACCAGTCTCTCTGTCCTGTAGGGGGAGGCCCACTCCTATCCTGCAGAGGAGTAGGAGAGAACCAAGCAGATGTGACAGCCCCAGCAATCACCCTGGATTCCCAATACGTGAATATATGACAAAATTAGAGAGAGACAAGTTAGAGCATGGGGTCTAATCCTAGCACAAAACCTTCCAGGAGCTGTTGGCATGTTCAAGGCAGGCTGGGAGCTAACTCCTGCAGCAGCACCAAGCAGAGTGTCCAGGTAGGACCAAGATTTCAGTCCCACTAGAGTATCAGGGAGAGGGGAAAGGAACCACAGAGGGCACCGAGCAGCAGGAATGAAATGCAGTGGCAGGGACATCACCCAAGGCAGGGATGTCACCCAAGGGCAGGGATGTTGTCCAGGGCAGAGATGTCACTCAGGGACAGGAATATTACCCTGGGGCAAGGCTATCACCCAGGGCAAGGAAGTCATTTGAGGCAAGGACATCGGCCTGCGCTGAGCAGACAGACCCAACACTGACTCCAAGTAGAGCACCCTAACTCAAACCACAGCACTGCCTGCCTGGATGAGGCCTGCAAAAGAGCAGGACATTGCTGTTGAGTCCCATTTGCCAGCTGGACTGCCAAGCCCCAAGCTGACACACATGGACAACTCCTGTGTTCTTCTCTTTTGGACACTGCTTATTCATCCCCTTCCTTCTCTTTACACTAAATCTGGAAATTTCAGGAAAAGTAAAAGCTAGATCTGCTTGCTGATGTTGCATAAATCACCACAATGGAGCTAAGAAATCAAAGACTTCTTCTACAGACATGCCTTTTTTTTTTTCTGGATATAAACGAATTCTCTTCAGAGACTAGTTGTCTTTTCCCAAAACATGGGAGAGTTTTGTTTCCCATTTAAAGTCAACTTCTGCAAGTCTGGGATTTAGGTATCTGGGCCATGAAATTAGGAGCTGCCAGGAGAGCCAACAGCAACCTGGTGACCTCAGGATGCTCCAGAATGGGGAAGACACTACAGGTTCCTGATACCCAGGGGCAACACAGATTTGTGGCAATGGGAAAATACAGCTGGATGATTAATGTGGGACCTGCAATGCTGGACGATGTGATGGGAGTGATGGATGGTGATGCCAGATGTTGAGGATGCATGGTGATACCGGACAGTGATACTGGAAGACGATGCTGGACAGCAATGCTGGACAGCGATGCCAGATGATGATGCTGGATAGTGATGCTGAAGAGTGGTGCTGGACAGGGATGCTGGGCAGCGATGGCATTGCTGGATAGCGATGCTGGACAGTGATGCTGGATGACGGTGCTGGATGCCGATGCTGGATCATGATGCTGGATGGCGAAGCAAGACAGCATTGCTGAAGAGTGACACTGGATGGTGATGACAGACCGCAGTGTTGGACAGCAATGTTGTGTCCCCCACTATCCCACCCCAAGGCAGCACCACATCTTGCACCCATCCYCAGGGCCAAACCAAGGGAGCTCCTTGATGCCCACAAGCACACTCAGTGCCCACAGGGCAGGCAAATGTGCCCTGAATGCAGAAATGCTCACAGCCAAGGAGGCAAGCCCTAGGAAGCACAGTGAGAGAGCAGCCTCTTGAGGCTTCAGCGCCAGCTGGAAGGCAATCAGGAATGGATAGTGATTCTCTACAGTTGTCAACTCTYCTGAAGAGAGGAGGAGCAGTGCAGTGAAGGGTGTAATTTGGGAGCGATGTAGAGGGCAAGCAGCTGGAATTTCTTCCCTCATGCCCCCAAACTGCAATCTTCTCTCTCCCTGACATGACTTGGGCAGTACCCCACCTCGCTTGGGTGCCTTCTGCTCACAGGGACCCTCCCCCCAGGCACCTGAGAGCATTTCTTACTCACCCCCAATTAAAAAGAGCTCAAAGAAAAGACCAGGAAAGAGTCCCTGCATAATTTGAGCAGTAGACACACATTAGGAGGGATGGGTACATTGCTCCCAGGGTTTCCTCAACCAGAAAAGAAGCCAAGCACACATCAGTGTGGATCAGTGGCAAGTTGAGCTCTAATGTACAGGGTCAGCAATGCAGGGAACACCCCTGCTCCTTGGAGTTTATCTGTCCCTAGGGCAGCCAGCAAGACCATAGGATGAAGGGCGTCTTTGAGCTAAGCTCCTCAGAAACAGCAGCTCTCAAATCATCAGCAAGCTCAGTCAGAGAGTCCCTGTGATGGGTTATCACACACAGTACCTGCTTTAATAGGTTGATGTGGTGCTGAAAGGGAGGACAACCCCTCAAGAACCTCTGGGGAACTTCTTGGGAAGGGAAGCTAGTGGACAGGCTTGGTGACATCCCAAGTGCCCCAGGTAAGGCAGAGTCAAGTCCATCCCAGCAGAAGTAGTGCAATGGAGGGACTTTAGTCTGTTCCCAGTTCCCTCAAGAACTCTCTAACCTTGAGAACATCCTAACCACCTCCAGCAACTATGGCCTGCTCATCTCAGGCACCAACACATCTAGGAGCAGAGCGGAACTAGAGAGGTCTAGGCTATGGAGAGGCACTAAATGAGAGCCCATGTCCTCATGCAGGAGCACAGCAAGTAGAAAGCCAGCATTGCCCCACTTCCTGGAGAGATCATTTTGATCGTTTGCAGATCTTTAAAACCTGCTTGGATGCAGCCCTGTGCCATGTGCTCTAGGTGACCCTGCGTGAGCAGGGGGGTTGGACTAGATGACCTCTGAAGGTCCCTTCCAACCTTAAGCATTCTATGATTTCTATGATCATAGGCCTCACGCATGCACTGTGCTCCCGCAGGTACTGCATCACGGTCGGACTCCTCCCTTGGGGCCAGTACCACTGTAACTGTGCATGCACACAGGAGGATGAGTGTGGCCTGTGTGCACACTCAGCCCCTGGTGTAGGTTGCAGGTCAGGTGTTTGCACAGCTCTGCACACTGCGCACTCCCTCAGCGTCGCAGGGAGCACAGGATGTGTGCGCACCCATGTGTGCAGAGACGTGCTGCACGTGCACCCTCACAAACAGCTGCAGGGTGTGCACGGGGGTGGGCACCATGTGCACCCTCGCCCATTGGTGTATTCAGCATGCACATCTGTACAGCCACGCGTGTGTGCACATCAGCATGGGGTGCTCTGTGCCGACATCCGTACAGGGCATATCTGCCCAGATGTATGCACGCCATGTCTGTGCGCACATCTGCTCTGACCCATGCCGCATGCTGAGGTGCACACCCGCACATGTCRGCAGCTGTGCGCGCACCCATCTGCACAGCTGCACACATGTAATGCAGTGCACACCAACACCTGCGCCCGGCATGCACAGGATGCGTGCGCGTCTGTGCCAGGGTCTATTCCGTATGTGTGCACGCCTGCATAAGGGCTGCACTGTGCAGGYGCATACGTGCTACCTGGCCTCTCTGCGAAGCAGCAGGATGGCACATGTGTGTACGTGTGTCCCAAAGCTGATATACACATGCATGCTTAGCAGGCTGGGAAGCTTTAGGGGAGGGAGCAAAGCTTTGAAGTGTCTCTCCCSTCACTGCATTTCAGGGTCCCAGTTGTTCCCACAGGGCCATGGGCACCTCCGCTGGGCTCTCCTCCTGTTTTCGCAGGTTTTTGCATCTGCCCTTGTACCCCAGCAAGCCCTGCCACACAGTAAGGTCCGAGCACCCGTACCAGGGAACTCACCATGTCACCTCCAACCAGTAACCATTTAGCTCCTCCTGCCCAATCTGGAGAGAGCGAGGAGTAGCCAGGATAGCATGGGAAGCAAGGAAAGGAGCCCAAGGTGGTTGAGGCCACACAGCTCTGGGTTTGTGTCCCTAGGAGCAAAGCCAAGAGGAGGGTCTCCTGTCCCCCAACAGCTCTTGGGCAAGGACCTCGTAATGTGCCCATCCCCTCCCAAATTAACCCAGAGGTCTCACCACCCCTGCAGACCATGGGATCCCATCACTGCCGCAAACAGCTGGAGAAGGGAGCTGCAGGCACAACTGCATGCCACARTGATCCCCACCCAAGGTACCCTCCCGCCAAAGCATCCTCTATGCAGCTTCCCACTCTCCGTTCTTGCTCCAGGGCTATCCCTTCCACTTTGCTGCCCCACAGTCACTGTCCTTCAGGGTCCTGTCTCCTTCAGGGTGCCCCAGGGCCACCAGCTTGCCCATGCCGAGGTGCTCCGAGATCTGGCCACGCAGCTGCCGGTGCAGCTGGGCAGAAAGCAAGGGGCACCAGCAAAACACGAAGGGGAGAGGAGTACTGCCAAGGCCCCATCCCACCAGTGGCTCCGGGTGCTGGGCTGCTTGAGGGGTCTGCTAGGACAGGGACCTCGGTGAAGGTGCCGGGTGCCCTGCGTCCCACAGGTTTCGGGGGCTCCTGCCCCAGGCTGGGGTTAYGCTGCTGAAAGGTGAAGCTGCAGCCCCTCACGCACCCCAGTCCCGTCCCGTCCCCGTGCCCACCGTGGGGTCCCCGCCCGCAGCCCTGTCGGCGGCACCGGGGCTGTGCGCGGGCCGGGGGGGTCCCGGGCTGCCGCCGCCCCGCCAGGGCACGGAGAGACCCGAGGCCGCGGGGGCGCGGGAGCCGCAGCGCTTACCTGGGACCGGCGGACTGAGCCGGGAGCCGGAGCCCGAGCCGGAGCCGGTGCCGAAGCTGCCGCCCGCCGCCGCCTCTGACTCTTCGGCAGCCCCAGCCCGCCGAGCTGCTCCGCCCCCCGGCCCGCCCCGCGCCCGGCACAGCCCCCTGCCCAGGCTGCCCCCGCCTCCCCCCGAGCTGCGGGGGCGCCCAGGGGCACCCCGGCCTCGCGAGCGCTGAGTGCTCCGAGGGGCTGCCAAGGCTGGAGCGCCCGGGGTCACCAGCCGCCTTTCAACATTCGCCCAGACCCTTCCTGGCCCCTTCTGTCTCCCCGGGACCCCGTAGCGCCGCATCCTGACCGGTCCGGCAAGAGAGTTCCACATCTCCGCAACAAGAGCGGGACAAGTGTGGTGGGCAGTTGGGGGCAGAAGCAACTGGATGTCTCCCGCRCTCTGACGGCTTCCCACGCAGCTCCAAATGACCATCTCAGCACCCCCTGCCTCAGTTTCCCCGAGGGGCTTTCAGCAGTTGTTCTGCATGTCGTTGCCTTTCCAGCTGGGAGGGATGGGGGCAAAATTCCCCCTAGCCCCAGGGCTAAGGGGCAAGCGGCATCAGGATGTGCTGCCTGGCTCCAGCCCCCAGGGAGACGCTGCCAGGCATCAATATTTCAGGGGGGTTGGTTGAATCGTAGTAACTGGCAACGAAGATAAACACCCAGRAAGAGCAATATTTTTCCATGTGGGCTGGAGGAGTTTAATATTTTATCACTCGGAGCACAAAATATTTATGAACAATCTAATGGCAATCGCTGGCTGAGGAGGAGTCTCCACCTTTGCGAGCCAGGGAGGACACGTCCCCACTCTGGGTGGATGGCCAGGGGACTCCTGTCCCCGTTCCCCTCCCCATTGGGGAACCAGCTCCATTTTGGGACCACCACAGCCCTTCCCCCAGGGAAGCACAAGCCCTGGGTTGGCGAAGGGAAACAGGCAGCGGAGAAGAGCCGAGCGATGGGGCTGGGCAAGGAACTTGGGRAGGGAGGTGCTCTAACCTTCAGCCCTTGCTGCAGGACACGCTGGCAGCCCAGCCGATGACACCTTAGCCACCTTCTCCACTCTCCAGGGGTAAAATTCTTCTTAGCCACCTGCTCCTCTTACAGGGGCTGCAAGCAGGGCCTGCCCWGGGACCTCTCTCCAGCCGAGCTCTAACCCAGGACTACATCCCTCCTCCTTGATCCCAATGGGGCACCCCACACAGAGCAGCTGCACGCCTCGGGTTGCCACAGATGCCGTCTGTGCCCCTCATAGCCCAGGCAGGCCCTGCTCACCGCTGAACCCCCAGCAAGGAAGGTGGAGAACAGCACGGGGACATGGCAGGACCAAGCCCACCATGAACTTGGTGGTGACAACATAGGCATTTTTAACTCCCACTGAGTTTTCAAAACCCAAGGAGAAGGTCCTCCAGCAAAGGTCTGACGCAGCTCAGCACAGCTGATGTGACTCTCTCATTGCCCACAGAGCAGCTTGAGAAAGCRCCCGCTCTCCAGGTCTCAGTTTCAGCCCTTCTAAGAAGGTGAGGATGCTCCACAGGGCCAGCGGAGGCAGTGCCAGGTGTCCAAGCCCTCTCTCCTCCTTGCACCACATCCCTGCCGCAGGAGGGTGGCAAGTGCTTGGCCATACACACGGGCACAGGAAAGGAGGGGACGACCTGCAGGGGACGGCSCAGAGAAAGTCCTGAGCCTGAGCCTGCAGCCCATGATAGGAAGACAGACAATAACCCCAGAGGCCACCTTGGAGGAAAAGCATCCACTTTATTACAGATTCCAGAAGCTCCCAAGGCAGTTTCAGGAGGACAATTTTACACCAGATGTTTCAATTTCCAGCAAGGAAGAGAGAAGGAAGTGGCAGGAGGGACAAAATTAACCAACCCTATTCATTGCTCTTTGGTGCTAGAAGACACACACCTCGTGTGACACAGAAACAGGCTGCGGGAGAGAGAGGGGCCTCGGCCGAGAGAGGAGGAACCCGTGCCCTGCGCCCACACACACTCAGCGATGCCCACAGAGACTTTGCAACCCAGGGTCACCTAAACTGCAGCCRCGTTTTGCTGCCCACCAGCCTGCACCTACCCCAGCACCCCTAAAGCGTTGTAGRAGACCTACAACCTAAAGCGTTGTAGCCTTTCAGCTACACACCACCATGGCTGAACCATCCATCCTGGTATCGTTCAAACACCTTTTTCTTTCTTTCTTTTTCTTTTTTTTTTTTTTTTTTCTTCTGCAAAGGAGGAGAGCAAGTCCCAGGAAGAATCAGTAACTCAAATCTCTTGGCTGGAGAGGAAGGAGACAGGAAAGATGGCCAGTTCCCAGTACTTCGGATCCCTACGGAAGGCGAGGAAGCAAGGTCCCTGCTTTACTCCTCGCCTCTCTCAGCAGCAACGGGTTCCTTGGTCCACTTGCCTGTGACCTCCTTGYCTTCTGCGTAGCCCAAGTCAGGCAGCAGGCCTGGAGCTCCCTCGCCATCCCCAGTGACTTCTAGGTCCAGCTCCTCGAAGGAAGAGCCACTGGCTCCCGACTCGCTGTAGCTGTGCTCGCTACGATTGTCGGCCTCTTCCCGGCCACGGCTGGCTGGGAATGGTGACAGGATGGAGGTGGCCACTGAGGTGTCTCTGCTGCCCGTTGTGGCCTCCAGGCTGACRGAGCTGGTCTCACTCATGGTGTCGGCCCCTGGGACAGAGAGAGGAGGGGAGGGAGTGAATGTTGAGGCAAAGGCTAGATGCAGCAAGTCTGGCTGATGCAGTGCTTAAGTGTTTTTGAAGCCATCAAGAACCTTGGAAACACCAGCAAAGCAACACACCACAGTGGAGAGCATCATCTAGCTCGCATCACCTCCTGCGCCTTCAGACAACCAACGGGGCCAAGACAAGTGCGAGCACCCTGGGACAGGAGGTTGGGAGCTGCTTCATTAATGCTGGAACCTGAAGGGAGGCACTGAGGAGCAGCAGTTGTGAGAGCAAGACCCCCAGCAGTGCCTTGGGCCACCAGCAACTGGTTTGTGAGGGAGAGTACCCAAGCTGGGAACGTGGGGACAACCCTGCGCTGTGCACGGCGCTGGCACATCGCCGGGTGCAGTGCTGTGCCACAGGGGCCGGGGGCAGTCGGGAGGGCTGCTTCGTTCCTCGAGCACCAAATGAGGCAGGGATGCCCCAGTGGAACGCAGATCACGCTCAGATCCTTGGACACGCTGAACTCAGGTGAAGTCACATACGCAATATGCAGCCTTCCTCACAGGCTCAACGTAAGAGTTGTTGCAACTCACCCATCATTCCTCTTCTCTCGCAAATGCTTGAATGGGAGTAACTAAGGTCAGAGAGCACCCCTGCTCACAACACACTGATGTTACGGTGGCCACAAGAACGTTATGGTGGCCACAAGAAGCACCAGAAAAAACTGCTGAAACACTGGCCTGCACACAGACCCAGTGGTGTCCGCCTGGGTAAACCACCTCCCACATCTGCCTGTGAGCCGCTGAGACCCAGCCCTCTCATCTCCTATCACCCAGTGCAGCTCAGCTGCCAGCACAGCGACACAGACCCCCCCGCAAGAGCAGAAACGGAGCCAGCACCTCCAGAGAGATGTGCTCCAAAGCAGGGGAGAACCACTGAGAGCCAGAAGGTCTCTGCTCTTCTATATGCACAGCAAAGGAGGATAGGGTTGGAAAGGTGGCTGAGCACTGGGGCTGCAGCTGCCTTGCCCCGAACCTCTCCACAGCCAGTGCAGGAGCCAGACCTCCCGGAGAATGAAGCCTTTGTAC
Source organism: Nothoprocta perdicaria (assembly GCF_003342845.1). Lineage (NCBI taxonomy): Eukaryota > Metazoa > Chordata > Aves > Tinamiformes > Tinamidae > Nothoprocta > Nothoprocta perdicaria. The sequence goes on along the minus strand of NW_020455692.1, from coordinate 203,847 downwards.
CTCAAAGGAACACGCAGGGCACCTACAGCTGCAGAGGTGCACAGAGGGGTGCGGGCAGGGCTGGGGGAGCCCAGGCGAGGGGAAGCGGGGGCACAAGGGCTGACAAAATGGAGAAGCTGGTGGCCCTCATCCTTCCCTTTCGCCCGGCGCTGGAAGGAGCAGGAAGCATCTCCGCTTTCTCTCCCCAAGCACCAAGCCCTTCTGCCCCAGCTTCCTGCTCTCACCACCTGAGCCCACACTGCTCAGTAAAACGGCCCTGCCTTCCCCACGCATCCAGGGGAGGGATGGCCCCAAGGCATGTGGCATTACTGCCCTGCGTGGCCCCAGCTCCTCTGCAGCCTTCAAACCACATGGCAGCATAAGGGCAGCAGGGGAGCAGCACTCCCAGCTCCAGGTTTGAGGACAGAGGGGAACAGAGTAGAAGCAGGCACCAGCCTTCCCAGCCAGAGCGACATTCCCACACCACTGGGCCCGAAAACCCTCGTGCCCTCAAGCATCATGAGGTGCTTGGGCCCACTGCCTCTGCAGACCCTCCTAGCAGGTCGTTGCCTCAGGGGTTTGGTCAACAGCACCAAGTTGGTGTTGACAAAGAGACAATTGTGTCAGATGAAGCTTGGGGCTGTTGCCAGAGCAACCAGCTGGGAGACAAAACTCTCCTGTAAAACATTAATCATCATTAATTACAATTTCACAGAGTTATGACAACAGAAGCAAATATTGGGTGGCCTTCCTGCAGCGGAAGATGCCTGTCCTTCCACCTGGTGTCACTCCCTTTCCCATCCTCTTCCTCTGCGGACGAGCTGCCTGGAAGCACATGCCATGCTTGGGCTGCCTTCTGGCTCTGCTATCACCTCTGCTTGTTCCTTCTCGTACGGGTAAGGACTACACCAAGTTGGAAAATCAGGCCATGCAACGCTCCCATTTCAAAGCTAGGAAGGGAAAACAGGGAATAACACCTGCAAGGACCCGGGAAATCCTGGCAGGCGTCCTTCAGCATGGCAGGTACTCGGCAATACTTGCGGTGAGCTCAGAAGCGACACTGGAAGAGGACCGTGGGTTCATCAAGACGAGCAAAGCTCCTCTCCCGTGCGCACACTGCCTTGGGGACACCAGAGCGTGGGGCACGCGGCTAGACACAGAGGCAGCAATGAGAATTTCTGTGAACTCAGAGGGGCTCCAAAGAAAAGGCGAGGAAAGCACGGCACAATGTGGACATCCTCTCTCCTCCCAAACAGCCAGCAGCAGCCTCATCTTTAGGCATGGGCCCATGAAAGAGGAAGGGGTTCCTGCAGCCATCATCAGCCTCCCCAGATGCCCRGCAATAAAACTCTCTGCCTTTTCCCCACCTCAGAAGCAGGAGCTCTGTCTTCTGGAGGGAAGGGACCTACCAGAGGATTAATCTTCAAAACACTGTGCATTACCACGCGTTCTTTGCTGTTTATGCTACTTGGCATGGTTGGCTGCCAAGAGAACTGCTTGGAAATGGCAGTTCTTTCCCTTCTGAGCAGCAGCATCCCACAGTCCCACCTTCAGAGCGAGAACAATTCGGAGAGGACCAAGCAGCAAGAGCAGGACCAGGCACAGATGGGAAAGGCACAGCAGAAAAAGCAGAGGCCGCTCACGGATCAACCCTGCCTTCCTCCTGCCCCTGTGGACCTGCAGGAGAGGAGTTTTGCCAGTTCTTAGCTGAGGCTAATGCTAGCGAAAGAGGAGGATATACTCAAGTGTCTCCTCTCCCAACTCCCAACATAGGACAGGCAGCATAGGAAGCTGAAGCACAGGACAGGGTGTGTGCCTCAACCCAGAAGGGTCTGAATTTCAGCAGGTGACACGAGCTGAACAAAACGCGCAGCTCTCCAAACAAGCAGTGCTCGGAGGATACTCACCGAAGGGGAATAAAGAAACAGCAGCCCCGGAACTGCCACACGTTTGCTACAAGATCAGGGAGAGCCTCAACACGGAAACCACATTTGCTCTAAGTTGAAAAGGATGTTTCGCCTGCTGCTGGTTAGGTGCTCGCTGAAGGAGACCATGGGTAGCCAGGAGTTGCGCAGGCAGGCGAGGCAGAAAGCCAGGGCTCCTCTGCTAACTGCAGTTAACTCAGCAGGGTGCCGGGTCAGTCGAGACCCTCGAGAAAGATCAAGAGCACAGGGAGCTGCAGGAGATGAAGAACACAGTCTCYCCGAGCTCACTGCGAGCTGGAGGCCCCTTCCTCAAGCAGGTTGCCTCTTCCGTGGGTTCCGACAGGATTTGCTCCAGCTCCACCACCGTCAAACAACGCCTGTCTCAGGCAAACAGCTGCAGAGACCTGAGAACCAGCCAGCAGCAGCGGCTCCTCTCTCTCTTGCTGGCCTGCTGGTTTGGGCAGCTTGGGCTCACCCAAGAGCTTCCTCATGCTGGGAAAGGCTCACAGGGACAGAGAGCAGAATTTTTGGGCTGGGGGATTGGGCTCATAACAGATTTCCAGCAAACGGGTCAAACCATAAAACATGCAGTCCCACACATCTGTGGGCGCTGACTTATGTGGTTGGGCCAGGGTGAGCAGGACCCCTGCAAGGAAGCACAGGCCTAGGTAAATCAACAGCCTAGGCAGACAAAGCAATGGCTGCTGTCTCCTCTCAAATACAGTATTAAAACTCCCAAGTCCGGCCAAGGGTTTTTAAGCTCACTAGCAAGGACCTCAAAAGCTCAGGGAGAGCCAAGGAATGGCTGCAGCTCCAGTGCTTTGAGGTCCCATAGACACAATCCCTCTGTGATTCACGGGTGCTGGGGCAAAGCCCAGCACAGCTTCCAGACTGAAGGTCACACCATTCTGTTCGTCCTGAGGCCCTCCAAAAGCTGCCGCCCAGCATGAGCCAAGTTCTTCTCTGCCTGCAAAGTATCCACACAGTATTAAGGAGGCGGCAGGTCTAGCTGAGGTGCTGTCATGTAACCACACACCAAAAAACAAGGGAAGTCTGGAGGAGACAAGCACCAGCTTTGGAAGCTAAAAGACACGGATAAAGCTGACCTGCGTTTGCAGTCGCTCTGCTCTAAACCGACTTCACAGAAAACTGCCGTTGTTCTCACCCCCAGCAGCCTTGTCTCTCTTCTGCTCCGAGGGCGACAATAAATAGATTCGTGTTTCCTTTTAGCCAGGCACTTCTTCACTGCTCTGTCACTTTCCATCATGTTTGAGCAGCCTCAGCTGGCAAATTTGCCCATTTCAGCAGCCTCGCTGCGTTCTGCACAGGACAAGGCTCGCGCCGGTGGAGCCTGCCAGCCCGACCGGCGAGGCACGGCAGCGCAGGGGCCAAAACACGCAGGGGCAAGAGAAGGAGCCATTTGCTCTCGTGGGAAATGCAAGCCACCTTAGGCATGGGGACATGGCATGAAGCTACATACGTTCCAGCAGATTTACAGCTCCTGGATCCAGGAAGGATTCTCCCCACGGCACACAGCTAGGTGGAAGCACACAGTGCTGTCAAAACGCTCTTATTTATTCCRCTTCCTCCAAAGACAGCACAGCCGGCTGCAACAGGTTCCAGGTCAGGAACACAGTACCTAGAACGGTTTCCTTTGTGAGAAAGAGAGGCAAGTTTTGACTTGCTAGATGCAAAGACTTCTAAGCACAGCTCTGGAGATGACCTAACTAACTAGGTTGTGACCACCAGCAGAGTCTGAACCCTGAGGACTTGACATTATTATAACAAAGTGTATATTGTATTAACGCCGGGGCTTTGCCCAAGCTGAAAAGCATGATATGGCTTGTCCACTGGAGTACAAGTGTGGTCGAAGGATGAGGAAAGCTAAAAGCAAGTGAAAACGTTGAAGCATGAGGCTCGAAGCCAAACTACATCTACTTGGGATTCTTTTTCCAGGTAGAGAAAGGGCCAGTCCAATGGCACAAGAGCCTCTGCAGGTTCAACGTGAGAGGCAGCTAGGACAGGTCAGATGGGAGAATGGCTTAGTAGGAGTAGGCCACGCATTCTGCAGGAGCGGGAAGTTCTCCTTGAAGAGCTCGCTGCCTTCRAGAGGGCAGAGCAGCCAAATGGATCAAGTAGCCCATGGCCCTGACTTGGCTGGCACTGGGGTTGCAATTGCCATTGCAGCTACAATGCTGAGACACCTCAGAAGGACGGGTGACAGAAGCCAGGACATCAGTGAGGAGAGAGGAGCAGTGGCYAGAGACAGCTTCTGAGCAGCTAGGGAGCCGCAGACAGCAGAACAGCTGCTGCCATAGGGGAACTGCTCATCTTGCAAGTGCCAAAGAGTCTCAGCAGGAGCCCAGCCAGCTCAGGCAGCTCTGTCCCGCGGACAAAAGTGGCTTCCAGCAGCCCTGGGCCACTCTGGGTAAGGTCAGTTAGAAAACCTCCTGGRAGAGAGGGCTGGCTCACTCACCTCACACATCACCCTGCCGGGACACAAACAGCTTAGCAGAATTCCCCTCTTGGTGCTTCTGGGTCCTCTCCTTGCCCAGCGTGATCAAATATTCATCGCCTCTGCAGCTAAATAATAGATCAATGAACTGCCAGGAGGGAGGCAACTAATCTGAGCTTGCTGCAGCCTCCACAAAAGCCCCCAGGCACCAGGGCAAGCCAGACAGAAGAGCAGGCAGGCCAAGGCGCCACGTGGCAGGCAGGAACGTCCCTGTCCTTGTAGGAACCTCGCACTTGGGAGCCCTGCTCCAGCCTGGGCCTGGCAGGAGGAATCTGCTGGGATCTCTTCAAAGGCGATGGTGCTTAAAGTGGAGAGYAGTGATTAGGAAGGGAAAGGGTAAAGGTGAGGCAGAAGACATCAGGAAGGCTCACCAGTCTTCTTCCATTGCAGTGGGGCTCAGCAGGTGACACCRCCAGCGTCACACAGTCAGGGTACGGCTGCCTAGCTTCTTGCCTATCTCAGTTGAGCAATGCCCAGCACCCTGGGAGTCACAAAGTGCAGGACTGAGGACCTGAAGACTGGGAAACCGGTCCTGGTTCGGAGCCTTAGAGCAAGAGGGAACAGTCCAACCTTGGCTTTGGAAATGCCACACTGTCCTCGGAACACGCCTGGAAGAAGTCTTCTCCAAAACAGACCGCTGGACAGACTTGACTTGAGCAAAAGTAGCACCTGAGCCTCTCGGCAGAGCCATGCGCTGAGAAACCATCTGTGTTCTCACCAGGAACCCCATGTCAAGAGGCGACTCATGTTTGCTTTCACCTTCTCCTCACTGCAACAGGGTCATGCTCGGGAGGACACTGCTGAGAACAAGCCCGGAGCAAAGGCCCACTGAGAGCAACACTGATACCAAAGCCCAAGAAAATAACTAAGTACTAAACAAAACTAATTGTGATTGACACTGGCCCCCTGGAGACCCATCAGTTGCGTTTCAAAAATGTTCCCTGTCTCTCTGATGACCCTGATGATTGCAAAGAGGAGACAGAGTTGGCGTTGAGGCATCAGCATCTCCTAGTGTGTTCYGAGCACATCAGTTCTCAGAGAAGCAAACAGATTCCTGCTCCACGCACAGAGAGATGACAGAGAGCAAAGACACTTGATCATACTCAACAAGCTTTGCTGTCCAAGCTGGAGGCCCACTGCACCTTGCAGGGTGAACAGGGGACAGTCTAAATGAAGGATGCTTCTTCCCTGTTACAGGGTCAGGCGCTCACTGCTCAAGTGCAAGAAAACAAACCCAAACCCTGAAAGGTGGGCGGAACGGCAGAGCCTTCCACTGCAAACTCCAGAAGTCATTACCTCAAGCCAGCTTGGGAGTTGTTGGCACAGCTGCTTGGGGAGAGCCTGAGAGCCATGGTTGCAAGGTGCTGTGCCCACACAAAACATTCTTAAACAAAGACTTGCTGTGAAATCAAATGGTCATTTAGAGGTTTCTTTTCAACATTTTTTTGGGGAATGGAGGGCTTAAATATTGCAAGGTGGGAGCCCAACCGAACCAGAAGTGACGGTCCAGCAAAGCCTTGTGTAGAGCCCCCTCAACTGCCACTTGCCTTAAAGAGAGGAAAAGGTGCTCAGCACTTCCCAGGCTGAGCCCACTTACCTTGCGACCCGGCTGGCAGCAAGAGCACCGTTTCTGGACTTCCTCTGTTCACGCACGGCCACTGAGCGCAGAGGAGCTGATTTGCGCCACACTTGTGTTGATTGGAGGGCCCCCTCACGTCCCTCCCGGAGCATCCCTGATCTTTCTGGACTGAGGCAGACTCGGGACTGTCAGCACTGAGGTGAATCGAGCAATAATCCAAGGCCTTGTAATTAGAAGGGGGGAAAGGGCCGAAAGGCAGCGTGGGACATTGCTGTACCTGTTCTGCAGCCAGGAGAGAAATGAATGAAAGCTGTCAAAGGCACCCTGGGAACTGCAGGATCATTAAGAGCTTGTACCGGCCATCACCCCTGTTTGAAGAAGCAGTGACTAAGATGAGCCAGGTCTCTGAGGAGCTCACCGGAGGAAATGGGAATTAAAAGTGAAATAAGAAAGGATAGGAAGAAAAATCATTGCCTCTTTTCTCCAACTCAGAGGAGGGCCTATGAACAAAATGCAGCATCCAGGAGAAGGAGGACCAGGCAGCAGCATCCAGGACAGAAAATAGGAAAGTAGGGGACATGTCTCTACCGTTAATATTTTCAGCTTAGTATCTAGCGAGAGTCATGATTTGACTGCACGTCCATTCCTCTCCCTAATGTCTTCTGAATCCAGTCCCCTTTCAGACATTTTGACTGCAATTCTCAAACCTGTGAAGCATTCAAAGCTTTGGAAAGRGCAGGGACAGCCAACAGCTGCCCCTGTTCAGGAGGTTCTCCTCTCCTGCCAGGAAATCCATGCAGAAGCTCCAAGGCAGAAGTAAAGTCATGGAGAGGCCGATCTGCCTGTTGACTCTAACCAAAGTACCTGGGCTGCTGAAATAGGGTCTACCTGACAGCCCCAGACTCTCAACCACTGTGGCCAGAGCAGCACCAACACTGAAACTGAGCTTCCCTCATCAGGTACCTCTCTCTCCAAGAGGAGGCAGCCTTTCCCCACAGCCCGTGGCCAAGGTCCGCGTAAACTTGTGTCCCACAGGCCAGTGGCTGCAGGATACAGATGCTCTTCAGACACCAGCTCCCTCCACACAAGGCTACCACTGAGAAGACCCTCCCAATGGCAGAGATGTGTTCATGACCTCAGGGACACCCAGACAATAAGGACACGACCAATTGGAGAGCTTGTGAGCGCCTTGGTCCTTTCCAACCCTCCACGAGGCTTCGTGGGGAAGGACGTAGTGATCTCAGTCCCAGATCGTCTCCACAGTCCCCAGACCCATTTCTGTTTCTGCGCTCAGCACTGACAATGGTGACAACGATGACATTTCAACTTAAATTTTTAGTCTGTAGAGAGGCTATGCCAACCTCTTAAAGCTATTATTATTTTAAGCTGTTTTTTCTGCAGACTCAGCAGACATAAATGCATCAGATGGCGTTTACAGAAGCTTCTCGCTGCCACTGGAAAGGTGGTGGTGGAGGAGCCACAAGAGAACTGCTGTCACAGCAGGCTGCTATTTCTAGAAAGCCCATTCCAGAGTAGCAGCCATACACCACTTGCCACCTAAAATCTGAGACAGCTTCCTACCCCTTCCTCTAGATGAGCAGGAGGATCCACCAACAAAGAAATCTTGGCAGGAAAGTCACAGAAAAGGCACCAAGAAACCAGGCAGCACAGGAAAATAAATGCACTGAATAATTCCCCATCTGTGCTGGCTGGGGGCTCATCTCCCATCTCGAGTGGGTGCAGCCTGGACAAACCTGCCAAAAGTAAAAAGCCTAAGGATTCGGACACCTTCTCATTTCAGCATTCTCCCTCTCTCGGGAGATCCCTCCATTTTCTTCCATTACAATGGAGAAGCTGTAACTTTGAAAACAGCACATTGACCAAAACCCAGCTACTGGCACCAAAATGGAGTTTCTCAGAATGGTTCAAAACACCTTCACTCTGTCCCGGTGTGCCTGCACATTACAAAACATAGCTCTCTTTCCACAGCTTCCAAAACAAAGCTACTCCAGGCTCAAATTTCCGAGACTAGATGTATAGAAACGTTCATATGCAATTAGAGCAAGCAAGGACCTGAGGGAGCTTTTGTTCAAATTAGCTCTACTGTCCCTTTATAAAAGCAGACAGAAAGCTACACAAAACAGCTAAAGGCCTCTGTCAGAAGAGCATGACAGGTCAGAGCATCACCAGAGCAAACGCTGCAGCGCTGTCCAGCCTTTCTGCCACCCGAGCACCTGAGGCTTGTATGCCACAGCTTCTTCTGCTATATCCATGCGCCTTGACGTGTCTTGAAATGTCCATGCATGACCCCCTTGCATGGCCAGATGTTCATACTGCTCCCTTCGATAGCAATAAGGAGGGAGCAGGTTGTGGGGCATGCTGGAGTCCTGGCAGACCAGGGGCAGCCCCTCAGACAGCCAGATGAAGAGATGAACCGCAGAGCTCCATCAAAACATGAGAGCTCCAAGCTTTGGCAAGATGCTCAAGTTAAGACTCTTAACTTCCGTGATAAATGCAAAGAGCTCCCACAAAGCAATTTTCCTGCTTGTTTTCACAGTGAACGTGATTAAGAATTAAAGCAATTCAAAATTGAAGATGTGTTAAAAAAAAAAAAAAAAAAAAAAAGGGAGAGAAAGGAAAAAAGCTACCGAACTACCCACGAGGCAGAGAGTCCAAGGCCAGAAAAGGCTGTCATGTTTTTTTCATGCCCATTACACAAGCACAGGCAATCTACAGGCAATCTACAGGGCAGATTTCTCTCCCCAGAAAGTCACTGGTAGGAGCCTGCAAAAGTCCAGCATGTAGAAATCCCCGCTGCCTGCCTAAAATGCCCAAATTACACAGCTTTCGTATCTCACAAACATGTGAGCATGTGGGCCGACCGCAGCAACCAGCATCTCGGGTTACTATAGCACTGCTGTTCCGCGCCTACAGCCAATGTGGTCCCTTCCTTTATAAATACAGACTCCAACAGATCTCTTCAAGCAGATGCTATTGGATCATTCTACCAGCAGCTACAGAAAACTGGTATTTAAGTTCTTTCACAATCCCAACGTGTAACAGTTGAAGATGAGATCAGGAAAGATGTATATGACAAAGGAAAAAAAAAAAAAAACCCAGATGCAACCCAAAGCTGYGATATCCAGCTCGGTTATACAAATACCTGAGGAGAAGATGTAAAGAGGATGGGGTCAAACTGTTCTCAGGGGTGACCAGTGATAGGACAAGAAGTAATGGGCATAAATTTTTAAAAAATAAAAATGAAATAATTAAAAAGGAGTTTCATCTCAAGCTTCATCTTCCTCTTCATATGAGGAAGAACTTCTTTCCTRTGAGGGGGCCAGAGCCCTGGACTGGCTGCCCAGAGAGGTTGYGGAGTCTCCTTCTCTGGATATCTTCAAAACCCGCACGGATGCCACCCTGTGCCCCATGCTCTGGGTGTCCCTGGTCAAGAAGGGAAGGTTGGACTWGATGACCTCTAGARGTCCCTTCCAACCTTAACCATTCTGCAAATCCATGATTCTGTGATCAGAGGGCCAGTGAGATCAGTGATCTGATCAGTGGGAGCAGATTGACCCTTTCCCTGACATTATGGGCATGAGCACGTACTCTCCAGGGCATGGCATACATCCTCTGGGATGAGATCAGGTTTTATCTTCACCATCACAGTGACAGGATTCACTGAAACGAGGCAGTTCCCTCATCAGGCAGGCACCAAGCAGGCACAGATCAGCTCCCTCGACTGCTGCTTTCACAGAACTGCAGTGGAGACATTTTTGGCCCTCGGCCTTTGGGAAGGCAGGTGCCAAAAGGAGAAGTTTTCACGGGACTCATGCATACCTGTGATATCTGTCTGTGCATCTTCAGCCTCAGCTGCCGCAGCTCTGCTCTTCCTCTCCAACTCTTTCATTTCAGGCACATAAAAGTCCCCTTGGCGAGCAAGGGGACACACGAAATAGATTCGGTCTTCTTTGTAGATCTCAAGTCTGGGGTGGGCACACAGCTTCCTCTCCTGAAACAGAGCAGGCAAGCACAACATCAGGAAGGCTTCGTCCACCTCCGGCAGCCACCTCCTCMAGCAAACCTGCCGTGAGAGGCTGGTGGAGTTACAGAGCAACCAGCTTCAGCCCTGCTGCCAGTGCCACTTGTGCCCAATGGAGAGACAATGGGTGCCCTTCAGTGGATGCCCACAGGCCATCCAGAAGCCACAGTGCCCTCTTCCCCGCTGCAGCAGCAGCTCCTGCACGTGAAGCAGCGCAGCTTCGAGCAGCACAGGCCAGCAGCAAGCGGCTGTACCCGGCTCCCAATGGAGCTGCTGCACGGCTGAGCCCTGGGGAAGCCAACACACCCGCTCACCTCCAGCGGCCCCTTTCTGAAGACCTAACTCCTCCCRGTGATGAGCAGGGGCATTTTGGAAGAGCCTCATGGCACAGGCAGCGAGCCGGGGCGGGAAGTGCTCCCCGCCGCAGCGGTGCTTTGGGGGGAAGGAACAGGGGGCCTGCTCCACCACAGCACATGGAAGCGCCAAGGCCCTGCGCCCCACACCCTGCGACGTCCAAGTCCTGGTGAAAACACCAGCTCATCCCAGAGTCCGTGCAGGACTCCAGCAGCCTCAGGCCGGGCCTCTGCGGCCTGCCACCCCCACCAAGGGCCGGGGGGAACCCCACAGAGCTCCAAGCCCCCATCCTCTCCTCCCAGCACAGAGGCGAGCGCCCTTGGAGCGGCTGCAACGCTTCCCTGCTAATTAATATAATCCAGCAGCGACAGCTAAAGCAGCCCCTTTCAGGGATGCGAGGGCAGGGGGAGTTGCAGATGAACTTGCTGCACTTCAGACAATCTTCCCTCTTCCTCACCCAACTTCCACCTCCCACCCCAGCAGCCCACTCCAGGCTCACAGAGACCCAAGCATTCCTGGATTTCATCCTCTCCCTGTTCCAGCTCTACTTACAGGTCAGGTGAAGCCCAGGGAATTAAAGGGTGTGGAAGGACGGGATATGGGCCTCTCAAGACCAAGGGAACCAACCCAAGCTGTGCAGAGCTTGGGTCTGACTCCATACAGAAACGAGGCACTGGCTGCCCACGACCACCCTYTTCCTCCCTGTCCAGTCAGAGACTTCTTCAACCATTACAGGCCAAAGCAAGGTCTGAACAGCCTTCCAAACCCTCTGCTCAATCAAGAAAACCCCCGCAGTTTATTCCAATTGCTGCACCAAACCTCCTCTGCTCCCAGGAATGGACTGAGCTGCCTTCCAACCCTTGCTGCCCAGGGAATGGACATATGGGATATCACGGAGGTCCAAACCAAAAAGGTGGGAWATGGAGCAATGGTGATGAGCGAGCCTGGTTGGTGGATGACCTCTCAGCGATCCCAAGAAACTTCAAGCCCCAAAGTGAGGAGCTGACGGCAGCCATCACCTCTAAAACAGCAACGTTCAAGGCCAACAGCAGTCCCCAGAGGCCATTTCTACCTGTGGGCTCAGGACCTGCCAAGGTCCACAGGAGCCACCTAAGGACAGGCAGCACAGGAAGGAGGCAGGGACACCCTGCAAGGAGCACCCAGCACATCTCTGGGCCCCTCTGAGACACAGACCATTCAGAATATCCTTGCAGGTGCTGGCAGGGCCAGGGGCAACCTCCGCACTGACTTGTAAAGACCAGTTTCAAGCCAGGTTTCCTCTAAAGAGGGGCCAATACTCTGATTATAGGCAATAACCATTACCTCCAGTCAAATCAATGCTACCCAATTACTCAAACCTTCGGATCGGAGCCAAGCAACCTTTCCAGATGCCCTGAGGGGAAGTATGGAAGCAGGACATACAGTGAGAAAAGCCAACGTGAAAGCCATTTTCAGGCCTAGTCTTTCCGGGAAAGCCACCGGGAACCCTGACAGCTCAATGCCCTGGATAAAGTAGCCCAGGGTATTTTGCGTCAGGTGTGTAAGGCCCACAGATATTAGTGAAAATCTTCACTTTCTCTCCACGGGACATTATGTTTCCCTGCAAAACAGTGGTGGAAACATGACTTGTAAGCTTGGAAAATATAGGGGACTGCTGATGGAGAGCAGGTTGATGGGAGCAAACTCAAGCCTGGGCAGAGCTGTGGTAGGTGCACAGGACTTACCTGTCCCCTTCCAACGTTTCAGAGCCCAGAYGAGCTCAGATCCAGAGTTCTGGCAGTGTCTTTTATCCAACTAACCAAATGAAGGCAATTTGTGAAATCCCAGCCCCTTGAAAACTCMTGACTAGGCAGGGCCCAGAGGTCAGGCCTGGTCCCCGTTTAACTGGGCCACACAGACAAGCCCCTCAGACAAGCATCAGTGTTGAGCGGGGAAAGCAGCTGTGCCAGCCCCGTGCCGCAGGAACAAGGAAATGCTGCCCCCTCCAACACCCCGCACGGGCGATACCTCTTGTGACCAAGCCGAGAGCGGGGCTGAAAGGAAACCGCGTTTCTGACAAGCAGGCCAGGAGAGAGCCCTCCAAGAAACGCACGGGCAAGTTTCCAAGGCATGCACAGCCTCCACTTCCCACTTCTCAGGCAGGTGAAACAGTAACACACACACATAGATCAAAAGCGGATTAAATAAAAACAAGTCGAGTTGTTTTTAGCAGCAGAGCAGAGGCGGCTCTTGTAACTCTGTCTTTTTAAGCAACACCAAGCAAAAATCCTCCCCACCACTCTGCCCCTTGCTCTGCTACCAACAAGCCCATCAGGGAACTTTCAGCTCCCTTTGTTATTTTAGGTTCCTGCAACACACACCAGAGATCTCCGAGATTCACCGCTTTTCTGGAGGGATCTAGCTGCCCCTCCACCGCTTAATGCAGGCGAGGCCAAGGCAGAGGATATTAGAGCAGAGACCCTCACAAAGACTGACATATTCCAAGTGGCCTKAAACTTGGGGGCTGTAATCCAGCCTCCAAGATATCTCAAGGTGCCTAYTCAAAGTCCACCCTGGGCCTTCCGAACAGTAGGTCTGGGACCTGCTCTCTCAAAAAGATTACGTCGAAGGCTGCTACAGCTCCCTTCCCAATCATAGAGAAAAAGTAGTGACTTCCTTCCAAGCACAAGCAATGCCCCCTTTCATRCATATGAAAAGCAGGAATCATGGTTTTCTAAGGAATAAAAGAGTATGAAGGGCAAGGATTTGCAACTTGATGCAAGGATTTGCAACTCAACAGCAAGATCTGTAACGGAGACAAATCTTTTTCCTGCTTTGGGACTGTCTGGTAAGAGAGATGAGGATGCTCTGTCCTGCCAGAGTAGGGTTGGGAGCTTTCATTGGAAGAAACTTAAGTCTCCTAGATCCTAAGTCACCACTAGCAGCAGCTTCCCACCACTTTTGAGTGCTCAGTGCCAGGCTGTGCCCACTACCCCTCCGGATCATCCACGAGCTGCAGAGCCACTAAGCGCCGAGGCCGAGGGGACRCTCTTGGATGCCCCTCCACCACCAACGTGCACTGCTGGGAAGGAAGCTGCTTTCCCAGCTGCCTAATTTATGCCTTTGCAAATCAAGTCACGATGCAGACTAGGGAGCCAGCCCTTCACTCGGTGCCTTTTCCTCCAGCAGCCCAGCCCCTTGCAGGGCCACCGAGCCCAGGAGCGACGGGCAGCACAGGGCACCGCGGCACACGCGAGCCCTCACCCAAGAGCTTTCGCTCACCAGAGAGAAGGGCCTGGGGCAGGGGATGAGGAAGGCACATGAAGGGACATGCTGAAGGCTGCAGCCCCATTGAGGAGAGGAGCAAGTGCTGCAGAGGGAGCTGTAGAAGGTGCAGAAAGGGAAAGCAGAGCACAGATCTGAGGTGGCCGAACAAGGCGAGGAACATCCTCCCATCCAGGCTGGGACCAAGGGCATGGGGCTTGAGGAGACGAGGCAGGAGACAGGACTAAAGACAGGTACATAAAGACAGGCGCATAAAGGGAGAGGACAGGCACAGAGGGAGGTGAAGCAAAGCGCCATCAAGAGGCAGGGGTCAGTGTGGGACAGAGCAGCCAGAGCATTAACTCAGATGGGAGCAAAGTCACAATCCAGCTGCAAGAGAGAGAAATAACCACGAAAGACTTGAGGCCAGAGTCCAACAGCAACAGAGAAAGTGCACTGTGAATTAGCAAAGGCCCCACAATGTCACAGAACAATAGAGAAGTTCAACAGGCCGTAAGTTTTGCAGTCAAGAAACAAGTCCCTCCATTAACTGTGCAGCCAACAGACGGAGCAGCAAGGTGGATGTGGAAGTTTGCTGGGAAAAGCCCTGGAGCCAGATCCATGGCGGTCTCGCGCAGGCAGAGAGCTCACCGAGACGTGAACAGCGCGACGTTGAGAGCAGCAGGGGCCAGGCCGCCAGCAAGGGAGGCAGAGCCACRGTAACTGGGGCAGAAAACGGGGAGAGTCGCTCCCCAAGGTCGGACAGCATCATGTCTGAGTCCCTGCCACGGGGTCATCCCTCCTAAAGGAGCCAAGACCAGCTAAGCCCAGACCAGTTGTATCCAGGTAGAAGGGTGACAACCAACRGAGATGGAGGTGCCCGTGCAGGGCACGAGACTCCTTTAATTCTATGCAGGATTCTCCAGGTGGTTTTATACATAGATATATCTATAGTGACACAGATATAGTGATGGGTGACATAGATGTATATACATATGCCTGTGAAAGCATCAGATTGACCGCTCGCAAGCCATAGCATCAAGTGACACACACGCAGCGCATCAGCTTCATCCTGACGTGCCCACAGATTCCTGCTGCGTCAGACCTACCGCTGCACGTGAAGCCAATTCCTTCTTGCCCCATCCAGGGGCCATGTTGAGGAGACGCTTGCCATCATCTCAGGAACCATCTCCTACTCAGGGGAAGATGCTCAGCACTCTTCTTTCCCGCATGAAGCAAACACCATCCCCCTCATCTCTATCGCCAGGCCCCGTTTCCAGCTCACACATGATTCCCTTGCTCTCCCCGGGACTTTCTCCCTGCTGTGCCCATGTTTACAGAAAGAGAAAAGCATCCCTTACAGAAAGGCCAAGCATCCCTCAGCCTTTCGCCTCCGCAGCCAGCAGGATTGCACACAGGATTTCAAAAGACCTTTCCTGGCAGAGCAGGAGATAGCATCTCCTCAGCGGCACGAGCCTTCCTCTCTGTCCTATTCCACTAATGAAGAGGAGCTAGTAAAAGGTCCTCCCTGCCCCATCAACTGCCACGGGTGACTGCTCACCAAGTCCTGAACTCARCAGGGCTGTCGCTAACTCAAGGCCAGTGTGGGAGCACAAGCTGACCCAGCAAACCTGATGGCACCACCAGAAGGCAGGCGGGTCAYGGAGTATATGTGGCTCCAGGGCTATAGAAAAGATTCCTTGCTATCCAGAGAAAGTAATCTGGAGCAAAGACAAATCCAGCTGTGGCTAGAGAGTCAGAGGCAAAGCGATGGCTGAATGAACACAAACTAGATATGCAAAGGACAGCTTAACCACAATACAGGTCAAAAGGAAGGGGGGGAACATCTCCCACAGAATATGGGGCAGAGGGAGAGACAGCAGACAAGCCTGCCCAAAGCACAGAGGCGGCAGAGGGTCATCCTGCCATGGCACCCCTTGTGCAGTTCTGGCCATCGCCACCACCACAGAGCCAGCGGGTTGCCCTGGGACAGCAGGGCAGGCGGGTGAGCGACGCCCCCAGACAGGAATCCTGCCTACACCCAGTTCTCTTTCCTAGTCTTGTTCTCCCCTTGTCTCGGGCTTATCCATCTTCACATTGAAGGCTGGCTTTAATTTCAAGTCCAAGGTACCCACCTAATTAAAATTTAATTCACAGCTCAACCTGAAGTCATTAAAACACAAGCTGAATCTTGTCAAAACCAAAAATAAATAAAAACAAATAAGAGGAGGCAGGGGCTTGTTCATGCCACACCGTGCCCCCATGGTGTTTGTCAGGAAACAGAAGGCAAATTGGAGCACTGCAGGGATGGGCTTTGTCACTTCGTCGGGCTCATCTGCTCAGAAATTCAAATGCCACCAAACGGATCTGCTTCAGCTCCCGCTGCTGGAAGAATTCGCTGCTTGTTAAAAGACCAGCAAACAGAGAGCCTGGTGCTCAAAGCCAGCAAAAAGGCTGTTCAGCTCAAGGCCTACTTAGCCCTTGCAATGGCTCCAACAATTCCTTGCAACTCAGGCTTCAGCCCAACCAACTACTTGCCTCAAGATGCTCATTCAGTCTTGGACCTCCATAGAAAGGCCGTGTGGAAACACAGCAGAGGGGCTCAGGGTCCCTTGCTGGCTGGTAAGAAGAGGTAGAACAACCCTGAGATTGCAAAYGGACACGCGAGCCAGCTGGCAGGTCCTCCTGCCTCTCCATCGAGGGCCTGCTTGTATTCCTCACCTTGTATTCGCTCATGCTAGCGAATCCCGTGTTAAATGGTCCGAGTATCTCCGGAAGAGCCWGGTCTGGCAAGGGTGGAACAGCACCAGGAGGACAGAGGTGAAAGGAAGAGAAGGGAGAAGACGTGCAACTGAGAAGAGTTTCAGATGTAGATCCTTTGGATCATCCGTCACCCTCCCCTGCTGCAGGAGCCCCTGCGTTCTGGCGAGGCATTCAAGTGCCTGTTAAATGAAGCTGTTATTGGAAAAGCAGCTGGGGAGTAAGAGACCCATCAGGCCGATGGCTGCTCTCTTCAACCCGGCCCTTGGGAACACGGGGCAGCCTCTGAGCTGCTGCACTCAGTGCATCTGCCGTCCAGGCCAACTGATGGTTTTAGCCAGAGCAGGACACGCTCAAATGTAAAGCGTGGAGGGAGACAAATGATAGTGGAACCTGGACACCCGTACTCTCAGCACAACCCGGTGCCTAAAGCAAGTGTCAGCTCCCACTGGGCACTTCTAGAAAGGAGGTAGAGCTGCTGCAATCTTGTGAGGCACCAGGAGAAGGTGGCAACACAGCATCAGGGAAGAGTCCAGCGCCCAGATTAAACTTCGGTCCCTTCCCTTGCTGTGGTCCAGACCAAGAAAATGCAGCTTCCTCAAGGGGGTAGATCAGCAAGAGCCGGTGTCTGCCTTGGGCAGGTGGCACAGACCCACAGAGAAGCTGCTCGGAGCTCCACCTCAGCCGCTTGCTCGGCAGGCATCAGGTGGCTCCCTCCTGCAGCAGCACCTCCTGCGTGACACACCACTCGCCCAATGGAAACAATAAAAGTTTGTTAAGGGACTGCACAAGGGAGAGAGGGTGCTSAGAGACACTGCACTGGAAAACAAGAAAGGACACGTGGCGGGAATGGCAGACAGGCAGGGACCTGGCAGGTGAACCCAGGGACACATCCAGAAGCTCCAAGCTCATCCATTCCCTCAATAACCATCAGCAACGGCTCTTGCCTCTTCTCACTACGACAGCTGTCCCTCATCTGCTCCGCTGGGACTCGGAAGGCTGCTTTTTGGTATGCCAACAAGTGGGCCGGTGCTCAGCTGAGGGGGGATGCAGGAGGAGGCCTGATGTGCYCCTGGTCCTAGCACATCAGCATCTCCAGCCTGCTGCTTTGAGAAGCGGCCCTCTACCACGTCCCACTTGGTCAGGGGCCGTCCGTGCTCTTACCCTCCCAAGCAAAGAGTCCTGGGCTTTCAGGCTGATGACATAAAGAGATGGCAAAACCTCAAGGAATCCAAGGGCCTTGAATTCGGGCACAAAAATTAGACCTCGAGGATCAGCACACTGAAAGGGAGCCCCTGGCCAGCACCACATCCTCCTCTTTTCCTCACACGCTCCACGTGCAGGATGGCAGCCCCTCTTACATTACACTGCATGCGCTGGGGYAGTGCACACTGGCTTTTGTGCAGGCCCCTCGACCAAGAACAAGGCCCCTTGGGGCCTTCCCTGGTCACCTGTGCTGGAGCATAACATAACCCTCMGGCCTAGGCTGGGGATTTCTCCATTTTCATTCTTCTTTGTCCCATGCGACCCTCAGCGTTGCTGCTGCAGATCCAAGCACACACAAGACTCCTTAGGACTTCCTTAGTTCTCCTTAGGTCTCCTTGGGACCTCAGGTGATGCTCTGCCAGCCCATCCYTAGAGCCAGGCACTCCCAGCCAGCCTGCACACCTGTACAGGGCTCCAAAGGGCAAAGGAGACAACAGYCTGGTTGTCTCCAGACAACCTGGCGCTATTAATGGGACCCACCATCGAGCCTGGAAAGTGGTAGTGCTGCACTGCGCACAAGCGAGGTGACACCAGACATCATAAAGATCAAGATAGGCAACCGAGATGTACAAACCTGCAGCTGTTGCTGCTAAGAAGTGGCCCCGAGACTGGCTTGGGTGCAAGATCACTTGCTGCAGCAGAGCCCTGGTGAGGGTCGGGCACAGGAATGGAGAGCTCAAATCATGGTTAAACATCTCCTCCTTGGTGCCAAATCCCTGACCCTGCAGACAAAAAATGAAATTTGCCCTCCCTTTCCAGGCTTTGAAAAGCGCTGCTCTCCCCCTGGCCGGGATGCACTCAGTGGTACCAGTACCTGACCAGGCAGATGGACAACGAGCACCGCTGCCCGTGCCAGCGAGTGCGTTCCTGCTCACCATGGTGGCCTTTCCTCCTCGGAACAATGCTCCAAGCCCTTAACGATCTTGGTAGCACCACCAGCTCCATGTCTCTCTTTGCACTGGGGAGCTCTGAAGGGGACACGGTGCTCCTGGTGCCATCCCAGCAGCGCTGGGCACAGGGTAAGGATCAGCTCCTTGGATCTGATGCCATCACTCTCCCTAATAGTGCCCTGGGCAGCACTGGCCTTCTTTGCTGGCAGGCTACCTTGCAGGCCCACATCATCTTTCCAGCTGTCATAATGGGGCCAGGGGAAGAGGTGTGTGGAAATCAAGATGGTTTGGGCAAAAGGGAGGATGAGGTGGAAATCAAGATGGTTTGGGCAAAAGGGAGGATGAGGTGGAAATCAAGATGGTTTGGGCAAAAGGGAGGACGAGGCGCTGAAAGGAAAGGCAAGTTCTCTATCAGGAACATGCCAGAGCCCAAGGAAACGCTGCTATTGCCCAATCTGCAGTTCAGGCAGAGCAGTRACATCGAACAGAGCACACCTGAGGCGTCTTTGCAGGCCAACCACAACACAGAGGTTTACCTGGATCACATAACTCTGCCTTTTCCCCGCAAAGGAGGCTCCCAACCCTCCCTTCCACCATCTGCACAGCAGTAATTTGCCTCCAGAAGCGGCCAGCACACACAGTCAGCAACCAACACAGGTAGCAAGCGCTGAACTGTGAACACGATGCTACCGAGGGCTGCACAACAGCTGCTGCTTCCCAGCTTGGAGAGAGGCCCATTTCAGACGCTGGTGAGCCCCTTCCCACACACGTGAGCTCACTGCGAAACCCCTTGTGCTCAGAGCTCTTATAGAAACATAAGGTGATGTTGTTGTCATCAAGAAAATCCCACTTCCACCAGTCAGCAGGAGAAATGAACAACAACAAAACACCTTCCCAGTGCAGGAGACAAGGGAGAGCAATAATGGTGGAAAATGAAAAATCACAGCAGGACAGTAAGTCCTTCAGGTAGCAAAACACATCACCTGACAATTAACACCTCCTGCAGTATCTCTCCCTGCCCTCCGATTKCTACATAGGAGTCACCACCAGGCCCCCATCCTGTAAATCAAACAGYTTTTTGCCACCAGGACAGACACAAACACTGCAGCTTCCGAGACGTCCTCCGCAGTGGCGGGAGGAGCATCTGGGCTGTGGGAGCTGACGAAGGCGGCTCGCTCGAGGGCAGCGTTTTTCATTTTCACCCTGGCGAAGGCAGCCGGCCACGCAATTTACACCTCGGCCGTCTCCCTCGCGCTTCCCAGGGTGGAAAGGCCCGGCTGCTCTTGCGCCAGCTCGCACGGCGCGGCCAGCGGAGCCGCTGCCCTGCCCAGCAAAAGCAGGATGTGAAGGAATGGCTTGGTGGGAATGCCTGGGTACAGGAGCTCCCCTTCCCTGCTCCTCAGCTGGGGGATCCCAGCTCTGAGAGAGGGCTGTGTGCAGAGCCCTCGAGACACAGAAATGGTCTCTTTGATGGCTGCAAGTTCTTACTGGAAGCTGCTGTAGGTCTCCTTTACTTACCCCTTCCCAGGAAGGATCCCAAGATGTTCCTTCCCTTACCCTTTTCCAGCAAGTCCTTGCAGATTTTGCCTTTCTGCAAACACAGACAACCCGAGAACCTCTTCTGTCATTTAGCAACTTGTCAAGATGCATCAGAGATCCTGTAACACCCACCAAATCCAAGAGCATCCTCCTCYTCTAGAGTTGAGGACTGGAGAGACCCCAGGGTGAGGCAGCAAGTCCCAGCATGACGGTTAGAAGAGAAATGTTTTGGGGTTTTTTGGGGCTTTTTTTTGGTTTTTATTTTGCAGAAAGTCAGAGGACAATGAGAGCTCATGGCAGGGGAACCGAGACAGAAATCTCATTCCCCTATCCCTCAGCTGCAAAGGACAAGTCTGAGATACAGCTACAACATCAGACAAGCTCATCACCCTGCCTAAAGGTGCTCAGATGCACACACACARTCAGGGCTTTCTTGCTCCCATCTAATAATTCTGAATAATTCTGATTCATGGGATTTAGGTTCTCCCACAGTTTTACAGCTATTTAGTACTAATCAATCCTGGAACAGAAAATTTCAGAAGTGCAGCAAGCATTGCATTTGAATTTACATCCCCACAGCAACTCCTTAAACTTCTAGGCTTTCCACACTGCCAAATTCAGTTTTGCTCTGGTACAAGCAATGAGATAAGAGAAGCCAGCCAGCTAGCCTGTTTTCTCCAGTTTCTAGGGCCTGTGTATCCTCCACTCTTCCGTTTTCCCCTAAATRCAGTTTTCCAAACTGCATCCCTTCCTACTTGACATTATTTCCCCACTGCTTTCATATGGAAGCTCTCCAAAAGAGACTTTGGTTTTAATTACCTGGAAAGCTCAAAAGCTGAATTTACATTATGAAACTACAGAGTAAGAAATCTGGGTAAACCCTTGGAGTTTCTCACTTGAGGGCTCAGTCCTGACTTTCTGCTTCCATGCGCTGTATAGGTGGCTATGTTGAAGTGAGCACATCAACAGCCACCCATGCGAGGAACTCGAGGACTCGGAGGGAGGTGAGGACCCAGCTGGAGAGGGTTGCTTCCCTCTCGGCCTGTGGGTCCCCAGGGACCAATGTGCTCCTCAGAGGCCTCTGCAGGTGCTTTCCCGATGTTAGTCACACGGCCAAAGAAGAGGCTGATGCAACAATCTGCAGCCTCACGGCTGGCTGCAGCAATGCTCAATGGCTTTGCCCGTCCCCTTGCCTTGGCGAGGCTACCAAGAATTACAGCTGTGGCGATTTCTCTGCTTCTTGTCAAGGCAGAGCCTATTTCTTTACCAGGAAAGGACTAATCGCCCAAGATGCTTTCAGACACATCCCACTTCGGCCACGTAGGGCACTGGACTGCAGACTCCCACGCTCCGCAGGGCATCRGGCAGGCAAGAAGGACCTCTCTGAAACATGAGTGTTCATTAGGCTGCTCTCAGGAAGAATAGATATTAAGCTAGAGAAGTACATACCAATCTTGGGATGCTCATTAGTAGTTTGTTTCTTATGCTGAAAGATTTTCTTTCACGCCTAACATACATCTGAGAGCCCTGAGGGCTCCTGATCCACTCATATATTCAGTGTTATCCCGAACCCCCTTGATTTCTGACAGCATTTCTTAGGACACCCCTCATTTGAGGACACCCCTCATTCTGCAACAGGAATATGCTTGTTATTTCTAGCCTTCTAATTATGCCCTTTAACAGGTCCTGCAATGACACCGTCGTGTGACGACACCAAAGCAACAGACCCGTTAGAGCCACGCAAGAACATGAGCTCRAGCCTTGCCACTTCGCCCAAAGCCCATGGGAAGCATCTGAACAGTCTCGTAAACTGAGGTCTGGGCCCTTCCTGCAGATTATCAACCCTTTTATCTTGCTGTTCAGCTCCAGAGGTCATCCCCTCTAGATGTTCTTCCGCAGCTTGTTTGTCACTAGGACAGGTTCAGTAGATGTGTTACATTAACACCTCTGGGAGGAAATGGCACAATGCAATAAATACCCCCACTCCTTTCTTACCTCCTTGGACAAACTTGTCTTTCTGTCATGTCCCCAGCTCCAAGGCATTATGAAACCTATTTCATGAGGAGCTAAACTCATCCTCACACCACCCCTTCACAGATGAGAAAGTCAAAAAAAAGAAAGTTAAAGAGCTTGAGCTTCCTGAGCTTACACAGACAAAGTCACCAGAKCTTTAGAGCAGAGCCAGGATACAGTTTTGCCTGATGCCCAAAGTCCTCTCACGAAAAAGATGGTCCTTCCTTCCCCACCAATTAGGATTTAACATTTTAACATCAGATAGAACAGCCTAATTTAGAAAAGAAGAAATGCTGACAAAGAGGAAGACTGAGCAGTTTTTAGCCTAGTTTACTGAGGAAGGATAAGGTGATTATGATGCCCACCAGTTTGTCCCCAGTAGAGCCTGCTGGCAAATACCAACCTAATCTGACAACACAAGTCTCAAATACTTGAAGAGCTTCCAAGCTACAGGATAACACAGAGTCAAGAGAGAAGACAGGCTCCTTGATCTCCTGCTAAGGCACAGGGCATGGCACAAGTCTGATGTGATGACACGCCAGGATCCCTCAGGGACGCTCTGAGACACGCACCCAAAGGCCACCACGTATCCTTGGTTGACTGCTCACGCTTCTCCTGCCTCCTCTTTCCTTGCCCCAGGAACAGATGGCATCGGACCTGCCCATTGTTTCAGGACTGATATTCTAAAAACAAGTCAGGGCACAGGACAAGCTCCTTTCTGATTTTTTGTCAGTACATAAACAAACAGAGCGAGCCATTTCCCCATGGGCTTTCAGGAAAGCTGTGCTCAAAGCCCCCGTGCCTGAGAGCTGCCACCTCTTCCCAAAAAGCTGACAGTCCTCAGGGGCAAACTGCAAAGAGCAAGCGACCCTGGCAGGCGCCGGTGCCAGGAGGACTCCTGCGGTGAGCTCAGCTAATGAAGCCCCCAGAGCCTCCAGGCACCGCACGCTCGCTGTGTTAATGATTTGCCCTAGGTAATCTCCCCTGCAAGCCAGCACCAGCAGGCAAAAAGGCAAAAACAACAACAACAAAAAAAGATACTGCCTCAAATTCAGGAGGTCTAAGTGACAGAAAAATCAGACTGAGTCAAATTCAAGGGGAGATTGAGGGGGACAAACGAGCAGCATCTCCCAGCATTGGTGGCAAAAGMCAGGTTGGTTTTGCTGAGCCCAGAATGGGGCCAGAACACAGACCCAGGTGCCCCAGCTTGGTCTGATGGGCTTGGTTGGGTATCTCCTGAGAAAGCTGGAGGCGTGAGGTAGGAGCGTGGCCCCAATCTCTCACCTTTACTGAGTTCAGAGCYGAGGGCAGACAGGCTCCTATCTATGGCTCTTCAGCTGGTCATCAGATCTCCCTTCTGAAGCCTTTGTAGAGCCTCCATGAAAACCTGCTGGTCCATTCAAGATCTCCATAGAGTTAATTTATAGGTACAGCCATAGGCTGCACTGTCARCACTAGCAGCTTAAAGAAAGGCACCTCTCCGAGTGGAAGCAGAGCATATTCATTGGGGGCTCCCAGAAAGAAAGGGTACCAGAAGCCACTGGGGTATCTTCTGCACACAGCTGCGTGGCTCCTGCAAGGTGGATACGGGGCAAAACCAGACAGCTCAGCACGAGGCTTCACCCATTCCCRTAGACGAGGAAACAGATGGGCCGCTCTCCCCCAGAGACCTCTCCAAGGGGGGCAGCCTTGCTCTTTTGCCCCACTGCTTCTCAGCATTGCAGTCCTTGGCGAGCAGCACTTCGGGAGAGCGCTTGGCAGGTTCCAAAATAAACCCAGAGCTTGTGCAATTTCCGGGGGGAAACACAGAGACAACCTCTCACCCAGAGCACGAGGTGGAAGCAAAGTGAGGCTGGGTACCTGCCCTTCCATCCCAGCACTCCCTCCAACTCCTCCTCCTCCTCCGCCCCGCCACCAGTAGCAAGGTCCCCGGGGGGCTCATTACCTCAGCCGCGCGAGGCCGGCACCTGCTGAGCACCCTGCCACAGTGCCAGCGCACGCAGCGAGCCCAGCCCCAGGCAACAAGCCCCGCCACGGGCACGCCAAGCGAGCGCCCAAAGGCGATTTCTTCTGCAGCCACCAAGCCGAGGCRCCGGGCAAGCGGGGACTGGCAGCTGCTTGAGGCACCTTCGCAGTCTGGCTGGCTTTCCTCCGCYGGCTCCGAATCAGCCCTCGACTGGGCAGATCAACCAGGGTGTGAAAGGGAATCGGGCGAGGACAGAGCCCTGCCTCTCTTGGCCCTTCTAGGAGCCAGTACCAAGGCAGAGCTGAGCCCGTCCTATGGGTCGGCAGCCCCGGGAAGCTCGGCTTGCAGAGCCCGGGAGCAGCTAGAGAGCCAGGAAAGCARAGGGACTAAATCCCTCTGGCTGTAATGCAGAAAGCTCTGACGGACACAAGCCACCCCTGCCAATGTAAAGCTGGTCAAGAGACAGCTTTACAGGGAAGCTGGTGGGATACAGAGGCAAGGGATTCTCAGTGGGGCAGGAATGCTGAGCAAGGAAATGACAAATGGAAATGGGATCAAGACGTGAAGGAGAGGAGAGTGATGCACGAAACAAAGAGGAATCTAGTTCTGCAGCGAGGGCAAGATGCGCCAGTTCCTGCAGCTGCATTGCTCGTTTCCACCCCGGCTCATCTCCGGAACAGGTAGACAAAGAAGTATTGGAGCAAATCTTTCTCCAGCACTGACCTCTTGACAATTTTCTCCCAATTCACACTCTGATTATTTTACCGGTGCCCCAACTGTGAATCTGCACAGCATGAAGAGAAGAGCAGCTGGCCACAGCAGATGATAAATATCTGCCTTTGAGCATGTCAAAGAGCTGCCACCATCTCCAGGCAGAAAGAAATCGCTAAGGAACAGCTGAGAGTACCTGATCAGGGAGGCAGGGAGAAAAAGGCCAGTGTCTACAGTGGGAATGAGGCCATGGTTTCCTTCTCTCCAGCTTTTCTGCARTGCCTTATTGCACAACAGAGCTTAAACAGAGGTGGTCAACACATGTAAGAAGCCAGGAGGTAGCTAACAACAGCAGGACTCAACAGCATTGCCTCTTCAAACATCAGGGGCCAGGATGTTGCCTTAGGTTTCATCTGATCTTATGGCCTCTGTGCACAAGGAGAGACCAAGAAGTATTTTGGAGGATTTCTGGATTGTGAGAGCAGCTCCAGCAGCTCCAAGACCCAGCTCCAAGACTACAGCCCCCGACATCGTGCCAGGATATGGACTCACTGACCTGCCATGCTTCCCACTGCCTCCTTTAAAAGATCTCTCGGGAACTTCTGGCAAGCTGAAGGAACACCTTAGGATTCCCTCCAGAGCTGTGCAGAGTAGGATGGAAAGCATAAAACCTCTAAGCACACTTGGGGATCTTCTGTTTGATGGCAGGCGTAYGGAAGGGAAGGGACAGAAGACAGAAGCTAAAGTTTTTAGGAGTCCTATAATGAAAACCTGCGTCTTGCCCACAAATTAATGCTCTGTCTGGCTCCAGGGGATGAGCAACCGAGGTGAGGGATACGGAGCAGTTACCAACCTGTTCTTGCTGCTGCACTCAGCTCTGTCACACACACAAACACACTCATTGAGTGGTCACTGTAATTCCTCGCGTTAGTAGAGGACGAACAAGTAGCACGTACCAGCTGTGCAGTAAGCATCTGACAGTAATTGTACAATCTGTCAGAAAATCACCCCAATTACTCCGCAGCATCAGAAACTCCAAGGCATCCCAACTCTCCCTCAAACCCTTTGAAATGTAAAGCTGCACCGTCTGGCATAATTTAATTTGAAGCTCATCAGCAGCCTCTGCCTCAGATGGCAGAGGCCTTGCTGAGCTTTAGAAGCAACGGGTGCATATTCCAGACACAAAAATCATAGAGACCTGGAGGCCTAAAGACGCTAAAGATCCCTAAAGGCACTCAAACTTCAGCGGCTTGGAAGAGTCAAACACACCCCAAGCCTCACTAGCGACTCCGTTTCTCCTTCCAAATGTCAGAGCGGGCTGGCTGCAAGTTTCCCTTTGCCGTGCAATGAGTCCTGCTGTTTTCCACTTGCTCGTTTGGGATTCACCCCTCTCCCAGGTGGAGGAAGGTCTGGCTAGCAGAGCAGCTTGGAGGCAAGCGTCTCTCAGAGGCTTCATTCATCCAAGCCTGGACCAGCGAGCTGGGTCTCGGAGCTGCTGGAGCTGCTCTCACAATCCAGAAATCCTCCAAAATACTTTTTGGTCTCTCCTTGTGCACACAGGCCATAAGATCAAGACTCCCCGCTTCCAGCCCAATCCCCTAAGTGACAAACTTTAGGGAAAGTGGAAGGGGGATATGTGTGGGGGGGGGGGTACAGGAATCTAATCCAGGCTCTTTCCTGTCCCAGGAGCTCCAAGTCAGAGCAGAAAACTCCAGTTTCTCTCTGTTACCATAAAAAGGGGTGATGCTCCTTCCTCCCCAGCTTCCCTCTTACGTGGGTTTGCTCCTCTCTTCCATGCTGGAGACCCATCCTTTCTCTGCATTCTAGTCTCARACTTCCTGCAGTCCCTCAGACTGCTAAGATATCTCACCTAAGAGAGAGCACAGCAGAAACGCAGCTGCTCCAACCAGGAAGGAGCCTCCTGCTCACTGGAGCACTGAAGTGACCAGGAAACACAAGTGTTAGGTGGGTGAGGAGCAAAGCAAGGGGACCCTGCCACAGCCTACACATAAGGACTGGTTCCAAGGGGTAGCTTCAATTTCTTCCCAATGTCAACCATCGTAGAACAGGTAAGGAGAGATATCAGCTCAAAGGGCACAGAGACCCAGTGCAACGTTGTTTTCCCAGCCTGTTGTGATTTAGAGCAGGAGACCGCCTTGGTCGCTCCTTTTTGAGCGACAGAGAGCGCCGCCAGGTGCCTGTCCCCCCAGCCCACCACAGAAGCAGAGCAGCTCGTCACGGCAAAGCAGCTCGTCACGGCTTACTGCTCGTTAGGCGCTCGCCAGCTCTGCCTCTGGTGGAGCAGCGCCAAGCACGGCAGGAAGCCCGGGCACCGCTGCACCTTTCAAAGGAGCCAGGCCGCGGACATCCATCAACTGCCTTACGCAACAGCCYGAGGAGACATCACATCTCTCAGGCCCGGGAGGCCGCGCTCACCTAGAGTCCTTCCAAGCAGCACCGGCGCCAGGAACTGTCAACATATCTATTAAAGGCTCCCATTTCTGCCGGCTTGGGTCAAGGAGAGAGGCTGGAATAAGCAGCTGCATAAGAGCTGGAAAAGAAATGGGACAAAAGGAAGCCTGGAGCTGGGTGTCCCAGGGTTTTCCAAAACCCCATCAAGCCAAGAACTAAGCCAGCCAGTTGCTCCTCTTTCCAGGAGCAGCCAGAGCAGGCTGCAGCAGCACTGAAGTCCTGTAACAGCAGGTGCCTAAGGACCGCAGAGAACAACAGTCCTGGCCCCACGGCACTGGGCAAATTCGTTTTAAAAAAGGGTCGGATTTCAACAGTAGGATGTTCTGCAGTCCATTGGGACACAGGGTAGAGTTCAACTTGGGAGAGCCACTGGTTAAAAACATCCTGACAGAGGTGGCCAGTTTGCTGCTCAGAACAGGTCACGATTTATTGGCTTTCTCTAGGTCTCTGCCAAAGCACCTCACCTGACACCTTGCCCAGGGCCATAAACACCCCTGCCGTGCGAGCGAGCGGAGAGAACGGGCTCTGCAAACAGCAGTGGAGGGAACACCAGGCTGAAGAGAGCAGTACGCGCTGAGAGGGAGCGCGTGAAAGCCACTCCAACAGGGATGAGCTCGGGAGAGCTCCTCTGTGCCGGTGGGCTCCACAAGAACTGATAAACTCAAGGCACCACAAACCTGCCGAATGTACCCCACGCCACCAGCACGCACCGCTTCCAACAGCTGGTCACCACAACTGCACAGCATCCAGAAAGGCAGCAGCTACCACATGCAGGCAGAAACAACAGGGCTAYATATAACTGTGGTGAAACAAGGGGCCCTGAGGGACTTCCACCTTCACCCTCCGCTTCTGAGTAAACAGCTGGGGTTAAGCTCCCCACTGCAGCTCCAGTCAAGCAACTGAATAACAGACAGCATGAGCGTGCGTGACAATTCACCTTTCTGTTGAGAGCCGAGGTGTCTGTGCCAGGCCTGGCCGCGCAGGCAGCATCTCCCCGTCCGGCCTGCACTAAAGCCCCTCACACGGGCCCTTCCATAACCGGGCACCGGAGGAAGGAGCGGGCAAGCGCAAAGCCCCACAACTAGCAGCTCCCCTGCTGCACAGGAGCTCTCTGCACGGGAAGGAGCATTTTGTTATTTCATCCTCATGATCAAATCGCCTCCCAGCCATAAGATCCGCTCTAATAACCCACCGAGGCCGAAAACCCTGCGATCCAGCCATGTTCTCACTCAAAGCCAAATGGAAACGTTTTCCCTCTCTTGCCTCCGTAATGAGGGCCTTTACTAACCTTTTATACCTAACTAGAATAAAAAAAAGAAAAAAAGAAAAAAAAGTTAGTCATAGCACAACGGTAGCTTTTCCAGACACAAAAATGCCATTACTTTCAAATCTATTATCTCACCGCTCTGCAGGTTTCAAAGTGGGAGCTTCACAGAGCTGGAAACTGGGCCAGCCACCGTTTGCAGGGGGAGGACAGCATTTCTAAGGAGTCGTTTCACGTTTGTTCGGCTTCGTTTTACCATTTCTCAGGCCCAGCACAGCTGAGGACCGATCATAGGGGCAGGGGGAAGAATCAGCCCAGTCAGACTCGTTAGGGCTCCATTAAAATATCAGCAGATGGGGAGATCAATCACAGCCTTGAATTTACTGCCTAGCCGGGGGAGAGGCCCCAAGGTTTGCGCTGGACCCATCTCCAATGCCTGACGAGAAAAATCTTTCAAGCTGACTGCATCCCCTGGACTTCTCTATAAATACATCCAGGGGAAGATGCGCGTACAGATTGAGTCAATAAAGAGATCTGACAGAAAAGCACTGTAGTAGTTTACTCTCCCTTCTTGCCCAAGGCGAGCCATTTGCGTTCCCGCTCTCCCTTGGACAGCCAAGTAAAATATCACTGGCTTTCTCCACGATCATTAATCCTGGCTGCAAAGGAGACGGGGGGAACAAATCTTTGTGCCTGAGCGGACGCATCTCTATGACAATTTTGCAAGGCTGGATAAGCTTTTACAAGGCTGCAAGTCTGAGGTTTCCAAAGCAGCTGTGGAGGCAGTGAGAGGCCTTGCTGTCCCCTTTTGGGAAGCAGCTTGGGGATTTAAACGCCACCAACGGGACCCAGTAGCTCACAGGGAGCCCCACGCCAGGCCTTAGGCCGTAGGGTCCTCAGTAGTTGTCCCCAGAACCTGGCCTGTATGCGAATGCAGATTCTTGAGAGAATGGCTGGCTCTCTTTCCTGAAGCTGTCCCTGGAAACGCTACCTGCAATGGAACGGGGATGGAAACATGACCACCATGATGGATGTCACAGAAAAGCACCCACAGTGGCAGGGCCCAGCAGAAATGCTGACCTGAGCAGCCAGCGGCCCCAGRGCTCCTTCCTCCAGCCCTAGCCATGAACTCTCCAAGGCCAAGTCTAGGTGGTCTTGGGATGAGCCAGTCTGGCTGCTCCTGGGCTCTGTACACAAGCTGCCACAAAGGCAGGTACAAGCTTTGTGCCTCTGTACACAAAGGTGCCAAGCTCCTGCCACGTCCATCTGGAACTGACACCTCCTCGCCAGGGTTCTTGTAGTTTTCTAGTGCCTAGAAGATGAGAAGCTGCCTCAACTTGGCCATTAGAGCAGAGAGACGGCATCTTCCATAACATCATGAGTCCACAAAAAACAGCAACATCGTCTCCCATAAGATCCTCAGAGGAAAACTCCAGAAGTGTGGACTGGACGGGTGCACAGTGAGGTGGATTGAGAGCTGGCTGGATGGCAGAGCTCAGAGGGTGGTTAGAAATGGGGCCAAGTCTAGTTGGAGGTCTGTGGCCAGCGGCGTCCCCCAGGAGTCAGTCTTGGGCCCAGTGCTGTTCATCTTGTTCATCAACCTGGAGGAGGGCATCGAGTGCACCCCGAGCAAGTTTGCGGGCATCGAGTGCACCCTGAGCAAGTTTGCGGACAACACCAAGTCGGGTGGAGCGGCCGACACTCTGGAGGGCTGTGCTGCCATTCGGAGGAACCTGGACAGACTGGAGAGTCGGGCGGAGAGGAACCTCCCGAGGTTCAAAAAGGACAAGTGCAGGGTCCTGCACCTGGGGAGGAATAACCCCAGGCACCAGCACAGATTAGGGGTYGACCTGCTGGAAAGCAGCTCCACRGAGAGGGACCTGGGAGTCCTGGTTGACACCAAGTTAACCATGAGGCAGCAGTGTGCCCTCGTGGCCAAGAAGGTCAATGGGATCCTGGCCTGCATCAGGAGGATGTTGCCAGCAGGTTAAGTGAAGTTATTCTGTCCCTTTACTCAGCTCTGGTGAGGCTGCACCTGGAGCACTGGGTGCAGTTCTGGGCTCCCCAGTATAAGAGGGATGTGGAGCTTCCAGAGAGAGACCAGTGGAGGGCAACAAAGATGATTAAGGGAGTGGAGCATCTATCGTACGAGGAGAGACTGAATGAGTTGGGCCTGTTTAGCCTGGAAAAGAGAAGGTTGAGAGGAGATCCAATTAATACGTATAAATACCTGAAGGGTGAATGTAGGGAGGAAGGGGCTTCCCACCATCTTCTCAGTGGTGGCCAGTGACAGCACAAGGCACAATGGATGCAAGTTGAAACATAGGAAGTTCCATCTCCATGTGAGGAAGAACTTCTTCATTGTGAGCATGACAGARCCCTGGCACAGRCTGCCCAGGGAGGCTGTGGAGTCCCTTTCTGTGGAGAGTTCAAAACAGGTCTGGATGCCACCCTGCGCCACATGCTCTGGGTACCCCTACTGGAGCAGGGGGGCTGGACTAGATGATCTCCAGAGGTCCCTTCCAACCTTAATGATTCTGCGAACTGGCTGAAACCTCCACTCTCTGGGATGCTCTGCCCTCTTTAGCCCTTGGCAAAGAGAAAAGGGCCTCAGAAGATCTCTAACCTGCAGCTGCCTTCTCTGAGGTTTGCTAAAATGATCCAAGATTCATTAACCCAACCTCATTCCCAACACAAACACCAGAGCACTCCACCACTGCAAGGATGCCCTGAGCTCCTGCTGCAGAGCCAAGAAGGCCTTAAGACCCCCAAGAGACTCCACACACCCTTAGAAGAAGAGCTTCCTGAGGCCCAAGGGACAGGGGCTGCACCCTTGCAGCGTGGGGCAGCCAAACAGGCTGAGCTCAAGGATTTCAGCGAGCAGGAGGACTGCAGTGCCACAGCCCAACRCTTAAGAGAGATTTTACTCCATGAAGGCCACGAGGAAAACACACACAGGACAATAATGTCTTCCTCACAATACTGCGTCTAAGCCACATCTACTGCCAGCACAAGGAGACCGTGGCRGGTGCATCTGTGGCACGTGGACCGGCGGGCCTGGGAAGGCGGTTGCCGACGGAAGCCTGTACCCACACAAACCGCTTGAGACGAGGCCCTTCCTGCCTACTGCTGCAGAGGAGCTGCTTTTGGTGGGGAAACACAGCACAAAATCAACTAGAAATAGGGAAAAACAGGCAATTTTATATAGGAGACCAAAACTGCAGGGGCTCAGCCCACCATATGAAGTACCTTCGGTGCTGAGTCCCAGGTCACTGGCTTGTCTGCAAGCAATACAGAAACACCTGGCAACAGATGAGTAGCAGCCTGGGGCTGCCAAAACAGCTCCTCGAGAAGAGGGAAGTTGGGAGGCTGCTGCGAATGGCAGGAGATGTGACGCAGAGGCCCAGGCTCCCATATGTTCTGTGAGCTACAACGGAGGAGCAAATTTCCCTGCAGGAAGCAGGTTAAAAACGGAACCGCTCTGCTTAAGGAACTCACCCTGAGTMAGGTTTCAAGGTCCCTACGGCAGTAAACAATGCGGCACAATGGAGAGCCCCTTCAAGGTTCTCTGCTAGAAGAWAGGACAGAAGTCCCCAGGGTCTCCTCAGACTGGGCTACATAGTTCAGATTCAGGAGACTGCTCCCACACCAGCAAAAAGTCCTCGGATKCCAGGCGAGGATGCTGAGCACAAGGTTTAGGTAAGTTACCTGCCAAAAGGCCTTCACCTGGCTTAGTTTTCATCCAAATCCCCTGGGTTTCAAAGCAGGCTGGTCCCTCCCTGCACATACCAATCCTGCGATGCTGAAGGCTGGGTCACTGGCACTCACACAACTATAACTTTTTAGGAAGGTTTTGTTGCTAAAAATACTTAGCAAATCGAAGTCACTGTGAGTGCACGAGCTGATGTGATGTGACATGCAGCTGGGGGTTGCCAACTATCAGTGAGCAGGCAGCCTCGCYGCAGAGGAACGCTGAAA
Source organism: Nothoprocta perdicaria (assembly GCF_003342845.1). Taxonomy (NCBI): domain Eukaryota; kingdom Metazoa; phylum Chordata; class Aves; order Tinamiformes; family Tinamidae; genus Nothoprocta; species Nothoprocta perdicaria. The sequence continues at coordinate 171,351 of NW_020455692.1, read as the reverse complement.
CCCAGCTGTCAGGGTAAGTCAGCAGGAGATGCCCACAAAGGTGCCAAGATGGGCTGGAGACAGCTACCCCCTGCTGCGGGTTCCTCCTCCACCGGGAGGACCGGACAGGCCGGGACAGRGGCGTCCACGCGCTGCACGGACCAATATGCAAAGGGCCGCGGCACCCCGTGGAACCGCACATCCCCCCAAAGACGGGCTCAGGGTGGAGCCTATTGCTCACCTGCTTATTCCACTCTAAGGACAAGCACTTTGCTGGCTCCCAGCAGAGCAGCATGGAGAGAAAAACTCACAGGCAAAGCTGCCCTTCCAACACCCCTCACCCACAGCACCCAAGAGCCGCCTTCCAGAACCTCCCAGCCAGCAGGCAAGTGGACAAATAAAAAGCAACTCGCCCCACAAGCCTGGCTTTGCCTGCTTTATTCCTCCCTCCTTCAGGGAGGGGTCACCGGGAGGCAGACCACACCAGCGCAACGCAGGTTGGATGTGATATCCGCGATGCCTCAGTTTCCCTGGCTGTGAAGCAAGCTGCCGCACACTTCCCCGGCCTGCAGGGAGGCCCTTCAGGCTGTACTTCACTGACCTTTGATGGAACAAGCTACGGACTTCCGACACATTACGACGCCTAAAACTAAGGAGAAAAGAGAGCCAAATTACTATGCAGCTGAGCGTTCCAGGACACAAGCAGCGGGCAGCGAGGACACAGGACCATTGAGGACGTCCTCTGTCATACAATAAATAGAGCCAGATCCCTCTCTGAAATGCTGCTCTCCGTGAGTCCCATGAAGCAGCCCCTCTGTTCCCTGGGCTTCTAGCAACGAGGCAGCGAAGCCATTTCCCCGACAGCAGCTTTTGAGATCGTTTTTGTTTCTAAAAGGGGAAAGTAAGTGGGATGTGTTTCAAAAGGGTCCTGTTCCTTCCTACTCACTTGCAAACCCTGCTGCTGGCTGGCTTTCATCAGTAGTAAGGGCAAGAAACAGGGACACGGCTTGTCTTCAGTTCCCAAATCTGAGTCAGATCATAACACTAAGCTCCGAAAAACCCACAAAAGTGGGAAATGTTGAAAGTGGAAAATCTCACAGCCTCTTTGAGGCTGCGTCTGAGGGGGAAACAGCACACTCATCTCCTTCCCACAGCCCCAGGGAAGGAAAGATGAAGAGAGAGGTCAGCAGAAATATGTCTGTGCCACCCTTGCCACTCAGGGTGTCCATGTCCCACTGGCGAAGGGGTCACCTCGCCACCCCTGACCACCTGCAGGAGATGCTACCAGCCCACGTCGGCCTCCACAGCAGAGGTATCTGAGAGACAACCTCAGAGAGCAGAGAGTAGCTGGGAGCTGCTGCCGCCACAGCAGCCAGGTGCACAACCTGTGGCCAGGAGCTGCAAGGCTGCACCAAGAGCTACCACGGACAAAGCACACACAGCCTTGCCTGGGTGACAGGCGGACGCTCGCAGATGCTTCCAAAACCCTTTTCCCCAGCCCCGAGTCCATATCTTTCATCTGAGTCCCTGCYAAGCCCAGAGCCCTACAGCCTGTCATGCTGTCAGTTCTGGTCTCATCTCTGCTATCAATACAAGTTAGATGAGTCAAATCCTCTATGACTCTCAAGGGCTTTTTTTTTTCCGCCTGTTTTTACGAGTTACATGAGGATCATTTGACAACAGCATCAAATAATCTTTTATCTTCCCAGTTACTCCACAGAGACAGCTTCACAGCAGCTACGTTATCCCACCTAGCCAGAGAGACAGGATGCCAGAGCCTTCTGCAGCTCCCCAAACTTCAGGACCCTCATGAACCAGTGCCCACAGTCAAGCTGAGGCAGAGAAGTAGGGAAGAACAAGGACACACAGCTCAAACTCCCAGAAAGCCACAGACATGTTCTGCAGGTGACCCCCAGCTTCGGAGTAAGCTAAGGGATTTCCCCGGTGCAGTAAGGGAGATGATCACCTGCAGAAGTCCTTCCAGGCCAACAAGATGAGGCAGAGAGTACAAGTGTCACAGCTTGGTGGCAACAAGCTTTTTATTGAGGAATCCTGCTCCTTCTGCTCCCCAGGGAGGTAACTTTGGCCTGGTCTAAGGGCTAAGCCTTGATCAGTGGTCATCTGCCTGCAGTCCTAGAACTCTTAGGGGACCTAAGAGGGTAACAAAGACAAGCAAGGCTACTATGGAGGCACAACACTCACCGAGAGAGCTGACTCCTCACTGACAGGCCCACAGCCAGTTTAAAACCCTCTGGTCAGACCAGAGGATCAGCAGAGCAGCTAGTTAATGGCAAAAGAACAGAAGGAAAAATAACAGTGCTCATTTAGACCCAAATTCCCAGAACAAAGAGCATAACATGAGAGAGAAAAAAAATACGGCCTGTACACTAAAACCAGACACAATTCCTTGCGTACAAACCAGAGCAATGGAAGGTCAGATGAGCACCCTAGGAGGGCAAGAGGTACCTCTTGTCAAAAGTGACACTACCTCTTTCCCTGCTGTTGCCAACCTGGTCTTGCATTGCTCATGAATCCCATCTTGCTCTGCAGGTCCTGAACTCTTGTGAATCAAGTCRACATCTGCCACAAACCTCCATCGCACCAGAGCGCGGCAGACCAGTGCCAGGAGCAGCAACGTASAGAGCGTGGCAGAGGGGACGCTGTGTTGTCCCAAGAAGCACCGGCCCCCGTAGCACATCTTCAGACACAAGGAGGAAAAGTCTCAGGTTTGAACTAAGAGCTGCCATTTTCCCMCCTCAGGAAGTGCTGTTCCTGGAGGGAAAAGCAGGAGTGACAGCTCGGGGTCCAGCTGCGGAGAGATGGGCCGAGGAGCAGTAGCTGCAGTCAGGAATTGAATCTTGAGCCACATATAACTAGACTAGACTAGACATATATAACTAGACATATAACTAGACTAGAGCCCCAACACACACGCCCCCCCAAGCTGGTATTTAAAAAGGTCCTGTTCATGGAGCACGAAATAAATGAACTCAGCCAACTGGAAGAAAGAATTTAGGCAGAAAAGATTGTTAGGATAATTGAGCGCTCTTTGGGAATGTCTTGCTAGTTGCCAGCCCCCTGACCCAAGCCCCTCTCACCCAATCAAGCAAAAAGTTCATTCCAAAGCCTTTAAAACAAAAAGATAAATGGGCTGGGAAAATAGTCCTGAAGTCCATCTGTTGTAACAACCAGGAGAAAAGCAACYTTGATAGCGATGGTCAGAGCCAAAAACCCCTGTAGAAATGTGATAAGGGTGGTAGAGAAACACAAGGCACACGGACGCTCACAGGAGCTCCAAGCACCACAGCTTAGCCGAGGTAAAGGACGACACAGAGGTTTCCATTACCCTACAGGCAGGGAGCMGTTCACACTAGGAAACCGCCTAGAGGGTTGGAACCCTTTGTTTTAGGAACAAAAAGAGCCCCAACAGCAGCACAGATTCCTACACTGACAAGGAGAAGCCTCCGTGGCACCCGCTGAGAAGGGAGGAGCATTCAATGAATATTTCTACTCTGGATTTAGAAGAAAAAAGGAGAAAAAAAAAAAAAAAAGCCCCAAAGACAGTCAGAGGATCTTGATGAAATGTTTTCTCTTCCAGTGCAAGATGTAACCCACAGCTTACATAAGCATAGGTTTTAAGAACACTGAAGCCAAATAACAGTATCTAAAGCATGTAAAAGATCCAGCTGACAAGTCCTCTGAAYGTCAGAGAGTGATTCCCGATCAGTTGGGAGATGCTATAACGCAGAAGAGGGTCTGGAGCCTGCAGAGTGTCAATACTGAAATGGGTAAATAGGCTGACTTGGRTAATCACAGGCCCAACAGGCAAGGACCAACTCCAACCAAAACAGAGAGAGCTATGACAGGGTCTTCCAGAAACCTGGAACAATTCAGCCCCACACTCATTCAYACAAACATCAGGGATGAAAACAAAAGGCTGCGTTTCCACATCAMGGGCCTTCGCTCTTGGAAGTACTGTTTTTCAGGGAGATTTGGTGCACAGGGCAGATGGGAGCCGGAAACAGATGATAGCGTAAGGCCTGGCCTGAGACATCTCTTGTATTCCCAGGAAGACAGATGAGAGAGTATCAACCCCAAACCAGAAAACCTCAATATCCTACAGCAACTGGACCGCTGCCGAAATAACGTGTCTGACTCTGATACCTACAATGCAGAGATGTTCCTATGTGAAAAAAGTGGTCAGAAGAGAAACCCACGAATTATGAAGAGATTGGAAAACGAGAGAGAGTGAAAAGGACTTTGCAAGATCTATATATTTAGATTTTCAAATAGAAAGGTAAAAGGTGACTTCATCCAAAGCTGTCAGAGCTGGCAAGAGGACTGAAGTCTGGATAACAGGCTCTGTAATCCAGCAGCCAAAGAAATAATGAGATCCCATGGCAAGGAATGCTGACAAGATACATTTATAAGAGAAAGAAGGCCCAAGTCTTCCAAAGGCTCCTCCAAACGGAGTGCAGGAGCTCTCCAAAACCACCCAGTGTGGCTTATAGCAGGCAGTACATTCAGCCTGTGTGTCCCCAATCCTCCCTGGCCTTAAGGACTTGCCACTGAGACCACCCATCCACCGAAAGACACATGCGCTTAAAACATCGCCTCACGAGCTGGGTGAAGCAGCTATCACCTGGCAGGAGACATCCCACGGCAGAATCTGGTGGAGGGAGAAGGCTGCGCTGGGCACGGCGTTTTTTGCTGAAAACCACAGAAAGCAACTGCAAGAGATGAAATCCCGCTTTTCAAGGTTAAGAGTCAGAGTTCTGACCCAGGCAGCTCCTATTCAATATTGGACAAGGCTGAGAGGCACCCAAGCAGGGAGAGCCCTTTTCCCCSCCTCTGCTGCTCCACCTGCACATCCCGCTCAGCTGGAAGGAGCACAACCTCCTTCAAGTGCAGGGCCAAGCTTCCTGCCCAAGAGCCCCAAGAAGGGTCCAAGCTGAGCTTCTTTGCACTGCTGAGAGCGGCACTGCGCTGCCAAGCCCAGGGGTGCATTGCCCTGAACAGGCCAGATGGACGTCCCACCTAGGGCGCAATCAGGGCTGCCCGAGCGGCTCCAGGGGCTGTCAGCCTCGCAGCGCCTGCAAGAGGCAAAATGCGGACACAAAGAGACTGGCAAACACAACAGCCCGCCGCAGAGAGCTCATTAAACCCAAGCCAGAGCGAACCCTCCCCAAAACGGCAGGAGGTTACGGTTTAATAACCACCTTGAAGGGCCGCAGAAATGGGCCACCACGGGAGAAACACTTGCCAGGTGCTCTAATTGACAACCCCCACCTGCAAGGGGGCACTTCTGCTGCTGACCCGTGACACCCATGGGTGCATTAACCCTCACCCTTCTGGCACGGCCTCTCCGCTCCACTTTGGGCCGAGGATAACGAATAGAAGAAGTTCATCAGCCATGTGATCAGGCAACATAGCCTACAGGTTTCTGACAGGCATGAAAACTACAGCGAGGGGCCAGCAATTTGAAGAGCCTGGATATAAGAGGTGGGATTCAGGACTCCTGGGCCTCGTCCTCAGCTGGGCAGGGGTGAAAGCAGGGCACACCTGCCTGGCAGCACGGAGAGGCACTGGCAGGAGCTGTTTGGAAAGCAACGTGCTGGAGCAATGCTGAATAACCCCAGCCTACCCCTCAAACAACCCACGCTCAGAGCAGCAAGCCAGCGCGGTCTCCTGGGCTTCTACAGAGGCAAATCAGGCCAGTCGCTGCTGCTSTCAGGCTGCCGTTAGAAGAGGAAGAATTTCTTCGCTTAGCTGCCGGGAAGGCTTGGAGGGCTGCTCCATTTCCACATGGTTGCCCGAAGTCCTGGCTGCATCCAAGGCAGATGCACAGGAAGGCCGCCAGCTCCCGAGCAGCCGGGAGTCACCGGGGTGCCCCAGGGGAGCACTGGGGCCAGGGAGATCTGGGCAACAGCGACTGTGTCCAGCGAGCTCAAACCACAGCACATTCTCCACGCGCAGCCCTTTGGCCGCAGCTCCCCGTGCTTGCACCCTCTGCCTCCACATCCCCCAGGCCCTCTCCTGGCCCTCTGCTCCCCAGATCCTCACCTCCTGCCTCCCAGCACCTCCGCAAGCCCCTTCCCAGGCCCCTTCTTCTCCCTTTGCCCCTCTCTGGTTCTGCAGCAGCTCCCTAGCCCATCCCTCTCCCACCTCACCTCCAAAGTCTTCCACTTCCCTCCTTCCAACCCCACTCGTGGCAGTGGCTCCCCTGCCTGCCTCCTCCATCTCTCCCCCTGTGTCTCCCACCTCCTCTCCCCCACCTCCTTCCCCTTATTAGCAGGCTGCTCTGCCGTCCTCCCATCCAGCAGAAACAGCTCCACTAGAGCCGATTCCTTCCTGCCTGGAGCAGGCGCCTCATCTCGGCCTCCATGGCCCCTTGGAGGCCTCCTCTCTCCTGTCATCCCATCCCCTTCACTCCAGATCCCAGTAAGACACGAGGGGACAGCTGGACCCGACCCACAACTCTCGTTAAAATCATCTCTTCTTCCAAGCAGACACTGTGGGGAAAAAATGAATTAATCAATTAAAATAAATCTGTCTCACTGCTGTCTCRGTTTCCTTAAGGGAGGCTGGCACGGGGCTGGGGAAGCAGAGGGAGAAGAAGGGATGGAAGAAGCTATTTGGAGAAGTCATCTCCATGGTAACCCACATTCCCATCGCAAAATGGGCACAGGTCGCTTGTTTCCATGAAAGTTTTTTTTCCCTCCCGCCTTCCTTCCCTTCTCCCCTCCCAACCTTTCCCCGTTTTTCCCTGCCTCGTGGCGGGGAGCAGGAGGCACCAGGGCGTGCCCTGCCGCAGCCACGCACATCCCGAGCGTCTCCCTGCTCATCACCAGGCAGAAAGGAGCTGAGCGCTGGCTCGTGGGTCCCAGCAGCCCTGCACAGACAAACCTTGGAGCAGGGACCCAGCCAGGCTGCRTGTCGTGCTGCTGCTCCCGTGTGAAGGAGAAGCCCTTGGGGCAGGTCTCAAGTGACAACTCATGGCCAAGCTGTAAATCACCTCCTACTTTGCTCCCAAAACACGGCAGAAATCCCAGAGCCTCCACACCCTTGGCACAGCACACGGGGACAGGCAGGAGCCCAGAACCCGTTCCCTCCGCCCCAAACCAGCTACCGCTCAGGCAGGGAACCTCATCTCCCTGTCTCCTTCCTCACAGTCCATCTAGCACAGCTGGGTGACAACACTCTGCGAGGGTAGACAGTGGCATGTGCCCCCAAAAACGTGCTCCTGGTGTCTCACAGAGCCTCCTTCCCACACAGCTGAAGATCTGCCATCAGCTTCACGGTGGCATCAAGGAGAAAGGGGCCCATGCCTGAGGGCAGACTTTGCTCCAGACAAATCGTGAGGTGGAGATCAAGATGGGTCTCCCTGATCCTCCTCTGGCACCGGCCACTTCCCTGGACGCCGGCACGTCCATAACATCTCAGTTCTTCATTTAGTTCAGAAAATGGCCACTCTCATTAAAAGCTGCCAGGTGTTCCCAGAAGAATCCAGGGTTCCCTTTGTGGCTCCAAAGATTTAACGGCTTGGGTGAATGATGTGTTCACCGGGCCCTTTCCCAGCACATCAGGCAGGTTCCAGGAGGAGACACAGAGAGCACAGAGCTTCCGACAGAGGATGACAGGGACCAACACACCCACTACGCTCTCCATGCCAGYCCCTCGCAGCTTGGTGCCATCTTCAGCGCGGGGTGCAAGGTGGCAGTGCTCTCATCTGCCATCTCTTCTGCTAGTGCCTACAGGAAACCACCTAAGGCCAGGGCAGACAAGGTGGCCTGTTTCCCCGAGCCCTGAACTGAAATTCTTGTGACCAGGCTGAACTGAATTTCTTGCAAGCAAAAAAAAAAAAAAAGAAGAAAAAATCTCTGAAGAGATTCTCACAGTTCCCCCACAGGGCTGGGATTTTTGCCAAGAAAAGCAAGTTTATAAATAGAGTGTTTCCACGTGAAATTTCCAAAATGAAATTTCCAAATGAAATTGCCGGCACTCCATGGGCAAATGAGCCACAGGGTGAGCACCACCCTTTGCCAAACATCTTCCCCGACGAGGAAGCAGAGCCACCTTTCCCCCACCTCACAACCAGACAGGGCCTTTCCTGCTGTCCAGAAAGGCCTAGACCCAGGGGTGTCCATGTCAGGTGGGATCCACTCCCTCGTCCATCCCTCTCCCCTCTTAAAAATGCCCTCATTGCAGTTGGCCCTGGCACCTCAAAACCTTACACAAACCAGCCCCACGCTTGATTCAAGAAGACCTGCAGCAGGGAGAATAACGAGTTGCTCGGGGAGGCAGCAAGGGCTCAAACAGTCACAAGTTCTGCAGGGTGAAGGCCAGCAGGACTGGCAGAGACACGCTCCACATGGAGTCAAAGGACGGTGAATTCAATCCATGGCTTGAAATCACATTTTCACCAGCTTGGGGGGGCAAAAGGTTTCTACCTTCCCCCAGCAGGAGACATCTGCCCTGTAGGTTACGCTGGCAGCTGAACCAGAAGTTTCACAACACCATACACGACAACTAGGGCATACAAACCTGCCTGATGAAAATTACTAGCCAGACTTTCAAGCAGTTTTTACCCCTCCATAAGAGAGAAATAGAACAAATCATCAGATAAGAACTTGCTTCTCCCAATCAGACAATAGAAAAGCCACCCCAACCTTCAGTGATTGAATGAATGTACAGGGGGACATCCCTACTCGGCAACTATGTGCTGGATGACAGGGGAGATCATGCTCATGTCATCCAAGGGAAGACATCAAGAGGCAAGACCTGGGAATAGCCCTATCAGCTGAGGGCAAGAGGAGCTTTTAACGCTCTGGTTAACGAGCAGGCCACTCTTCTCAGCACAGGCGCTTACCTTGATGTAGGTGTCAAGGGCCGGGTGGACACGGCTGACTGCCAGGTGGATAGACAACGGCGTGGTGAACGGGAACGTGGCCATGACCACGTGGCTGGGAGCAGGGAAGGAGAAGATCTTGAAGCCATACTTCTGGAATTGCTTGATCTGCTCCTCGGACGGCTTCGCATCGCCCTCGCTCAGGATGCGGCCTATGGCAAACCGGCACTTTTCTGGGGCCACCTGGCCGAAGGGAACAAACAGACAGTGTCAGAAAAAGAGAGGCTCAACGCAGACCAAAGCATCGCACGTTCAGCTGCTGAGCGTGGCAGCCAGAAGGCTTCAAAAGCTGAATGGCTTTTACCTGACCAAGCTGTGCCAGAGCTCGGCTTCAGAAAGTCCTTTCCCCCACTATGGGCCGAGTTTCTCTCCTCAAACCTGCTACGCAACTCAGTTTTCTTGGCTCCCACCCGAGGAGCATAAGTCAAGGTAACGGCTGTGGCCAGCAGTCCAGCACAAGAGCACCAGGGACAGCAGAGCCAGCAGCTGCTCCTAGGCAAGACGCTGATCTGTCCCAAATTGTTCGTGATCCTGCCAGGTTTGCACGTGCATACCCAAATGAGGGAGAGACACTAACCTCTCTGGAGAGCAAAGGGCCTTGCAGCCAAGAACAAAACCTCGCTCAGCTGTCTGCTGGCAAAAGCCTTTCATCCAAACCTGTCCCTTCTTCCCCAAAGAAGGAGAGTGCATTCCGAAGGAGAAAGCTGGCTGGAGGGGACCCTCCACCTCTCCAGGACAGCAGCACCACCACATGCTGCCTGCTCCACGGGCCACAGCTGCTGCCAAAATCTCCCTCGCGCCGGCACCAACCGTAGCGAAGCCCTGACTGCACAGGGATGCTCAGTGCCATTCCCACGTGCAGAATATCCCACGGCTCGCTGTGCTCGTGAGAAGCACAGCAGCAGCCCACCTTGTCTGCTTCCCCGCCACCGCAGAGGACAGAGCTCCGCTGCCACATGGGTGACAGGGTCTGCAGGACAACAGAGGGCAGGTTCAGGCAAGGCTGCCTCCAAAGGTCCGGGCCGCCTTGGTCAAGCCAAGTCTTCTCCCAGATTGCCAGTCTCCTCTCAAGGCTGGAAGCTGCAGGGTCCCCAGGCAGGCCTAGGAACAGGCTGACTGCTCCAGGAGAAGGGCGGCTGGTGGCGATGGCCCCAGCGCTGTGCTGGCCCACGCAACCTTCGCCACCTCCGTGCATGCGCCCCAGCAGGCAGATGTTCCCACTCCTGCTTTTCAGCCAAATCCCACCGCCCAGCTGCCCGTGCAGCACCACACAGGGATGTGCCAGGGGACAGGGCGGCCTCGCGGCTCTGCCCGGCCACCAAAGCTACCGCCCCCTCCAGCCCCCAGAGACGCTCGGAGAAGGGGCTGGCAGGCAGGGAGCTTCCAGGGCCAACTCTCCTTTCCCTCCTGCTGCAGGGGCTTAAAAGAGAAGCCCAGCAAGGAGAGGAGGGTGCAGGTGGCACCAAGGAGGCAACGTCCAAGCAGGCCAGATGTGTCGGTGCTCCTGCTGCCTGCCCTCAAACCTGCTTGCCAGAGAGAGGGAGCCCCAGATGGGACACACAACTGGAAGTACCTCAGCTGCCTCCTGCTAACCACCTCCCTCTTCTGCAGCTACCAMAGGACAGGGAACAAGCATCTCCATGCCTTGGAAGAGGCATCCAAAACCCACCAGGATCTGCTCAGATGAGTGTCAGAAACCATCAGGGAGACAGACAACCCGCTCCAATCAGCCCTGAAACCCTGGCAAGAAAGACAAAGGGCAGGGAGAAGGGGCGCATTGTCACTCGCCCACCTTCCACCCCCATGTGTCCCCCAAGGGGGTGGCTGCCCCATGCTACCCATCTTGCTCTGCCTGCACTGATGCTCAGTAGTGTCCTCTCCTGGAGCGACCCGTCCCGCTTGGGGTTGCAGGACCTTGCCCTCCCTTCCCCTTCCAAAAATGTTGCTGCTGCAGCACAGGAGCATCCTGGAGGGGAAAGAGAAGCAGATGCAAATGAGAGAACAGAAAAAAATATATATATACACACACACACATATATATACACACACACACACACACACACACATATATATATATACATATATATATATATACACATATATATATATGAGTGGCCATATCATCCAGGAGGCAGGGGACTCGTGCGAGACAGCTCGCTGCTGTCCTCGTGTGCCACAAGAAGGAGATGCACGCAGGGCTTTGCAGAGCAACGCTAACTCGGGCAGGAGGCGGGAAGAACGGCTCACCCCCTCCAAAAAGGGAGAAGGAGCAAAGAAAAGGGACCCGTGTGGGTAAAGCAGGAGCAGCTCTGGAGCAGACTGAGATTTGGGATGGCACCACCAGTCAACCTGCTTCTTCAAGGTGCGCTTGGTGTCCAGCTCAGGACAGGCTCTGGCACCGGGTACTGGGAACAGGAGCAGCGCAGGGCACCTGCAGCGCGCTCGAGCACCACTCAACTCCTGTGGCTTCACAGCAGCCCCGCACAGCGCTGCGTGCCATAAAGCCGTRCAGCACAACCTCCAACAAGATGGGAAAGGGTCCCCCGCAGCAAAAACCAGGAACGGCAGCGGTGTGACTTCCCAAGCCTGCCTGAAGTGGTTGAAGGGCTGCAAAGTGGCCTCGCCCCTCCATAAAGCCCCATGGAAAATGGCTGGATGAAGCTTAAAACCCCAGTAATTCCTGAAAAATACCAGCAAGTGGCACAGTACCAGGAGCAGCAGAGCTGTGGATCTTAAAGGTGGATGAAAATGGAAAGAAAAATCTCTTCCCAGGGCACTGTTGCTAGGGATATAGCCACTGCCATCCACAAGCTGCTGCTCTACCACAGAACACAGAGCATTTCATAGCACGTGAGCACTCAGATACTTGAGGAAAATCCAGATAAAATTCCTTGAAATACCCCATTTCCCCTGGYGCAGCCGATTCACCCACAGCCCCAGGGCAGCCACTGCAACAGGACGAGCTGCCAGGGTGAGCCAGGGCAGCCTCCCCACTCTCTCCTCCTTTCAACCACCGCTTCCTCCACGACTTCAAGCCGGTGGTTCTGCCTCCTGCCCTGCCTGGCAAAGCCCATGGCAAGCGAGGGGAGGGAACCCTCCAAAGCAAGCACTTAATGTCAAACCTGGCCTGCCTCCAGCAGCCCTCATCCTTCCAAGGTGAGGCAGGCATGGAAGGGAAGAGCGTGCATTCAAAAACATAGCTTTCTTGGAGACATTTAGTTAAAAATGTCTCATGTGAGCAGGAGTTTGGTCTCACAGGGAAATCTCAAGAGCAGCGTGTTACACTCCAGCTTTCAGCACACCTGCATCTACGGGAAAGCCAACGACAACTGCAGCCTGCCATGGAAGAAGCTCCTGGGGGACTGCTTGCTCCTCCGCAGGCAACAGGAGCTCTGCTCCCTCAAAACACRCAGGGGAAAAGCTTGAGCACTGACTGGTTCTCCTGTTTGCGGGGCAGCTCTGCCTGGAAGGAGCAAAACTCCCTCCTGCATTTGSAGGGCGACTTGTCTCATCCCTCCAGCACTTGAGGACGGGTTAGTCCTTGAGCACAGGAAGGTGTTGACTGCAGGCAAAAGGCCCCAGCGTGCGACTACAGCTCCACTGGAGCAAAATGCGTGGCTGGAGCTGGGCTGGAGCCTGCTGCCATATCCAGCCCTTGCTGCTGAGCTATTTTTGTCCCCTGGCAAAGGTGAGAGGAGGAGGGAGGCTGCTAAAAAATTAAATGAAAAGGCAGAAAACGTGGAAGTTAATATTAATGGTGTCCATTAAAATAGGGAGCACGCTGCTGGCAAGGGCTCTTGGGCACTCCGGGAGCAGCGCGTGAAAACCGGAGGCTGTGAGGGAAGCCCGGGGCACACGAGGCCACGACTGCCTCCCCTGCACCCATCACGGTGCAGAATCAARCGGGAGGCTTCGGCCACCCCTCTCGACAAGGGCTCTCCTTTGCCTTAATCCTGGCACAAAGCTGCCACCCAGTGATTTTCCTGCCTCCTTCCAGCTTTCAAAATCCCACATTCCCTCCTCTCCAGAACTGCTAGCAAAACCCCARGGGGACCATCTCCTTTTCACCACCCACACTGGGACCACCAAAATCGTGCAAGGAGCTGGGGATCTGAGGAACTCACCGAGAGCAGGGCTGGAGACCCCTTCTTGGCAAGGGCCTGTCTGCATTTCACTGCCCGTGGGGCTAGGGATGCTGCAGGACACAGCCATTTCCATGGCCACGTGGTTTCCTCATGGCAAAAGCGCCTAGCTTTGGTCCTAGGCCAACATGACCAGTCGGTTGCGATCTCCGAGCAGAGCAGCCTCTGCTTCCCTGTGCAGGGACGTTTCGAGCCACATCACGGGCACAGCAGCGCCGAGGAGCAGCAGCAGCTCCTCCCTCCCCTCAGCAACGTCCTCCACAAGGCAAGGGATGGATCCCACCTTACTCGAGACCCAGGCGCCCATCCCGAACCAGGCCCTTCCTGACTTGCCAGAAGGCAGGGCACCAGTGCCGTGCCCGTCTCAAGAACAATTTCACTCCCGGTGCTCAGCGTAGGCGCCACCAGCCCCGGGGGTCCTTGGCCTGACTGTCCGAGTCCAGGCAAAGCGCAGTCCCCTTGTCCCTCCCTGGAAATCACCCCGGGCTTTGCAGGAGGGAACAGGCCACCGCAGCCCGGGGTTTCCTCCTAGCTCCGTCCTCGCCTGGTGGTTCTGCAGGCGCCCCCCGCCTGGCCCCCTCTTCCCATGAAGGAGACGGGGATCTCCCCGCGGGGCTGACCTCATCACCCAGCGCTATCCAGGGGCTGCAACCGGTAGAAGCACAGACGCTACCGGAGCTCATGACACCTCAAAACCGCCCCGGCTGAGACGGGCAAGGGTATGATGGGACCCGCTCTGCAGCAGCCATGGGGCAGAGAGCAGCCCAGACGCAGCCTCACGCATCCCAACAGGCCTGACCTCCTGGGAGCACCCCTTGGCAGCAAGAGCCAACGCTGACAACCCCCGTAGAGATGGCAGGAGCATGCGGCTTCTCCCGGCTCAGCGGGCAGGAACTCTGGAGCCACAGGTCAGCCCCAAATCCTCCTATCAGAGCTCCTGCTTGCAGGAGAAGAGTGCAAGGATTGAATCTGTGAAGCTTCATCTTCRCCCTGCACCAGTGATGGCAGAAAGCAGCTCCCAGCTCAAACCACAGAAGGACCAACAGACCAGAAGGATCCAACAGAGAAGCAGTTCATCTGTCTGGGATCGCAGCCAGGAACTCCCAGCCTGATGCACAGATGTGTGGCCAAGAAACCACCTAGAGGCCCTGGTCACCACCCCTCCCAAGGGCCCTGCTGTGTCCTGCCACCTCCAGGAGCTTGCCTTGTCCCTCAGCAGGGACATCAAGTTCTCCCAGTGGCATCAGCAACCAGAGAAGAGGAAACAGCATCTTGAGGATGGGCTGCAAGGACAAGAGTTGGTGAAAGGCAGAACTGGCCGCTTGGATTCCTGCCACAGTGCCACTTAGTCCATACACCAGCCCATACCTGTGCCCCCCATCAATTCCGATCCCTCATCCAGTCCAAATGAGCCACTTCTTGTGGGCAGAAGTGTCCAAAYGTGTAGGTGGGACCCCATCTCTGCCCAGAAGGGAAGTCCCCACTTGCCTTCCCAGAGAAGCAGAACCACTGATCCAGAAGCAACAATGGGAAAAGGGACATAAGGCAGCTAGTCATGCCCTGGGATAATAGGGACACCTCCATCTAGGCGGCTGAAGGCACCAAACTCCGCAGAGCACAGCCGAGCCCAACGCCTGCTGGCCTCCAATCCCTCCCTGCCACAGCATACTGCATTTGCACGGGCAGGAGGCAGGTTCCTTAGTGAAGGATGGTCACCTCAACAGCCCAGGGATGAGCAGCCCTGAGCAACAGCCGGCAGAGGCCACCCACAGCGGGCAGCATGCATGGGCCCTCATCCCTCGCAGCATTCCTCCTGGGACACACTGCCTACCGCGGAATTACCAAGGAGCCAGCCTGTCTGCCACAGACAAGCGCCCACCCACCGCTACCTGGTGCCCTCGGTGCCACCTCGCCCTGGCAGCCAGGCTGCCGAGCCTGGCTGCACGTTCATCTGCTCCCGGTGCTGCCCCAATTGTACCCAGCAGAGCACTCGGTTCCGATTCGTAGCAGAGTAGGCTACAAACGTAGTTCAGGCACTAAACTGATGATACCAAACTGGGTGGAGTAGCTGATAGCCCTGAGGGCTGGGCTGCCATCCAGAGGGACCTGGACAGACTGGAGGACTGGGC
>NW_020455692.1:151609-155398 GCF_003342845.1 Nothoprocta perdicaria | reverse complement strand
CTATGATTCTATGATTCTAAACTTGCTTTTTGCCTCAGTCTGCAACGCAGCAGTAACGGTTTCATCAGGCAGGAGACCGGTAGCCTCCCCAGGCACCACCTGAGGCTTCAGTAAGAACCACTGGGAGATGGAAAGTCTAAAGAGAAACTCCAGAATACATGAGAGAGGGAGAAACGTGAGGAGTATGGATAAGGATAGAGCAAAGCGAATAGAAACCATGTGTTTTGAGCCCCAGAGTAGAAGCTGCAGTTCTGAAGGAGTTTTGGATTCCAGCGGATCCATCAAGCAGTGCTCACCTTGGAAGTACAGATACTGGCCTCTCCTCCACAAGAGCATCAGGGATACAACTTGTTAATAGGCCTGATCAGGAGATGGCAAGTTATGCTCAGGTACTGCCTCCCAGCAAGATTACCCAAGAGACTGTTCCCAGGCGCCTTTCCACACAGATCATCCTTTACAGATGTGGGAGAAGAGGCTGAGCGAATCCCAGCCACCACCTGAGGAGGATGAGCTGCAAGTGCCTGGAGCTCCGCGAGGGAGCAGCCCACGCCACGAGGCTGAGCTCCAGCCAGAGGAGCACCACCAGCATCGCCTGTAGAGCCCCTTACCGTGTGAGGGTTGTCGTAGTAGACACCGATGGAGCAGAGCTTCGAGGAAATGCTGCAGCCGTCCGTGAAGAGCTGCCCCGACTCGCCGTACGGCCCCACGCGGAACTTGTAGGCCAGTGTGATGCTGCCGACGGGTGGGGAGCCGGCGCTCACGACCACCTCCGTGAAGAGCCCCGAGTAGACGGCGAAACCRAAGACCGTCAGCAACAGCAGCACAACGAGCGCCCCGATCATGCCCAGGAGCACCCAGTCCGTCATGATGCCTGGAGCTTCCAACGCTGCTCGCAGCCTGTTGGCAAGAAAAGAGAACAAAAGAAAAAGAAAAAAAAAAAGGAAGATGAGTTAAGCTAGTCCTTGGAGAAAGTGGTCATTCTCTAAAGTTATTTTTTTTCCTATCAAAAAACAGCCACTTACAATTCCTCTTCCTTATGCACAAAGGAGCTTTAAAAGCACCTGAGCCCCCTGCCCCATAACCCATCCCAGATTAACTCTGCAAATTAATCCCATGTTGCCTTAGCTTGTTCCAACTCGGTCGCCAAGAACAAATTATGTTGCTTTGATATCTCTTGGGAATTAAGTGGTTAAAGAAATGGGGACAGGAGGGCAGGGTCTTCATCTCCCTAAAAAAACAGCCGAACTGCCCACATTCACCATTCAAGAGAGCCTGAAAACTAATCAAGAAGCCCGTACCACTGAGCCTATCATAAATATATACACTGGGCTAAAGATTATACAACTATAAACTAATTTGTCATTTATACATAGCAGTTCCTACATTTGACCCAGGCAGCTCTCCCGGCAAAAGTTTTGAGCTGGAGTCCCACTCTCTAAGGAGCTAAACTAGAACTAAGATGCTCTTGAGRCAAGCCTTGCACATCTACAACTAAACACACTAAGAGTCTCAGAAGCAGCAGCTAAAAGCCCAGCTGGAAAAAAAAATGCATCTCCAACACACTAAGGTGCAACAAACTACTAATATTTATTTTAGATTAATTCATTAATGTGCAAAAGTTTTTAAAAACCCAGTTCAGATTGGCTGTCTGTTTGATTTTTGCTAACTGCACAAATATACACCAGCYTGGGGAACGTCCCTTGACAGTTTTCATTCCCCAAGCACAACTGCTTTGGGGGATTTCAGTCAAACACAGAAAAGGAAAGTTGTTTATATTTTCTTCTCCGTCGAGACATCGTTCTGATGAAGCAGATCGTTTGGGAAAGTCTTTGGGGATGTCTAACAGGAGCCTAGGTTTGAGATCTGGATTTTAAAATAAACAATTCATCTTCGACTCTATTTTATAAACATGCTTCCTCTGGACAAAAGAAAAAGTTTATATATAAATATATATATATATTTATAAATAAGTTTAGATGAATATAATTTATATTTATAATATAATAATTTATAAAAATATTTGTAGATATATTTATAAATAATTTTTAATATAAATATATAAAAAAGGGTTTTTACCTCAGCTACTGCTTGTTCAGGCTTATAAAGAGCAAAAAGCCACATCCTGGTAGGAACTCCATGGAGTTCAGCTCCTGTTCCTACGCAAGGCAAGTGTGAAGGGCTGGAAGGGACCCCTCWAGATGAGCCAGTGCAGCGGCCCTGCTCAGGCAGGGTCACCTAGAGCACGACACCCAGGACGCTGTCCAGGGGGTTTTGAATATTCCCAAGGACGGCAACTCCACAGCCTCTCAGGGCAACGCGGACAGTAAACTCAAACAGGCAAAGCCAGTGTCCTCAGCTGCTGCCCTCCGCCTCAGCATCGGGGACAGGCTGATTAGTCTGCACCACACAGCTACTCACCCGGAAAACCAGAGATGCTCAGCCTAGAAAAGGCTCATGATCCCTTCCTGACGCAGAAGCCGGATCCGCGTCTCTGCAACAAGAGAAAACAAACAGCATTACTTCCTTTTAAAGCCACACAGCCAAAAGCAAAAAATCTCTTCCAGAAACAAAGCCACATCAAACCATCTGGAAGGTCTTTAGTGGCGCTAGGAATGGGCTCAAGGAGCTGCTCCCCGAAAGGCAGCGATCACGAAAAGCCACAATACAAAGTTTTACGAGAAGGCAACGATTTCCCACCACCAAGACCAAAGGAAGCCCCAAGGCAGCAGGACGCCTGGAAGGAGGCAGCTCCGCGCACCGGCACCTGCTCCGCGTCCCGCTCCCGGCCTTCCCCGCTCAGCCTTGGCTCCTCCCCACAGGGACTCCCGAACAACACGGCCTCCACTGGCAGCCCCCTCTGCTCAGCCTGGCGCGAGCGGCTGCGCTCACCCCCCTTCCCGCAGGAACCATGGAGCGAGGTCTCAAGCTTTCAATTATTTACCCACCCCGGTATTTTCTTTTTATAACCTATCGAACCAGTGAACTTGAGAACGTCAAGGGCTGCGGGTTGCCAAGGCCGGGCRCGCCGCCTCAGCCGCGGCCGCGCGCGGGCTCTGACCACCCGCGGCACACGCCAGCGGCCACGGGCTCCRAGGGGGCACAGTCCCTTTCCGAGCTGGAAGGCGCA
The DNA here is from genome assembly GCF_003342845.1 of Nothoprocta perdicaria. Taxonomy (NCBI): domain Eukaryota; kingdom Metazoa; phylum Chordata; class Aves; order Tinamiformes; family Tinamidae; genus Nothoprocta; species Nothoprocta perdicaria. The sequence goes on along the minus strand of NW_020455692.1, from coordinate 152,271 downwards.
CAGGGAGCGGAGGGATCTCTTAGCTGATGGCTAGGCCTCCCTCTCCATGGGGCACATTTCCCAAGGAGAGAGRGGCATTTTGGATCACAGGAAGCATTTGACTCAAATGGATCACGCGAAGCCAACATTTCATGCCATCCAGGCATGAAAGCGTTGCTCCCGGCCCCGGGGACTTTATTTATTCYGTTCTGCCCCAAACCTGCTCAATCTCATCTCAGAAGCGAGACCACACGGTTGCCATCAGCGCCGTGCACCCAGCTGCYGCTCAGGCGGCAGCAGCCACGCGCAGCCCCCGCGGCGGGGAGAACGGAACCGGCGTCTTTTCTTCTCAGCAAGAGGCAAAATGACCGACACCAGGCAGCGGCCGCGGGCGCCCGGCCCCGCCGGGGCTTCCTGCTTCCCGGCAGCGGAGCTGGAGCCGAGCTCGGCCCCCGCGGCCTCCCCTTCCGCGCCTTGCAGCGCCCGCCGCCCAGCCGGGCAGCGCGGGGCGCTCGCCCACCAACTCCAGGTGCGGAGCCGCCGAAGCCTCTGGCCCGGGCGGGAATTCGGTGCCGGAGCCAGGGACAGCCTCGTCCCCGGCTCCCTCCGCCGCAGCTGCCACAGCGCGGGAGCGTCACCGGGGCCCACGTCCCGCCCTTGCCTCCCCAGGGAGCCCATCTTCA
>NW_020455692.1:139747-151254 GCF_003342845.1 Nothoprocta perdicaria | reverse complement strand
TGGAGCGCCGCCCGGCGGGCGGGGCCGGGGCTCCGCGCGGGGGCGGCCAGGTCTACCCAGCTGCGCTGGGACGGAGGCCCGAGCGGCGGGCGGGGATCTCCACAGCAGCAGCGCGGCGGGAGGGTTTAAACTGGTTGACAAGGCTCTTACAAGGCTGGGGCGTCCCCGTTTCTAGGGAGTTTTCACTCTTCCAAGGCAGTGCTCGATGATGAGGTTTCTTCCTCCAGCTCCCCGTAGCCAGGAGTGTCGCAGCTCGTCTGCCYAGGGTTGGCCTGGGTCAAATCACATCGGCAGCCTCGTTCGGTGGCATTGCCGCCCCTTGYGCGTCAGCTCCAGCAGCAGCGAGGACACGGCCAGGCCGCGCTCCTTCCTTTGAGCGCGGGAGGAACACGTTGCCACCGCGCTGCAAGGGCCATCACCCGCGCGTCACAGCCCGGAGCAGGAGCCTGGTGTCCTTGGAGGGGTGGGCAGAGCCCAGCTCCACTGCTTCAGCAGCTGGGCCACCTCCATGAGACCCCCAGAGCTGGTTCTCCGCAGCTGAAACAGGTTCTCACAGGTTCCGCGCACAGGCAGCTGTTCAAGCCTGGCAGAAATACCAACATCTCAATGGACTCAGCTCAGCTTCACCCTGTCAGAGCTGGATTGGGCTTTCCCTCCGTGCAGCTGGAAGAGAAGACAACTAGATAACTCAGCAGAGATGGACAGCACTAGGTGACAAGGGGAAGAAGCAGGAAAGCTGAAGAGAGGTTCATGGAGGACCATTTTCAGATGCTCTTGGCTGCCTCTTAGGCATTCAAGCTCAGAGCAGGCGTGGGTCACTCTCCAGCAGCCGGGAGGCTGAACTYTCCTCTCCATCAGCTGAAGGAGCTACAGAAGGATCTTCTCCATCACCCAGAAGGGAGCTATATTTAGCTAACTGATAAAACTGCATCTGGAAGATCGGCAGAGTCAATACGAGCACCATCACCTTGCACACCCTTCAGTGTCCCAAGCTTTGAAGTCCTTGGGGAAAGTCGCACCAATGTYTCACAATCCACACCTCTACCACTGCACAGCAGACAGTTCACACCTCGTGTCACCCTTGGGAGAATTCCCCATCCTACAGTTCCCCAAAAGACCATGCAGTACCACAGAGCTCTGGTACTTGGACAGGAACCTCTGCTGTTCCACTTCTCAGGCAACACTTCAAGTCCAATTTTGTTTTCAATGAATGGTACCAAACAGAGCATCATAGAGAGTACTCAGTCCTTCCCACCTCCCCATTCTTCTTCCAGAGAGCCATATCRGAAGGACCCAGCTATAACAACCATTATCCTTTTATTCCTCCTATATAGGAGCAACCTTTCTTCTTTCCAGGTTTCTCCTTACATCAAGGATTTTCTAGTCTCCCCTACCATCTCTGCAGGGGAAATCTGCTTTCTGATGGCACACCCAATAAAGCACCCACCTGAGATACCTCCAGATGTAGCAACAAGTTCTTCGTGTTAACGCTCTCTTGCTATGGTTTCATACATCTTGCTACATCTCATTTCTTCTGGGCTTGGGTCTTCTCAGTTTTCAGAGGTTGTTCTAGGCACTGCTTTGAGGAGTGCTAATTCACTGGCATGAAGCAGGAAAGTGCACTTAAAAACAGTAATTTGGAATATTATAATAATCTGCCTTTTTTCCATCAATTYTCTACTAAGGATCTTGAACCTTTCTGTAAACTGAAAGCTGGAAGAAAATATTACAGCTCAGTTAAACGTTTTGCCTGGAGCTATGCAGTAAATCACTGGCWGAAAGAGGAGCACAACCCAAGAGTCTTGCAGACTGCCATTAGATAGTCCTCTTTCACTCCAGTCTTGAAGAGCTGCATTAGCCCTGTATACATTTCCTACGTCGCACGTATTTTCCAACTACTGCARGAAATGCTGAGATTTTGGATCATACTTTTAAAATTGCATGTCTTTCCTCTGAAACAAGCCATGCCCACCATTGCTACAGGAATGACAGACAGTGTCACCATTTTTTTCTGCGCCAGGCCAGTTTCCCGGCTCAGGTTCTTGGTGGTCCAACCCAGGAGCGATCAAGGGTTATTGAAGACATTTGGTCTCATCAGGATTGTCCGGGCTCTGCTTGGTCCCAGACATCTCTGATCGGACGACTCACCCACCTTCAGCCCATTCTCATTTAAATTCTCTCTCCAGGAGACAAAAACAGAGGTGGGTTGTGAGCAGCAGTGTTTGCAGGCAAGCTATTGCATGGAGGAACTCCAGATTCCCATCAGCAGCAGCAGAGACACAGCGCACAGGATGTGTCCTGCTGTGCCAGACTAGGCTTGACATGGCTCGCTCTGCGTCAGCTCAGTGTGTCATGGGGGCCCTGCACTGGGGAACTCATCCCTGCCTGGATTCGGCACAGCGTATGACCCAGCACACTGGATTTCCAGCTCTGCTCTCACCTGCTGGGCCTTCCCTCTCCTGCTCTCRCGAGCCAGCAAGGTTGTGGTTGCTGATCCCACCCTCAGTCATCCTGGGTACCCGAGTTTTGCATAGTTCACTTTACATGCAACAAAAGCAAATAGATGAGGAGAGGATGCTTATTGCCTTGGGAACACGGCAAAACACAAACACCACTGACTAACTCAACATGGAAATACCCTCCCTAGAGAGGAAGGCAGAAGGCCAAGAGAGAGCGTGTGGCTCGAGGGAATTTCCATCACCACAGAAGCACTGGGACTCCACCCTGAAGTCCTTCCTGGCTTCAGTTAACAAGGTGACTCAACAGCAGCATTGATTAACTGAGACCAGCACTTGGTCACCGTCAAACAACTGGAGACTGGCGGCCATGGAGCTCACTGGGAGGAAGGCAATCCCAATCCATGGAAAACCTTCACCTAGTGGGAAGGTGTCTGTCTGCAAAGGGGCAAAGAAGAGTCCGACCAGGCCCAGTGCTGTTTCTCCAAGAGGCCCAAAGGAGAAAATGGGGAAGACCTTCTATAGGTCTACTGGGCGCTAGGTGAAGTAGCAGAGCCCGGCCTGAGAAGCGCAGACAACTTGGCGTTCTCAGCACCACTGAGCTGCCTCCAGAAGATGGAGTGTCCTGCTCTGCTCAGCACCATGGCACACCTCTCAACCCACCGCTGCCAGCTAAACAGCAGCYGGGCACGCTCCCAAGATTTGCTACCAAATCCAGGGAGTGCTCAGATTCAGGTCACTGAATCACGCACACCTGGACAGAGCAGAATCCRCTCGCCACGCTCAAGTTGCCGAACCAACAAGATAAAGTGCGGGGGCCAGTAAGTCAGGGAGTAACACCTATACTGTCGTGGKGAGCTTAAACTGCAGCAGGGTTAGGAAGAGTTTCCCATTTAGAGACTCGTCTTCTTTAGTCCAAAGCATTGCACTTTTTCAATAATTTTACTAAATGCTAGCTTTAAAATAAACAGGCTCCCGGCTTCAGTAAGCAGCTTCTCCAGGTATTTAGTCTGGGCAAGTGGAAGTCAGAAGAAGGGCTCTAACTCGCTTTTATTTATAAGCAGTGTGAACCCATCTTTTCGTGTGTTTATTTTAACATCACTGCAGTGAGCCTTAGTATGTAGAAATGCTTAAAGTAGAAAAATCTTACCCCRTTGCAGCTTTCATTTTTGGGGATAAATAAGTCAATAAAATCTGCTTTCACACAAGCATTTCCCTTCTCTACATCTATTCCATGTGATCCAATATTTTAGAATAAGGACATGTAGGATTAGACAGATTATTCCAAGTATTTTGTTAGGCCCTTACTTATCTCATAGGAAATTTCCATGGATATTGCAAAAAACTTACCTGGAGATACTGAAAAAAAAAATAAACAAAAGGCTTTTGCAGGGTCTAGCCTCCGATTTCTTCCTTTTGCTATCAGAGCACCAGAAAACTTAGTAGAATTTTAGACTGTAGTTGTCAGCTATTTAATGAGATACTRTGATTTATTTGTTTGTTTAGAAATTTGTGATGAAGCTTTCATATCTCCCTTTTAGATATCACATGACCCTCCAGAGCAACTCTGACACTGATCAGCAGTCATTCGGACTCCCCTCTCCAAGGTTAGTCATCAAATCTGCATGTTGCTTTGATTTTTGCCAACAAATGATCACTTCAGAGTTTGGAGGGAAGCATTATTCAGCTTTGAACTACTCTGAAGTTTGTTTTTAAACAGCTTAGAGACCCACTTGTCTGGAACCAGGTGCACAATTTTAATTCACAAGCAAGCAGAACTGCAGCAATTGCTCCCAGAGATACTGAGCGGGAGCCAATGCTCAGAAAGGATCTCATCAGAAGCAGGGCTCTGCTCCCCTAAAACTGCTGCTGAAACTTCCAGGGGATGTTTCTGCCAAATCCAGAGATTTTCCCTAACCCTGTTTTGTTTGGTTTTTTACCTCCACTGCTAATATTGGTACTTCCTTACTGTACTTAAATGCATAGCCACATGAGGAACGGGCTATGCACATCTTTTAGACGTGCAATAGAGAATATTGTGTGAGAAATCCTTACATTCATCCAGAACAGCCAAGATTAACAGAAACTGCTCTGCCCTCAGCTGTKTAACAGAGCTTCACCCTCCTTCCCTTCTCAGGCCAGGCAGGGTGAACCTCAATGCCTTCATTTCAAGGGGGTAAAAGCCACACTCAGAGTTTCTGTCTCATTCCAGAAACAGCCACCTGCTGAGGGGTTTGAAACCTTCTGGACTCAGAAAGTGGGYGTTAGTCCCAGCTCAACACCTCCACACAAAGCACCTGCATTCTGCAGGGATGACATCAGCAAAAATAGAGTAGAAAAGCTGCTTCCCAACCTGCTGCCTGAAATGGGACCCAAATCATCTCAATGAGTTCTGGGTAGAGAAGGGATGGAGGTTATGTTCTTTGACCCCTGTTACAACAACAAAAAAAGGCACTTTCAGACCACAGTTGTTCTTCAGTATCTCTTTTAGACTAAGGTGAACCATACCTCAATTTTCTCTCTGCCTCTACTACACGAGAAACTTAGACAAATAACTCAAGCACAGATATCTAAGGAAGATGGAGAGACCTACAGCCATTTTTTGAGCCTGCTAGAGTAAAATCTACCCATGGTGCAGATCTCAGAATTCTTGGGTTTTATTGCAATCTCAGCAAAGAAAGCTGAAAAGAAGTAAGGACTGAAAGGCAGCCTAGAAGAAAAGAAAAAAGTGAACAAAGAAAAAAAAGAAAGTCCGAGAAACATTGGTAGACTACGGTGTCATAGATTGTCACAAGTGTTTTGTGACTCTTGAATGCAAACAGTTTTAAGCATGGGGGGCCAATCACAAAGCACAGCAGTTGCAAAAGAAGGTTTCCTGCTAAAAGCTGGCACCTTTTCTGACCAGGATACCTTGCAGAGACTTCTCTTCACATCTGCAGAGTTGCAAACTCAGTTCAGGGGCAGCTCCAAATAGCAAGAGTATATTTTAGCTCAACATTGACCATTTTGTCTCGCCTTTTTCAGGTAAATCAATTGCTCAAGGTATTGGAAGCTTCTGAGCCCGCTCCAAGATTTATGTGGYGCTTGTTGCCATTTAAGGGGCAAAGATGAATTTTTGGTGCAGAATAGAAAAGTAAATATCCCCTGGGACACCCTCAAGCTTTCCTGCAAAACCCCAGAATTAAGTTCTCATGAGTTCCAAGTCGTTTGGGTCAGAATTGCTCCTGGCATTAGCAGGTCTGACGGAGAGAAAATGGTTTCCTCAGAGCTGCTGTAAGGACAACCCGATGTCTCCAGGGTCAAACTTCACCACAGGGGACTAATATACACAGCTAGGCCTCTCTGAGCAGGGCTTACCAAGTCCCTGTAAAATCAGCAGAGAGCCGGAAGGTCTGCCCAGGAGGTTGTGGAGTCTCCTTCTCTGGAGATCTTCAAAACCCGCCTGGATGCCACCCGGTGCCCTGTGTGTCCCTGCCTGAGCAGGGGGATTGCACTAGATGATCTCTAGAGGTCCCTTCCAACCTTAACCATTCTGTGATTTTGTCTTCCACCCTGGCATGCAGGCTTGTCAAGCATATCGAAACGACAGAGCTTCCCAGTGATACCGGTCGACTCAGAGCCATTCACAACACATGTGGCACCGTTTGCTCTCCCTTGCCCCRAACAAATCCTCTGCATTTATCTCTGATTACTCCACTATCAACAAAAGTCCCCCTTTTAATTATTTTTTTCACTTTTGTGGCCTAGTGACATATATTCTGCAAAGACTTGTGCCAAAACTTGGGTTCCTAAAAGCAAGGCTCTTTCCCTTTAACTACAAAACACTGATGTTCCTTTCAAGGGAAAGAATTCTTTATTTCCTCAGTATTTGGTATCGTTTGCCTCTGTTAAAAATGAGATAGTGAAAGGGTTGCATTAAGTCCTCCACTGGAAGAAGATAATTCTCTTCATTAATATTGTCCTCTCCTGAATTGCTGAAGCTGGAATAGTCTTTCTGGAGGCTCAGCTCAAGATAAAATTCTGTATTTACGCTTGTTTTTTCTTGGGGAGGTTTTTGTGCAACTCTACATCAGAGTGAGCTGAATTTCCTGGAATAAAAGGGTTTCTGTTGATCCCACTGAGTTTTTTAAGCTGTTCTGAAATTGAACAGTGTCGAGATGCTCTTTATACAATCCCCACATTTCAATATGCRCAATTTTAGAAGAAAATTTCCAGAAACTGTCATTCCCTGAGTTGCAAAAACTTTGAATTCATAAATATCTTAACATGTTTGGGACAGACCTTTGYGAAATTTGAGTGCTATTTCCATGGAATAAAGGCACTGTCTGATTTGTGTCAATCACATCTGCACAAGCCCCACAGTTTAATTCAAGCTGTCGTCAGGAAGCTGATACTGCTCCGTCTACTGAGACAGAGGAGAGACTTTCACACCTTGGTGAAGCAGGAACAGGATTTTGGGGAGGGACTGCGGCTGAGAAGAGAGCTTCTGTTTCRCATGGCATTTGGTAATACCTTCTCTTAGCCTTAGCCCATCTGTCTTCCTTGGGTACGAAGCAATGCGCAGAGAGCAGAATCGAGATGAAAGCAACGTGCACTTTARGGTCTCACCAGACCTGAAAATGAAGTCATTGGTCACAAGGACTATCTCCATGACTGGAGAAAGAGAACATGAAATGCTTGGCAAGAAGACAGAGCGCTGTGACTATCCAGGTTCGTCAGCTCCCTGCTGCGAAATTGGCCAAAATGTAAGTGCGGTGGAAACCAGCCCCTAGCTACACAACGTGGGCACCCCATTTTGTTATTTGCCTTCCTCAAAAGCCCAGCCAGCTGACTTGGGTGGCTCACATGAGCTGAGTCTGAGCTGCATTTTTGAAGGTACAAGAGCGGCTCTAATATAAAGCAGAAGAACCCYGCTGTGATACACTGAATTCAGGACCACAACCAGGAGTTTCTGATTCACAGCCCCTTTCTCCCAGCTGCGCACTCAATACCTGCAAGACCAGCATGATTCAGCCCACTCGGAGCTTTGCCATGGGCAGCCAGACAGAGGAAGACTCATGTAGCTGTAAAACGCACAGCTTCCCATTGCCCAGGGAAACACCACGCACAACATGCACTCACAGCGAAGCAAAACAAAACAACACCCTTTCGGGCCAGTGTCCACCTCTGGCAAGCCAGGTTTAACTTCTCTTGGGGGCCACCCAGACACCTCACTGGCTCCCACTTGGGTGCCTGTGAGCTCTGTGCTGAGCTGGCAGCTCCCTCCTGTGTTAGCAGGCATAAAAGCGCTCTCTGCTTGCTCCTCCAAACATTATTTGGAGCAAGGAACTTGCATAATGAGGAGAAAATTTTGCATTTCCTGCAATTTTTATGCACGTGAGAGAGGTGGTTTCCACTGCCTTTTTTTTTTTTTTTTTTTTTTTTTTGGTGGAACAGTAATGGAGAGAAATCCGCTCACCTAGGCACCCAGAGAGATACTAAGGTTTCCATTCTCTTGCCGCTGCTTCCTCCTCCTTTCTAACTGGATAAGGGGAATCCTGCTCTTGTCCTTTAGTGATCTGCCTTTTTCCTTTTTTTTTTCAGCGCAGAGCAGTAAACCATAGGCAGGAGGCAGGGCAGAAGCCCCATCAACATGCCCAGTGTGTCAGAGAAGAGCCCTCTGACCACAGCAGTGGCCGCTCGCGGCTGCTCAGGTACAGCAGATTTCAGGCTGACGGGGTGTCCTTTAGTCCTGCCTTCCTATATGTAAAAAAACAAAAACAAACAAAAACAAAACAGTGCTTCTCCTGAGCGTTTAATGGCAGGCTGAAGACACATATGAAAATTTAATCCCAGTAGGATATTATTTCTGATGCTTTCTTTGCTGGTCGCGGAGCTTCGAACACAAGCATAACACTCGCTGCTTGTTCCTTGTGCCAAGTTTATCTCGAATGGGGTGAATATTCTAAGGGCTTTTTTACTGGCCCTGGAGACAAAATCAGAATGTTTTGGCAGTGGGACTTAACTGAAAATCATTTTTGAGATGCTAGTAAAATGAGGGAGAACTGAGATTCTCTCAGAATCAAAGTGCCTTAATATATTCTGTTCARTTTTCCCCTCTAAAAATAAAGCAGGGTTTTATTCCACTTCCTCACACTGTAACTCTTCTTTGAGCTCTACCAACTGTTTCTAAATGCCAGAAAAGAGAAAAATCAGATTATCTTATTCCGAACTGCATTAAAAAAAAGTTAATAGTATCTGGTTGTACAATGGAAACCTTCTACTCTCTTTATCCTAATAGCCTTAATCTAAAGCATTTAATAATTCTGTACAGTAGAGCTGTTGCTGTGTCCTACTAACCATAGCAGTTGTATCTGATTTTTAAGTCTTGGTTTGCTCCATTTTAAACCTCAAAGCTCCCAGTAAAGTGGGTCTTTGAGCATGAAGCAAATTTCACTGGTCTCACTCACCCCCCCACTAGTCAAATTGTAATTTTTTTTCTGATAGGGCTTTTAATTAAATGACATCTTTCTGCACGCACCGTTAGGTAAACATGCTCCCTTTCAGTGCGTGTTCTCACCCCGCCAGAATGCSACACACAGGTTTTAGCAAAGACAAAATAGAATATTTGTGATTTGAGGTTTAAAGCAGCTTTCACCTAAGACAAGAGGAGAATGATAGCAAAGTGTAGAAAAGGTTTTCAGAGTTGTTTTTATGCCCTGTTTGCAAGGAGAAAGGGAGGCTGTCCTACCAGGGTTAAGGGATGAGGTTACAGACTCATTCCTATTAGAAGTTCACCATCCAGTTGGAGTCTCCAAGAGCTACAGGCTTCTGGAAAAACAAGCCAGGTGTCTTTGGTCATGCTCAGACAGAGGTGCAAGACAAGCGCTCTGGTTCAGGGGACAAACCACAGTCACACGAGGAGGCCAAGCGGAGTCTCTGTGTGCACAGGGGAACACAAACCCCAAAGGTGCCGACAACTCATGCAYAGGGTTTGTACAGGCGCTTGCTGCATCTGTGTAGGCACGAGAAAAGCCTCAAGAGCCACCCTGTTCTTGGAAGGCCTTGGTTCCTCTGCACCTCAACCATATACCACCTTATATATGCCATACATAATCATGTATGACCTTGTATATACCATATATAACATTAAGCCCTGGGATCAGGGTTTCTCATGAGGGGAATCTAAAGCTTCTCCCTCCTTCTGAAGGCCAGGACAGAGCTGGCTGCTACTTGGGACAGTTGAACGGCACTATTTAGGAGCTGCCTAGAGCACAGCCAAACCTGTGCCAACGTTTAATCCTGGTTTAATCTCAGCAGGCTGGGACTCACCAACCATGGCTAACAGCTCCATGTCGGGCAGCAGCTTCCAGAGCTTCTGCTCCTCCTTGCACATCAGACCGTTGGGAAGACACTTACTGACTGGAGCAACTTAACCTGCTAATTTTCATTCACTGTGAATCTAGGCTGTTTATTTCCTTTACCCTCAGTTCAGATGAGAACTAACGGAGAACCTGGACATGCAGATCTGCTTGGAAAGGTAGTTTTCATATTTTTAAACAGCTAACAAATGGTTGCTCAGGTTAATAAGACACATCACACTGGTGAAATCACAGCAGTTCTGAAGCAGTAATAAATTTGGTAACATTTTATGTTGAGTTAAGCATATCTAGAAACTGGGATGGTTATCCAGGAAAAAAAAAAATGATCAAAAATAACTATAATGCCATTGAATAATTAAAAAAAAAAAGTGAGCACAGTAAGTCATGGAAGGCCTTGTGATAAATAATGTGCTGCTATGGTGCTAGAAGCCCTCCTAGGGCTCCTGGCTCAGGAGCCAGGCTTTCTCTTTGATCTAGAGAGTATAATTTTATCAAAAACAAAATCCATACTGCTGAAGAGTTTGGCTTCATCCTCCTCACACTCTCCCTTCACACTGGGAAGATCCCCCGTCGTCCTTCTCTTCGTGTCCCATCCCTCTCATTGCCGAGCTGTCTCGGCCTCTTCTCGCAGCAGAGAGGCTCTAGTACCCTCTCCATCTTTGCAGGCCTAGCTTAGCCTCACTCCAGGAGCTCCACGTCTCTCCTGCGCTGGGGAGTGAAAGACTGGACCCAGCACCSCAGATGTGGCCTCACCAGGGCTYACAGAGGGGGTATCACCTCCCTCCATCCACTCACTGGCATTGCTCTTCCTAACATCACAAGAGGTCCTTGGCCCTCTTGGTTGCAAGGGCCCATTACTGCCTCACGGTCAACTTCTTGTGTTGCAGGGCAGCCGCTAGCCTGGACCTGTGCCTGGCGTTATTCCTCCCCAGGAGCAGGACCTCCTCCAACTGGACCTTGTTGGCTCAACCCCCTGAGCTCCATCACCCAGACAGTTTTCAGCCGCCCTGACCTGCCCACGCTTCCTCAGCTTGCCTGTGAGGATGCTACAGGAGATGGCATCTGGAGCCTTGCTCCAGTCAGGGGAACGCAGGTGCTCCCTGTGCTCCCCAGTCCAGCCAGCCTGCCCATCAAAGCAGAGCATTATGTTGGTTAAACACCAAGGTTGGTGTGTCCAGGCTGACTRCTCTTGATCACTTCCTTATTCTTCTTGTGCTTTGACASAGTGCCGGGGATGAGCTGGGCTGCATTACCTTTCCAGGAGTGGAGGCAAGGCCGCCTGGCCTCTAGTTCCCTGGATCCTCCTTCTGCCCCTTCCTGCAGATGGCCAAGATGTTGGCCTTATTCCATTCCTTGGGCATTTCTCCCCATTTCTGGGACCTTTCACAGACTGAGTGGCCTAGCAGCAGCACCAGCTCTTCCCTCGGCACCCGGGTGCTTCCCAACACTGCCCTTAGACGTGTGCAGGCCCCATTTCCTTAGGTGCTCCCTAACCCCATCCTCCTCCCCAAGGGAGCATCTTCCTTTCTCCAGGCTCTCTCCCCCCTCTCCATGGCCTGGGCTCCCCAAGGACTAGCCTTTCCTGCGAAGGACAGAGGCCAAGGCATCACACAGCATCTTTTCTACCTATAACAAGGCCCCAGCAAAAAACTGCACCCAGGGGCCTCCCCCTCTGCCAAATGGAAGAGCC
>NW_020455692.1:114075-138610 GCF_003342845.1 Nothoprocta perdicaria | reverse complement strand
CCCCGGGCCGGCTGGCTGTTGTGGTGACGTAATTTCGTCGCGTTGGAGCCTTGCAGCGGCGCAGCGCAAAGTTGGACTCCTTTGGGTAAGTTGGTTTTGAAACCACACCTTAAACTGGCCAGAGCGGCATCCGCCGCGGCGCTGCCTGCTCGTCCCCCCGGCCGGCTCRGCACCCTCGCCGCTGTGCCGCCTTCCGAGCGTTTTGCTCGGTTTAGGGGACTCCTAACTACACTTTAGGCCGCCCGCACTTGTAGATGCGAAAGAGCTTGTATTTCAGAGTGTGGCTCCAAGTTTAAAGTATGAGGAAAGAACTTTTTTTTTCTCTCTTTCTTAGCACATCCTAATTTAGTTGAAGAGGGCTACGAAGGCATGCAAGTAAGCCGGTAGCAAAGGCTGCAGTCCTAATGAAAAAATGGACTGCTAGGACTGTGAGGAATGCTACCAGCTTCTTGTGGTCTGACAGTCTTACCTTAGACTCAAAATTGCACAGTTTAAAATTCCACACTTCCCAAATGTTCATTGACGGGAAATCCGTTCCTTCAGGGGCGAGAGGGACCTGGGAACTGCTTTAGCTGGGTTTAGATCTTAAGAAAGGTCAGTGCCATTACAGAGGTTTCTTAAAAGGCTTGTTCCAACTCGAACTCCATCTTAAGAGCTTTATTTCTTTAAATCTGGTTCTGTAAGGTGTCTTCAATAGGATTTTGTTTGTTTTTAGTTGCTGCCTCATATCCAGCTTTTGTTTTTCTTCTGGTTTGGTTCACCTGCTTGTTGCAGGGAACTCTTCATGTGCAGTAATTCCCACCCACTCTTTATATATATATGTGTAGGACTTGGACAGAACTAAATCCTAAATTCTTCATAGGGAATGTTGGATTGTGTGATGGTTTGTTTTTTTCCCTCAAACATTACATTAGATAAGAGATCTGTCATCAGTCTTAATTTTAAAACAGTGGACTCAAATTTTTGCCTTTTTCTTTTTTTAATAGGTGTCTTTTTATGTTAGAAATCTCTCAAACTAGTTTTGCTTGTTCTAAATGTTATTTGTGACTTGAAGCATTAGATGCTACAGTATTGAAGGTTTTATTGAGTGGGGAAAAAATCATGTTATTTAGCAGAGAAATATGAAGTCCTTCTCTTCCTAAGAAGATTGAGCCTAAAAAGGTTTGCCGTCTCCTGAGGGATCTTCTGCCACGTCTCCGTGCCCTCCTTCTGCCCTTTTCTGGCCTGCTCCTAGTCCCCAGCCACCCTGCACTAGTATTTCAGTTTCAGATAGGCGGACCAATTCTCACGCTGATTTGGACACAGATGCGTGTTTAAAAAAAGAAAGTTCACCATTAGCCTTATTTCATTTTAATTAGTTCACTGGAATACTTAAAGTTGAATTCAGTAGAAATAGTTGACATTGATTAATTTTRATGATTTAATTATATATTTTAACAGTAGAACACTCCCCTTCCCCCCTCCCTTTTAATAATTTCCCAAGACATGGATGCACCTTTGCACAACAGGCAAAAGAAATTCAGTCAAAAAAAAAAAAAAAAAAGAAATAAAGCTAAACAACTCTTGTGTTATCCCTCATAGTTCACCAAACTCGAGCTCTGGCTGCCTGCCACAGGAATTGAGCGCCAGAGGCGGGGAGTTCTCCAAGCCAGGAATTGACAGTAAAAACATCCTAAATGATCTTAACTGCCACCAGGATGTAGGACTAGAGATAGTTCTTCAGATAAGCAAATTCCAAATAGAAACGATCAAGTATTTTGGAAGGGCTCTGGAGCATCATCTTCTCTTTTCATTTTTGTTGGTAACTGTTCCTTCTAACACTTCTTTTTAAACTCACTTTTCCTCAACATATTTACGCTGTCCCAAGCCCCACTGGTACTTTACACTTTTTCTGTGGTCCACTCAGGTCGTAGCACTTTCTTAGCCAGTAGCAGTTTTTTCCTCATTGACCAGCTGTATCTTCCCGTTCTGTTCACTCTCTCTGCAATATTTTATTCCCTACTACTTTGATCCCGTTGAGGTCTTTTGCAAGTCTCCGCTCCGAACACTACCTTTTACCTTTATATTAAACTCTAAACTGTCTAGTGTTATTTTGTATGTGTTTCAGTTGTCATATTCTCTCTATTCTCTCAGACTCTCTTAAGTTTTCATTTAGCTAACGTAGAGGAGAAGTTTAATCGGTGACCTGGAGAAAGTTGTGTGTCAGTAAAGGCAAGCCAGCTTGTTTTTTAATTCTTAAATTGTTCCATGATGAACTTGTCTTAGTGAGCAAGTGATTTTTGTAAAACCCCTAATATGGAACAGTGCTACACAAATTAAATGTGTCTAATAGGCAGCTGAATTCCCAGGGATACAGATACGCGAATACACACACCTGAATGTGGACAGGAAATCATCTGGACCTTCAGTGCTGCTGTATTTCCTCTTTTCTGTCACTGAGCACTGCATAAATAAGTAGGTAGACAAATAGAAATAAGAAGCATCACCTTTGGGACCATATCCAGTAGAAGCATGGATATCCCAAAGGCAATTTCCAGCATACCAGCTAAGTCACGGTGTCACTGTGTAAGCTTTTACACCGGTGCTAGATGTCTGGGTGCCTCCTGACTTGGACATATTCTCTGTCCTTTCCTCGCTCCAAACTGCAAATAAAAGAAACCAAAAGAGTAATTGGAATCACTAGATTAGCTTTGATCTTTTAATCCTCTCTTCTCTCCTTTTTGCCTTTGCTTTTGCTTGAAAAGGGCATTGGAGACAGTGAAGTAAGAAAGACATCACAGAGTAACTTTTTGTTCACATATTTGTCATCCCCTGTTACAAAGATACCTGGCATCTATAAATAAAGCTAACCACCTACAGCACATGTGAGCTTTGACTTTCCTCAGGCTCTTACACAAGTCATGTTTAGGGCTTTTTGTTTGGTTCTGTTTGTTTTTTAGTATCAGAAACTAATGGGACTGAATTAAATATGTTCTTTTTGCTCCATAAATTATCAGTGCCTTGCAGTAAGAAATAGCTTTTCTTGCTTGACAAAGTGCACTGACTATTTGAACTGTCACAGTGTGGAGCAGCTCTGTAGCGGGGCTGTTTGCAAACACAGTAGTCCCTTCTCTTAACTAGTTTAAGGAAGGCCGTCTTTGCACATGTCAGTGGTTTGAGCGAGTGTGTGGATCTCCCAAGCACCAATTGCTCTTTGCACTTTGGGATAAAGCAACTACTAGAAATAAGAATACAGCTTTGAGAAAGTTCAAGCCATGAAGTTGACTAGGGAAATAAATAAGAATGTGAATTCTGGCAAATCAAATGAAAAATATGAGGATCTTAACAAAAAAGAATTGAGCTACAGCATGTTAATGGCATAAAAATAAATGATAAGTTCTTTTTAGGATTTATCAGATTTCTGATTTATTTAGAATTTATCAGAATGCACATCAGAAGCATGAAAGTTACTCGAGACTAGGGCTGAAAGGTGGTGAAGATGTGAAAGAAATATGTGATGATGAAGCCATTGGAGGAAAGTTAAATGACTAAAGACTGTTTTAGAGCAAAAATGGGTTAGCAGGATGTGACAGAGTTCAATGTCTGTTTAAAAAAAATCGGGAAACATATGGAATAATAACTTACAGTGGGAGAGTAAATGTGACATTTTGAAGATAAAATAGTGCTGCTTAAATCAATGGGAGTTGTTGAATGACTCAGCAAGCATGGACAGGGGAAGTTTGGTTGATAAGGTAGAAGAAAAGGCCTCTGTGTTGTGTCTGTGCTGTTCAGCATACTCATAAATGATCTGGTGAGATATGAAGGTGAGAAAGGTTTTGAGTAGTGAAGAAAAAAGCACTAAGGCTGATTAGGAAGAACTGCACCTAGACAGTGTTAGACTGAGTTAAAAGGCAGTAGAATGTCAAATGAAATGAGTTCCAGACAAATCAAAAGTCTGAAAATTTTCTTAGTTTCTGTAGATGTTGATGGGGTGAAACTCAACTACTGCAACTTAGGAAGCTGTTGTGCTAATTCAGTGCAAATGCAGGTTCAGTGCTCAATGGTGATTAAATATGTGAGGGATGTGGGTGAAAGGATTAAAGAAGAGAACAGAAGATATCGTTAGTAGCCTCAGTTGGTGCCACACTGATGTCCTGAGCACTATTTCTGAGCTGAAGGAAAATGGCCCATAGGATACAGTACGACTGGAATAACAAAAGAAAATGTATGTCAAGGATGACCAAGGATAAGGAATGTTTAAAAAGATTGAAGTTCTTCATCTTGGGAAAGACATGACTGAAGAAAAGAAGAATCTCCAAGATCATTAATTATCTAGGGGGGAGGGGGGGAACAGCAGTTGGATTGAGCTCTTCTAGCTCAAAACTGATGGTGTCTCTCCTGCCGCCAGTAACGAGACCGAAGACTTTATCGTCAGAAAGTGCTTTAAATGACAACCTCTGTAGGTTTGAAATTGAGCAGAAAAAAAATCAGGAGAAAATTTTATTAAATATATTGTTGAGCATAAAGATGAAAAAAATAATAAAGAATACCCAAGTAAGTTACTGCAATCTGGGAAAAAACTGTCGCAGCAATATTGCTGTATTTGTGTGGTCTTTTACTCTTTCCTAGTCATCTGCTAGTGCTGAGCTAGATGAGCCTTTAATTTGAACCAGTACAACCTTTACTAGTGTGCTCATGTTGTGAAGAGGAGGATGAGCGTATCACCCTGAAGGTGGGGATGCCAGAAGGTGGTTGTCTTGTAGAGTTAAGAGTTACTCTTAATAGTTTTTTTTGGTCTGTGTGTGTGTCTCTGCTGCCAGCTACCGGGCAGTGGTGGGGGTGGGGAGGATCTCACCCAGGCAGGACCTGCTTTATTCAGCTTGCAGGCTCTTTAGCCATTTTATGTACAATAGGGGTCAAGGGA
Organism: Nothoprocta perdicaria; assembly: GCF_003342845.1. Classification (NCBI taxonomy): domain Eukaryota; kingdom Metazoa; phylum Chordata; class Aves; order Tinamiformes; family Tinamidae; genus Nothoprocta; species Nothoprocta perdicaria. Next base: position 133,707 of record NW_020455692.1, on the reverse strand, counting down.
GTGAAAACTAAGGGGAAAAACATGCRAAGCATTTTGCAAACCACACAGGCTAATGACCATCTGCAGATCTAGCTCATCCTTACCTCTCCTTTTGCTTACGGTTGGCAGTCGTTATGGCCTGAGGGAAATGCTGTCCTAAATAAGCCAACCTACAGGTAGCAAAAACAAAACAAAAAAGAACTATTCGGCTGTGACAAGGTAACAAGAAAGTTAAAAGGGATAAAGTAGAAGGATGGCAGCAATAGACCCTGGAGACTGCCCTAGTGGCCTGAGCTTTATCTTCAGGCTGCGAAAGGGGAGTGTGTATTTTCAGAAACCCATTGCACAAGAGAAAGATAGAGGTAAAATGCTGGAATTGATATTCTTCCCTGTCATCCAAAATGTTAATTTATTAATTTTATAGGAATAGGAAGGTGAACAGCATAGTGGTCGACTTGAGAACAAAAAAACACCATAAAGGAGTCCAAAGCACATTGACACTGCAAAGACCGAGCACTCTGCTTGCCCATATTGTTAAAAACTGAAATTACAATTGATTTGGCTTTAACTGGCTTTAAAAAAGACACTTTTGTGGGTTTTTTCCCCCATCTTCTCTAGTCAATTTTGAAAAAGAATTAAATAACCTGGCTTGGAAAGGAAATGAAAGCATCCGTTTCGTTTGCAAAAACAATGCAAGAAAACTGTAGAGACTAAATATGGGAAAACAGAAACTAAAAGTAGAAAATAAATTATAAAACAAGCTGAAAAATGAGGGACCGGAGAGAGAGAAGCCCAAAAGAAGCCTATGACTAAGAAATTACGCATCAGAAAAGTTTGTTAGAAAGAGTAAAGCCTTGCTGTGTGCTGCTGCTAGACAGGCTGCCTTCCTCACTTGGAGCCTGTCTCATTTGATGTGCCCTTGTCCTTGATTTAGAAGACAGCGAGGGTTCAAAGCCTGTCTTCTCTTGCCACTGAGGATCATCTGAAAGCAAAATGTCTGTTATTCGATCCTGCAGTTCCCTGTTTTTCTCCAGATTGTCCCTTTTCCAGGCCTGCTTCTGTTGTTCTTCCTATGAAAGCTGTTCTGTGCTTTAATCATCCAGTGTTGCCTTTCTATGAACCTTTCCCAGTTCCTTTACACCTTTTCGACGTGGGGAGGAGCAGAACTGCATGCAGGCCTGTGGATTTATACCTTGGCTTAACGATTCTGTTTTTCTCACTCATTTCTAGATTCTAATTTTGACATTGTTAATATGTGTATATGCTTATACATTTATATTCATTCTAGCTTTTTGGAGTCAGCACTCCTAAGAGTGGTGGTGTTTTAAAGAACCTATCTGTGTAATCACAGAGTATATTGTTTGCAAATAGCAATGATCAGTTCAGAATTGGTCATTTGACACAGGAAACTGGAACAGGTTTTAGCCCTTTCTTTGCTTTGCATCTATCTACTTCAAGTTTCACCTGCATTTTATTACTCAGYGCCTGAGTTTTTTAAGGTGCTGCTGCAGTTCGTCACGGTTAGCCCTTGCCCTTATTACCCGCATGTCTTGCCCTCAGTAAATTTTGTTGTCTTGCTATTTTGACTCCACTTTTCAGGTCACTTCRGAAGTGTTGACCTGTACAGGTTCAAACAAAGCTCCACGATGGTGCTGTCTTACTGCAAGAGCTCAGCATTTCAGTTTAGCTTCTTTTCCCCCAGGTGCTTACTTATACACAGGCAATTTTCCTATAATCAGGTATCTTGATAATCTTCTTATATGTGTTTATATTTTCATATATAACATATTAAGATACATATATATGAATAGCATTGCACAGTTTAGCAAAACAAACTGGATGTTTTACACCTACATTTTGCTATATCACAGTTACGAAGTTCTCTGACCTRTTAGTGGGGGAAGGGGATTATTAAATAGATTTTTTTTTCTAGAAAGCTCCTTAAATACTGCAACAGCTTAAGGAGTTTGAAGGAATGCTAATATACAGTACTAATAGAGAGAAGTAGGACAACCTTMACAGTTATAACCCCATCAGGCTAAGACATCAATCCCAGGTATGATAATGAAATAACAAAACATTTGGTAAAGGATCAAGTTAAGGCAATGTCAGTTGTCCCYGACTGGGGGAAATAAAAGCAATTAGTGGTAATTGTTTTATTTCAGCTCTTAAGTACAGGTGTTAGCCTCAGCCTTTGGTTAAGACTTGGCAGTAATTGTACAACCTTTTCAGTAGGAAACTAAGCTAGTCTAAAATCAGTATGGTTCATGTTAAATTTGTTAGAAAAGACAGCTGATGAACTTTGAAATGCAAGTGGAGGCTAGTGAGATTATGAAGAAGTTAACTTGTGGGCTGTGTCTCTTCTTGATGACCTGGAAAAAATTGCTAATGCCAGTGTGAAGAGATTTAGAGAATGAAAATGAAGGAAGTGATGAATAAAACCTTATTACTAATGCAGAAAATGCAATTAAGCACTGGAACAAGCAGCAGAGTGGTGGCCTCTGCATTATGGCCCAAGAGCCGTCCTGAAACACTCCACTTCTGACACCATTGCTGATGTGGGCCACCATACGTGAGCAGCAGCTGATGCATAGGTTGATTACAAATGATTGATAGGCTCATAGAAACCAAGCTTGGCATCCTTGGCATCCTGGTTTGGACTCTGCTATCGGAGGTGTCCAGGTGTGAATGCTAGCTGGCTAAGCTGTGAGGCTGCAGTCTGGAGGGCTCGTAAGACAAGTGGCAGGAAGAGGGTGAGTGGGCCGTTGGGTTCTCTCTTTCCATTGAGGAGTTAGGAGGTGTCAAAAGAAACCAAGAGGGCCAATTTCGAATTTGGAGGAAGTGGCTTTTCGCACAATGTGTCATTAGGCAGTGGGAACTCCCTCTGACAGGATATTGTGAATGCTGAAGGTTTGCATGGGTTCAAAGGGAGTGTGGACAAACTCATGGAAGGGAAATGTCTTTGAGGTTAGAAATTCATGGAAACCACATCTGACCCGAGAAGCTCCTATGCGGACAATGATTGGAGATGGAGAGCGTGCAGGGGAAGCTTCACATGCCTTTTTCCCCTTCTGCTTTTTCCATAGGCCTCCACTTCTAAGCTATAATAGATGCTGATTTAGATAGACCTCAGACTCAAGCTAACATCATCATATTTATAAAAGAGACTTTGGGAGTTTACACATGTGGAAAATGTAAGTTTAGCTGTGGGGACAGGTGAGTCCCCTAAGCAGTGTCAGCACTGGTGCTGCTTTMGGATATTGTATTGGGCCGTAGAATTGCACAGCTTATGGATTGGAGGTTTAGCAGAAGACTGGTGGTGYGTTTTTGAGAGTGGCCGATGGCACTAAGACATGGTGGACTGTTTAGTGAAGAAGAGCAAAGAAGAAGTCATGTTGTCTCCTGCAATGGTTAGAAAGCAAGATCATTTAGCAGAATCCAAAACAACTCTCTTCTCTAGGAGCCAGAATTGCAGACTCTGCAGATTTTTACCCTGAGGAGGGAAACAGGAGCAAAGACTGTCATTTGGTATAGTGAATGTAGCTCAGGATCTTATGATCTCTCAGATAYCCAGTGCTGATGTGGTAAATCTGATGAGGGGGAAGACGCATGCACCCTGGCAGGCTTAGTGCTGTAGGAGCTAATCCCTGTGTTACTGCAGCCGTGCTTAGCAGCAATGCACTGGGTGCCCATCCCTCGCACCGAATTGGTCCTTTAGGTAACCCACTTTGTCATCTATTAATTATTAAGGATTCACCAGAGCGGGTGATGAATCAGTCGTGTTGATGCATAATGCTCCTATTTTTGGTGATATGGTACAAAAAAGACTCGAGACTCTCTTTGTAGAGCTAGCTATGACCCAGTGAGGGGTATTAGCTGGGGTTATAACACAACTCTAGTGCTCCGCTTCTCAAGCTGGCCCTGGAAATGCTGCTGCCACTTTTGCAAAGCACTTTTTCCCAAACTAGTCAAATTTGCCAGACTTGAGTATGGTTAATACACAATCTGGGTAAACTACTAGCAGAAAACTGAGCATCCTTGACCCATCCAGGGACCTCTGTGAAGGATTTGCCTGGTGTGTTGGTCCCATTGGATACCCAATCTGTGTCTTCTTTTTCAGTCTTACTGTAGAAAATTCCTATTTTCTATGTTTTCATTTAATATACAATTTCCTCAGCCTACCCTGTGCTTTACCAGCTTCAGAAGTCTTTCCTTCAAATGTTTAAATGCATGCATAGCCTTGCAAAAAATAGAAGTCTCTTTCTTACCAACTGCTCCCATGTAGCAAAGAGCTTAGGAATAGTCTATTCTGCTGCAGTGTCAAACAGACTGCTTTTATGTGCTTGATGCTGTAAAGAATATAAATATAGCTATTTGCCAAGGACTGTGTTATAAACACACTAAATAATGTGGCCTATATTGACTTACGAATGCAAGTGTTCGCAAGCAAATTTGCACCAAAGTAAGCAATTAAAATGATTGAAATAAGCTGTACTGACTGMCATCTATACAGGTAAATAATAAACCATTGCTATACAGTAAGTAAAAACATGAATGCAGTTGCTGTTATGTACTAACCTCAGTAATTTTTGATTTCAAAAGCAAAAAATATTAAAAAAAGACKGTTCATCTATATAAAAGTTCATCTTCCTATCTCCAGTTTTGGACCTAGGAACGGYGATAACTTTCCCTAAAGGGAAGGGATAGAGAGGATGGGGCCAAGATGTTCTCAGAAGCGCCCAAGAGGCCGTGGAGACCATTTGAAATCCAGGAAATTTCAATTGGATAGAAGGTGAAAGTTTTTCGCCATCCTTGGAGACATTAAGAATGTGACTGGAGTGCTGCTCCTGGCTGGCAGGTGCCTGAGATCCTGGTGTAATGAGATCCCAGTGTGATCAATCTAAATGTGTCTTAAGCACAATAGTAGGGGCAGGTGTTACTCTGGATGTCCTAAGAAATACAGACAAATAAGTGGTCATTTGCAGCATGTTTTGGTGTACGTATTTCTTCCAGGACTTTTTTTTTTTTAAGAACTCCCATAGTGGAAGCAGGGATTGAATCCAACTCCTTGGTGCGTTTAATCACAACCTTCTCTTCTTGCAATCCTGCAGCTGTTTGCTAGGCGTTTTCCAATTTCGACCAGAGGTGATCTGGGGTCACAGACCTCCCTTTGCTTCCCAACCCTCGCTGCTTCGGAGTGCTGCCCGTCCTCTGTGAGGCAGGGCTGCTTGCAACAAGTCTGATAGCCCGGGTAGACCATGCGCATGCTCAAGGGCAAGGACTACTGCAGCAAGCTCTGCAAYGTCCGTAGCATTTACACGCACCCAGATTAATGAAGGGTTTAATATAGAGAAAGTTGCAAAGTCTGTAAGGGTTGATGTTTTCTGTGAGGACTTGAGAGAAGGGAGAGGTTGAGACATTTGTCTCCTGCTGGCAACTCAGTCATGAGATGTGGAAGGCACGGATTCTGCCTTAAAGGAAGGTGAGTCGCAGGGGTTAAATCTTGCTTTCTTCCAGCCTCTTTGCCAGCCTTCTCCCTGTTCTCTGCTCACGCCCTTCGTACCACTTCCCCCCAAAATAGTCCTTTTTTCCATCTCTTTACCCTCCATATGTAGCTGTCCCAAAAGCAGACTTGTAGGTTTTCATAGAATCGTAGAATGCTTAAGGTTGGAAGGGACCTCCAGAGATYGTCTAGTCCAACCCCCTGCACACGCAGGGTCACCTAGAGCATGTGGCCCAGGGCTGCATCCAGGTGGATTTTAAAGATCTCCGGAGAAGGAGACTCCACAGACTCTCTGCGCAGCCTGTTCCAGTGCTCTGTCACTCTCACTGTTAAGAAATGTTTTCTTAAGTTTCTGTGGAACTTTTGGTCATTCAATTTATGGCCGTTTTGGGCTCATCTGCTTTCTCTCTCAAACTGCTTTGAGATCTAACTCATTCTGATGCCTTGCTAAATAACAAGGAGGAACCTGCCTGTTCACGTCCTTTTCATCTCTGGAGTCCTTGAGGCTTTTCTCCCTCGTATGTGAGCACTCGGATTTAGGAGGTCCTAGCACAGAGAGCCTGCTCCTCTGTGGGAAAGAATTTAATGGACATTACTCTCAGTAATGTCATTAGTGGTGCTGTTGAACTGTTCCTGCTGAGTTCTTCTGTTTCCAATAAGAATTTTTTAACAAAGTTGTACACGATATATATGATTTGCACATATAGAATAGTGGGCAATATTAAATTAGCAGTTAATTGGCAATGAGAGTTCAAATGCGGTGGGACTGCCTTTGCTGTGGTAAAAGACTATTCCTCTCACCTTGCTCGCTCCGGGTTTTGTTTTGATGCCAGGCGTGTTTGCTACCAGTTTATCCAACTGTGGCATATCAGCTGCGTGTCCGAGGATCCTCAGCCACCATGAGTGGCCTTGGGATTTGCTGCGAATGTTGTTCCTCAGGGAAGGGCGCAGCGCGCTGCCCAGGAAAAAAAGCAAATGCTGTCACAGCAAGCGATGCACCACCAGGGGAAAGTGTTTTTTAAAAGTAGGAAAAATATTTTTGCGGCTATCGTTCAGCAGAGGTATTCACTGGGTTCCYTTAACAAGCATGGCTTTATGCTGCACGATTGCTTGGAATGGCCCTGTGCTTGGGAAAAGCAGCCTGGTGTAACAAGGCTCCTGGTGTGGCAACTCTCGGCAAACAGGAGCCTCCTTGTGTCGTAACCTCCTGTGATGTTAGCGGCGTTGAGTAAACTCTGGCTAAAGCTCTCGTAATAACTACGGACAGCCCTGGYCTGGCCTGGGCTGAGGAAATGGCATCACTGGATCTCGTCCGTTCCGGTGAGTCACTTGAGCGTTCATGATAGTTTCCAATCRGCATCTTGGCAGCCTGGCTGCTTTTGAGAATCCCATCTCAAAATGCAGAGGTGAGAAGAGGGGTTTGGTTAAGAGGAGCAAACATTGCACCTACCATAAGGTACAATGAGGTTTTGGCAGCTTGGTATATTGGCACTGTCCTCACAACTACTTTGGGTACTGTCTTCTACCTCTGGTGGTGCTGGTGACAGGCTGTAGTGCTGCAAATACAGATTTGCATGCAGCATAAGTACTGGAAATTTAGACTAGCAAAGTGCTTTTCCGTTCATGTCAGAACATACTGCTCCTACAAATTTGATGCATTTCCAGGTTTCAGAATACTTGATTTAAATGCAACCAAAAGATTCARCTGTCATGAATGCTGTTAGTGTTGTCCTTGTCATCTGCACTGCTCCAAGCAGTAGCCACATTTTAAGCATCCAACTTTTTGGCTCAGTTACATGATGCTGATGATGTTCCTCGAAACGCTTGCCAGAGCTGGTGAGACCTAGGGTGTGTTTATTTTAAATAAAAAGAATTAGTTAACAGATGCTGATATCTCCAGCAAATCCTCCAAAATAAGAAATTATTACTGTAAATAAATTAATGCAAATCAATGATGAGGTTGGAAATAGCTGTCTTAATTTTCCAGGGATTGCTCTGCAGGCTGCTATCTGAAGGAATGTCTGAACTCAACAAGCATGAAGTTTTTGAGAACAAATATGGGGTCTTTTGGGACATGTTGCACCATGTGAACYATTTCCATAGGCATGGAGACCGCTGAAGATGAGGATAATCTTCTGTAGGAAGAAGGCTCAGCAGCAGCAGCCTGTTCTGGAGTGTTCTCATTTTGAGTAGAAGTAATGTCAATCACGCAGCAAGTAAAGTATCGACTTCACTGGCAGAGAATACAGTTCGGGTCTCTCAAAGCTGCAAGATTCATGCCCACAGAAGGAAATAAAAGGGTGAAATATTTGGTGACTTCCTTCTGAAAAGCTGTAGGGATTCCCRCACGAACTTGCTGCAGCCTGTGCTGCTTGACCACCTGCAGTGACGACAGGAGTCAGACTAAGGGAATCAAAAGCAATTCCTAGGGCTTTGGAAGAGGGTAAAAGATTAGAAAATAATATTAGTGATGATATTTACCCAAATATTTATACAACACGTTTGTTCAAAGGATGTTATTTAGAGGCATCTGCTGAAAGGGGATACTRAAGGAAAACAAAAGATGGGAAAGACGGGTCTGTCATGAAGATAAGAAGAGATGGATGAGACTGTTGGAGTGCCTGGCAGGATTTTCCAGAAGTTACTGATAAGGACTGATAAATTTAAATTATCCCAGTATTTGCTGGAATAGCTGTGCAGCTGGATGGAGAGATCGGCAGGTCTGCAGTGCTGCAGGTTGTGGCTCTGCACGTGGAAACCTGTGAGCAGGGGAGGTTCGTGCATCGTTGATGCTGCGCAGGAGGAAGTTTAGCCTGAAGAGAGCACTACACGAAGGTGTAGATCCTCAAATACAGTGGAGGAAGGGAATAATCCGTTCTCCCATGCCCGTGGCAAATAGGATAAACAGTAATAGGCTTATATTGCATCAGAGACAGCTGAGGATACGCTTGAGGAGAAAATTTCTCCTAGGAAATGTAGGGAAGCTTTTTCCAGAAGCTTTGGGAGGCCTCAGTGTTAGAGTTTTGGAGCAGGGGAGTAGACAAAGCTGACAGAGCAGATAAAACTTGTGTGTGGTTTATCCTGATTTGGTTTGGCTGATTTCCAGTCCTGGAAAAATCAAATATTACCAATTGCTAGAAAGTATTTTAAACTTCAAGTGAATCATTTTAAAGCTTTCACACATGTGAAAAATAACCCCTGAACCTGCAGCTAAATAATGTGAATTATGCATTTGCAAGGTGAAGGAAACGCGTGGTAGAGACAGGGGGTTGGATTACCTGGAGCAGTGGCGTGCTCTGACAGTCCTCGAGCTGCTGCTGTGTCACAGCCTGGCTGCCACTTCTCCATTTGCTCCTGGATCAGAACTTTGCGATCTCTGTAACACCCACTGCTGCTTCCCCACGTGGTGGTATTAAGGGTTAGGGTTCAGGCAGTGTCACTTTTTTACTTAATTTACTTGATGAATTTTGTAGTGGAAAAGGGGAGGTATGAGGAAGGAGACACTTGGTGTTCCTCTCTTGCATCCTTTCTTGGGCTCTTGTCTCCTCCTCAGTAGCTCTAATTATCGTCTTGGAGCTTGGCCTGCATTGCCATGGCTAAGCAAGGGGCCTCCTCCTTYGGGTTTTTTTGGGTCATAAAGAAGTGGATATTATAGTGACTTGTTTCTTTGCTCCATTTTCACAAAGCTTCTTGGGATGACTAAGTGGCTTCGTCTGCTAAAGCACCCTTACCATATAGAGATGAGATTAGTTCTGGTCCCTTCCTCGTTGGCCAGCTCYTACGTAAATCTCTAGCCTCTCCCTGCCACTCTTGGTGGGTAAATGCCCAAGGAAAAGTAAAACCCAGAGCCCTTCTTTCAGCTGTGTGGATTTCCTAAGCTGGTGTTTCCAGGATGCTTAATTTGTGATCTGAAATCTCCTTCGTGGAGGGGAATGGGCAGCTCGCACCCACTCGCTTTGTGTATCGCCCAAGGCCTCTTTACTGTGAGCTGCGGGCAGTAGCTCCTTGGCATTTGCAAAATTCAACGGCTAGCTCTTAGTGCCATCGTTTGTGCTGCTGGGCRAAGTGGTGAACAGAGAAGAGATTTTGCTGCGGCGTCTCCATCCATGTCCCTCAAAMTGTTGGAAATCCCCTCTCTGGTGCTTTTGCTCTCTCAACCTATAGAGTAGGTAAACAAATGCTAAAAGCTACTSTTTTCCCCTTCTTTTTGTGTGTTTTATTCTTGACCCCCTCAGCCGTATGTTGACATATCTTGGGGGGCATTTTTTCTCGGAAGGATGTGAATTTGGGCTTGGATGATTCCAGGTGCTTGCCAGCTCATAAGACGGCTGTAACATACCCCCTGGTATAAAAGTTCTTTCTTACTGATTGCCAACTTAATGGTTGCCTGTTAGCATCCCGGTTACAACGTGCACCGAAGGGGTTAACAAATCWCTGTTTTGTTTTTCAGCTATGGCAGCCATTCGGAAAAAACTGGTTATAGTGGGTGATGGTGCCTGTGGAAAGACCTGTCTGCTGATTGTATTTAGCAAAGACCAGTTCCCTGAAGTGTACGTTCCCACTGTGTTTGAAAACTACGTAGCAGATATCGAAGTGGATGGAAAGCAGGTATGTGTGTGGTCCTGTCACGGTCAAATGGACTTGCTTTTATTCTGAAAAACACGGAGATCTCTGATTATCAAAGAAGTTTAGTACATGTGCTTACTGTTTTTTAACAAATGCATTTCTGAATATTAAGCCTGCTTTCCTGAGCAAATATCAGCCTTGCTAGATCGTGCTTGTAGATGAGGTCTGTTTAACAAAATTTCAGATATCGAGACAGATTCAGCATAACTCCTCATTCTCATTTCTGATTTCMGGAAAAAGAGCTAGGATTGGGTTTTGTCTTAAATTCAGTTTCCCAGTGTTACAAGCATGGATTACTTGTGGGTATAGTCATTAAACTTAATGCTTTTCCACTCTTAAAAGAAAATGCCTCTCTTCCATCATATGACTATATAGAAAATATTTTTATTTTAGGCTAATAATAGAATATGTTCTCCTCCCCGGCGACAGTTTCTGCTGTTGTGTCTTAAACTCGGTAAGGGCTGTTAGATGAGGGCTGTTTGTTATGTTAAGATACACATGATACCCATTTTTGTCTCTGATGCCGTGGTCAGGTGCAGCCTGCCTCCTTCCCTCTGCCTGAACCTCTGCGTCTGTAAATTGGTTGAACAGGGGAGTTGTGCCCCATCAGCCTCACAAAGGCTCTGCATCTCGCTTGCAAAATGGCATGAGCCTGAGCAGCGAGCTCTCCATTGGGAAAACGTCGGCCAGGTTTCATGCCACTCRATGACGTAGTCCCCCAAGCACTTGGTCTTCTGCACACCTCATGGCGTGGGTTTGTAGGGGAGCAGCGAGACTGGGGGTTGGCAGCTGCTTCCCTGCAGCCCTTTTAGAAGAGCAGCTCCAGAAATGGCCAGAAGCCGTGTGAGGAGAGGCAGTGGTGATGGGAGACGTGCCTTTTTAGACAGGCTGGAGGACCTGATTTCGGCACTATCTGAGGGACCCACCAACAGACAGTGTGGTGGAAAAAAGGAGCGTTTGCCACAAAATTCACATTTGCACCTGTGAATGCGGAGAGAAGTCTGAGAGGAGTCTGTGTATCTCCCTGAAATAGGGAAGAATTTCTTTACACACTCTTCATTATAGGCACATATCTTAGCCATTTAACCACACGGTCACACTGCACATTCAAGCCCACTTTGGGTTTCAGATCTGCCTGTTTTTTCCTGAGCTACTCTGGGAGGGTTGGACTAGGTGATCCCTAGAGGTCCCTTCCAACCTCAAGCATTCTATGTGATTCCGAGTTTTGTTCCGAATTTGTACCCATCAGAGTGGAGGAAAGCAGCTCAGCCAGAAGACAGTCACATCAGAGAGTCACATTGGTTTTTGCTCCTGTGCTTTTAAGCAGTCCTCCAGGGTGATTCTCCCCTTAGCACCACCGTAAGTAGAAACATTGGGAACACGGTCTGTGTTATTCAGCTCTTAGCGACAAAGAGCTTTGTGTGCAAATCAGCTTTATTCCGAGGCAAACTGCAGGTTCACATTCTTGCTGTGATGGAGGTTTAATGAATTTGTGTACAAATGAGCACTGCATTGACATTTCTTAGTCGCTGAAGGTTCCAGCTGCAAACCAATTGCAAACGTGCCTGATCCCAAAAGGCATGTGCTCAGAGAGCTCCCTTTCAGTGAAAACAGATATTTCTGGAGCACTTATCAAAGAGATCCCCAGGCCTTTGGAGCCAATTCCCTTTGATTCTTTCTTATTGTTTTTATTTTGATGGCTTTTAATGTCTCAGAGAATTGACAACAGCCCTGGGTATAATGAAAAGTCTCATAATCACAATAAATATGATTTTTGGAGTTATGGAGCAACACRTTTCTAACAGTTCTCCCATAGAAACGATGCGCCCTGTGTTCTCCTTTGAAGTGGTGTCGAGTGAAAGCCATTTATCCACTCCAGGTTGTGCGTTTCCGAATCGGAGCTTCCCTGCCCGTTTGGCTTACAGCTCTGATCTTCTTTCACAGGTCGAGTTGGCTTTGTGGGATACAGCAGGACAAGAAGACTACGATCGACTTAGACCGCTTTCTTACCCAGATACCGATGTTATACTTATGTGTTTTTCAATTGATAGTCCTGATAGTTTAGGTAAGTGTATCGATAATTGAACCGGAAGCATTTCTCTGCGATCTCCCTAGGGGATTAGAAAGATTAATCCCTTTCCGTGTGTATTAATGACTGAGAACACTTTTAGCTTCAAAATTGGTGCTGGGTCAAGTGTACAGCTTCCAGGAATTAGGATTTTCAAGGACCGTTCTCAAGGATCCAAGTCAACAGAGTGGCACAGCCCACTCCAGGCTTCGCCGGCTTTGGGCACGGTCATTTCAATTTCTGCGTGGAAAGTGAGGATTGTTACGCCCTCAGGACCAAGCTGCATCCAGGACTACATAGCAACTCCCTTTCTGTCCGATGGGAATGCTAGCTTTGTGTTTTCACCCTCTTTTCTTTCCCCCCCCGCCCTTATTTCTTCAAGAAGGATCAGCCTGATACCTGCTAAGTCCTTTGGTCCTTAATAGGCTGTTGCTCTGAAAACAGCCTGGCACGGAGAGGGATTTCCTGTAGAAAATGATGACAGAGGCTGCAGATTTAGGCTACCCTAGCCTGTTCTCCACGGTCTGCAGCATCATTGCAGTGGAGAAGGTGGAAGAAAAGACTTGTTTGATTTATGACTCGTAAGCCCTGAAAACGTGTTTCARATACCTGCTCGTGCACTGGATGCACATCTTTTCTGTATGCCATCCAACACTGAAATTTTAAGCAATAGATTCAAAAGTCTGATGCAGATAGGCATGTGTTTGATTCTACAAAGTATTTCTGAGGAGAAGTAAAGAGCAGGAAATAGAGGTGCATTTCTTTCAAAGACTGAAAACATCTCTGCATGTTCAATTTCTTTCCTGTTAAAACAGTGATTACCCCTCCAGTATAGTCTTCTAAATCAGTTTGGGCTAGGATTTTCTTGAAAAAGCAAAGGAATTACTTCCAAAATTCAGTTACCTGCTTCTCAATGRGGAATTTTGTTCCAAATTTGCTGGGTTTATAGTTTTTAATTAAAATGCAGATGATGAAGAGAAAAATCTTTATGTGCTCGGAGTCTCGGGGCATGAGAAGGAGCGCGGGTGGATGTATATGTGTGAGACTAGCTGGAACTTGCACACGGACTTCGGGAATGACGACTGGCTGCTATTTGCAGCTGGTCAAAAGTACATCCATACATTGTGCACAGAGGCAGCTCCCTGCCAGGAAAAATTGAGAGGTCCCTCTGTTCTGTGGATAAATGCAGGGTGTCAAATCTATTTAAGTCATGCTCAAAAAGGAAATACAACTTATCTCCCAAATACACTAAGCCGTTGAATCCACCAGAGTTTTCTGCTGCAAAGACCATCGTGATCACTGCAAGCTGCTCTCAAAGCAGCTTTTTTTTTTCCCCCACACCTCTGCTCCTGCCTCTTGGGGTTGGGTCTCAAGAAGAAACCACGAATAAGGCAAAAAGGAGACAGGAAGCACAAAAAYGGCAGCTCATGTGAGGGCTGGGCTTGAATATATCTGCCCTGGTGGTCAAAAAATACTGTTTCTACCACAATTTGTAGAAAGCTTAAGTAAATGAGCCTACAAAATAGATGTTGCAGTGGCTGGACCCATGAATCCCAGTGTCCCAGTTTGGGAAAGCAGAGCCTGGATGATTTTGGTTGTGCAAYACTCTGCTGTAAGGAATCAATCACAGCTCTGCTTGCAGAAACCTCAAGTCTTACACTCCAAGCTGCAAGTCAAAAAAAATATGTAGGGAAGTTGTTAGGAGACAAAAGATTATTGTATATGAGTGCAAAATTGCTGTAGATAAAGAAAAAGAGCAAATCTACAACTGACTTGGGAAAAAGTCTTCTGTGCAACTGAAACCAGCATGTAGAATGTCTGGCAGCAGAACCAAACTTTAAAAGAAAATCATTGTAAGTGCTAGATGTCATTATAGCCACACTTCTATGTATGTGTGTATGCATATATATATTATATATATATTTTTTTTTTCCACAGAAAACATCCCAGAGAAGTGGACCCCAGAGGTGAAGCATTTCTGCCCCAATGTGCCTATCATCTTGGTAGGAAATAAGAAGGACCTGAGGAATGACGAGCACACAAGACGAGAGCTGGCCAAAATGAAGCAGGCAGGTTCCCCTTCCCGCGCCGGGCAGTGAGAGCAGGCAGCACCCAACGGGTGTGTGCAGCTTGCTGACTGCTTCCCAGGGAGAAAACACAGAGCACAAAGCGGAGGTGTTCCTGTGACAGAAAGTAGAAAACGTGCATCGCCTTTGAGTGCTTTGTTTCTCATATCRTGTATTTTAAAAGGCACTTTCAGTGGTGAGAATTGCTCTGTTAGGAACTGTTAGGTTCCTGACAAGGAACCTGCTCTAGACTGAAGAACTGGATTCATGAGGGAGAAATGAAGTAATGTGGAAGCAAGTAATTTGGAGACGCTGATGGATCGAGTAGATGCACAGTTGAATTTCTGTTCTTTATTTTTTATGTTGGAGACATGTAAGGAAACAGCTTCCCTGGTAGGTGTTTTGCAGTAGTAGCCACAGATGCTGTTGCTCTTTCCTGGCCCTGGAGCTTAGTTTCATTTTCAGATCATGTCTGAAAGCCCCTGTCTTGGGTATAAGACAGCAAATAATCTGCTCCCTCTTGGACTTTTTGTTCCTGTTGCATAATGTTTATTTTTAGACAAAGACTGATGAGCCAATTTGGAGRGTTGTTCATAGGCTTTTGTTACTATTATAGTGTAAGTGCTTAGTGCCACATGCGAGCAAGCTAGAATTTCAGAAAGCCCTGGGTCTTTTGAAGCCAGAGGTGTAGCAGAGTCTATACGTCCCCCCAAGTGCTGGGAAGTAAACGCGCAGGCTGTGTAAAGGCAGCTGAGAGATGCCCTAAGACATAACCRCATCTGCAGTAACTAGGCAAATTTTCTTTTAAATTTCCCTTTGGTTATTTTAAAGGATGGATCACAATGCCCTGCTTGATAATACAGTAGCCTTTTGACGTTTATTTAATGTAGGAATTGGTTTGCATTTATTGAGAGGCCGGATGGGGGTGAAAACGAGAGCGCGTTTGGTGCGTTTCGGTGGTGGTCTTACCTGCCCTTGCTTTTGTGTTGCTACAGGAGCCTGTCAAACCTGAGGAGGGAAGAGACATGGCAAACCGCATCGGTGCTTTTGGGTATATGGAGTGCTCGGCAAAGACCAAAGACGGTGTGAGGGAGGTGTTTGAAATGGCCACTAGAGCTGCTTTGCAAGCCCGGCGTGGCAAGAAAAAGTCCGGGTGCCTTCTCTTGTAAAGCGTGGCCAGGGGAAGGTGGCCAAAGGAGCACCCTGCACTTGAGTAATTTTGAAGTGCTGTTTATTAATCTTAGTGTATGATTACTGGCCTTTTTCATTATCTATAATTTACTTAAGAGATTTAAAAATCGAGTCATCTTGCTACCAGTATTTAGAAGCCAACCATGATTTTTATAACAATCTGCATCAAATTCATCTGTGCACCCAAGGTTAACCTCAACATTCCTCTAACAAACCTTTTCTGCGCTCACAGGATATGCCAGGCGCTAACTGAAGACAATTCTTTATCTTCTTTCTCCTCTCTAGAAAGAGAAAAAAAAAAAAAGCTGGCAACACAGAGGATTGGTCTGTAGCTACTTTATAACTAATGTCCTATTCTAATTGAGTACAACCGTTAAATGGCTGTATGTGGAATCGAGTGTAGCTTCAGTGCTATCACATTTAGAAAGATTTGATTTCCATGGCTCTGTGGTGTAAAACATTAGTTTGGAAATGTGATCACTCTGAAATGACCAAGTCCCATTCAGCTAAGGAAAAGTGAGGGTTCTGTGGTTTCATGTTAGTTACCTTTTAGTTACTGTGTAATTAGTGCCAGTTTAAATGTATGTTACCAAAAATAAATCTATTTACCCCAGCTTAGATGTAGTATTTTTTGTATAATTGGATTTCCTAATACTGTTACTTGTAACCTCTGCATTAAGGTGTTCTGGGTTTTTTAAGAAACTGTATTTGAAAATAAAGTCCGATGGAAAGCAGCCGATCCTCTTCCCCTGCTCATTTGTAAGAGTGACCCCATTTTGAATGGCTTGAGTGGCCTCATACCCAGGAGGAGAGTTTTTTCTGTCACGTGCCCTAGGGATGAGGAAAGTCAGCCTGCTCACACACTCAAAGCTTCTGAACTGTTCAGTTGCCTTAAATTCATTGCTGGACCCAATTTCACAACTAAAGGAGAAAAAAAAAGAAAAAAAAAATGCAACTTTTTGTGTAAGTTTGGTTACCATGTAGTGATCAGACTCCTAACCTGTGAACTTCTTGCTGTTCTGCAGCCAAACTAGACTCTTTCTGTATTCTCATTTTTCCAACAACTAATAGAATAAAGGCAGTTTTCTAAGCTCCCTGTATCCTGGTGTCTGTATTCCTCACTCTGGGGGTTGTGGTCCGGCATCTGCCCAACTGGAGCAAAAACGGTGTTTTTGATAGCGCTGTCCTAGGAACCGCCTGCTAGTTGGCAAGGGTGTTTTGGCGGGTTTTGTTGCTTTCCCAGTGAGCGATTCCCATATAGTGCTGCAGCCCGGGAATCCCTCACCTTGTAGTGAGGGGCAAAGCTTCTCCAGAAGCCGCTTGCCGCTGCCTGTATCTTCATGGCCCACGGGACCAAGACCATATTGAGACCAAAGCAGCTTCTCCAACAGTCGAGGTGAATTTGTCATCTTGAATGTGAGTGCAGAGGAGGAAGGGAGCGTAGGAAGAAGGGGATGTTAAGACACTTGGAGGAGCAGCGCATCATGGCCCGTGAGATGTCCCAGGTGGTGCCGTTTCTGTGTAACCTGCCGCTTTCATGGGCGGTGTCCCGAGTGCCGCGGCGCAGGGAGCCCTCTCCTTGTGGATGAGAAATGATGTGAAAGTCGGCAACGTCACTGCTGTTGTGGTGTTGGCCTGAGCGTCGCCGTAGAAAAGATGGATGTGAAGAAGTCTCCGTCTTGACGCTGAGCAGCGTTAGGGAGCACCTGGCTGCGTCCCTGCTGTGGCCTGGGAGTATTTGTTGCTCTGGGGGTGGAGAGGCACGTGGTTTTGGACAACGTTCCTGCTCCTTCCTGCAGAAGAGGAGCGACAGCCCCAGGWGGAGGCCTGCGTGGCCCCGGGCTCTACTGTCCCCCCACAGCTGTGACCACCATGGAGCTAAGTGTCCTGCCAGCACAGCAAGCGGTGGCACCGGCCCTGCCCTTCCTCCTCTTCACCTTTGTGTCCGGCCTCTTTTCCAACAGGAAGTTCTGCCTGGTGCCTGTAAGGATTTCTTTTTCTCGATATTTTAATGAGCTTTCTCGTCCCTGTTCTCATAGCTCTGGAGYTGAGAGAAAAACGTGACTTGGTCTTGTGGAGACGGAGCGGTAGGTGGCTACGGTCTCGGTTACAGAGCAGCTCTTTGCTCCCAGGGAGGTTCAGTCAGGGCTGTGTGCACCTCAGGCCCAAACCATGCAGTCCGTGTCCATCTGCTCTTCTAATCAGAAGTGATTAATTTGCTATCTCTGTTTTAATTTAAGCTCCCTCTAATCTACCGAGCTATTGCTGCAGTCTCCTCCATCTTGGCCACCAGCTGGCATTACTTCTCCACACCTTATCTGTGTTTCTCCATGTTCAGATCTGCTGGCAAGTTGGTGTCTCCACTTGTGCCCTTGTCTCCAGCTCCCTCTCCTTGTCTGCTGGACAAGGGGTGTTGGAGCAGAACGCGGGTTTATGCCCGTGTGGCGCTATCAGTCTTGCACAAGCTCATCTTGCTTTAGAAAGGGGACAGCCTGGCTCCCTTGGTGTGCAGATCACACCTCTTGCCTCCACAGGCCATGTTTATTCCAGAGGAAAAGGAACTCRAGTTCCCAGGGTGTTATTTCAAGGGAGCTCTAGACATCTCTCTGCATCTGAGTTCAGCTGGTCCTAAAAAAATGCATCTAGGCACAAGGTACAACTCCAAAACCCCAAAAGAGTTCAGCGAAACTGTTAGGTTCCTTCAAAATCTTCTCATTACAGAAGGGAAAGGTTTAACCTGCTCTTCTCTGAAAAAAAAAAGAAAAAGAAAGAAAAAGAAAGAGAAAAAATAGGGCTCCACAAATAAACTCCCACCTCAAATGCAATCCTCAGGTGCAGACTGAAGCCCAAAAGTGGCACTGAGTGAGCAGAAAAGTCAGCAGCAACGTTGGCTAAAAGAGAAGCTGCCTGCATTGCCCCAGARGTCGCCCTGAAGAAAAGTTCCTCAATGCACAAGAGCTCACAGTGCCCATGGGGCGGGCAGTGAATCTGACCTTGGGGTTGCTCAGACCCAGACACGCACGCACCGTGTGTCTGCTCCTCCGTTAGAGGTTTTTCCGAGGTTTGCTCAGAGTCCCTGATCTCAGGACAGCTGCCGTGACATCTGATATCAAAGCTGCAACATGTCGGGAAGAAAAAAACACACTTCTCCGAAACGTCTGGAGATAGAAGATAATCAGGCAACGGTCCCAAACCTCCCTGACCTGCTCCAGTTTGTAGCTGCAGCTGCGGGTGCCAAGAGCGACCCAAGTCAGAGGCTGGCACGGAGGGAAGAGCCATTTCAGTGCCAGCCRGTATTAGGAAGAGTCTCTAATGTCGGGCAGAAAAGTCAACAAGCGGCAGTAAAATGAAAGCAAGGGGGAGGGCCCAGCGCGTCAGAGCCCGAGCGCCTTCCCCGTTGGGGGTTTGGGCTGCCTGGGCTCCGGGCCAACTCTGATAAGCAGCTGTGCAACCTTGAAACTGCCGTGAGCTGCTGCAAAAATAAGAGCCCCCGCAAGGATTTCCCTGTCCCCATAGACAGATATTTGCCCTTTCTTTCATAACCTGCTCTTGTTCCRCAGTCGCTCTCGGGGGGAAGCGGCTGCTGGGGGAGCTGCCAGGCCTCGCGCTGCGTTTGCGGCTGCCGGGAGCACCAAGGCTTTGGCTCAGCACAGCTTCAGCTTTCGTGGCCTTTCCCATAGCACTGTGGAGAACTGCTGACCCTCATGTCAGAAATCTATAGGTCTCTGGATAAACAAGCTCATTCTGCAGTTTTCATGCACATCGAGCCTTTCGACGGAGGCTTGGAAAGGGCTGTGGCACCAGAGTGGCCACATTAAACTGGAGTCAAGCGATCAAACGCTCCATGGCGAGCGCGGGGCTCAGCGGTCTTGGAGCGACGCAGCCTCCAGGCCCAGGCGCAGCTGGGGAGAGGAGAAAGGGAAAGGGGAACTGGAGAAGGGGCAGGGGAAAGGGGGCAGGCAAAGGAGAGGAGAAAATGCACACTGAGAAAAAATAAAAAAAAAAGAGGGAAAAGGAAGAAATAGGAGAAAGGGGCAAAAAAAAAAGAAAGAAAAAAAAAGAAAAAAAAAGAAAAAAAAAGAAAAAAAAAGAAAAAAAAAAGTATTTTCCCCATGAGGGAGCAGAGGGGCCGGCGCCCCAGGCCCTGCAAGCGCGACCGGCCCCGCGACTCCGCGGAACGGAGCGGGGCGGCGCGGGGC
>NW_020455692.1:107567-113870 GCF_003342845.1 Nothoprocta perdicaria | reverse complement strand
GCCATGCGCGCGCGGCCGCTGGGTGCGGCGGAGCCGCTGGCGCTCGGCTCGCTGCTCGGCCGGGTGCTGCTCGTGTCCAACGTGGCGACGCTCTGAGGCACCACGGCCCGCGACTTCACGCAGTTCAACGAGCTGCAGCGGCGCTACGGCCCCCGCGGGCTCGTGGTGCTCGGCTTCCCCTGCAACCAGTTCGGGCACCAGGTACCGCGCGCCGGCGGGGAGCCAGCTCGCCCCGAACCCCTCGGGCAGCTCTGGAGCGCAGCCCCGCTCCGCGCAGAGCCRTGCGGGGGAGCGGGAGGGCCCCAGCGCGGCCCTTCCCACCCAGGAGCTGCTGGGGCGCGCGGTCCCGCCTAGAGCCTCACGCTTCATCTTCCTCCTCCTTGTCTCTTTTGTTGCCCTGTTGTTTTGGTTTGTTTTGTGTGTGCGACTTGTTTCTTTGTTCTCCTCTCCCAGGAGAATGCCACAAACGAGGAGATCCTCCGCTCACTGGAGCACGTCCGCCCCGGCAACGGCTACAAGCCCAACTTCACGCTGTTTGAGAAGTGCGACGTGAACGGCAAGGACGCCCACCCGCTCTTCACCTTCCTCAAGGAGGCGCTGCCCTTCCCGCACGATGACCCCACCTCGCTGATGACCAACCCACAGTACATCATCTGGTCACCCGTGTGCAGGAACGACATCTCCTGGAACTTCGAGAAGTTCCTCATCGGCCCCGATGGCGTCCCCTTCAAGCGCTACAGCAGGCATTTCGAAACCATCAAGATCCAGGATGACATCGAGTTCCTCCTTCAGAAGGTCCCCAAGGAAGCCCTTGGTTAGGCCAACACTTTGGCAAGCCCTCCAAGGCTTTTCCGCCGCACCACCCCACTGGCCCACGGCTGAACGCGCAAGAGGAATCGCTGCTTCCCGCTTGGTTTTCCAGGCTTGCGTCTGCTTTYTGAAGGGAGGGGAAAGGTGCTCGATCTGGTGGTAGAATTCCAACATCCTTGCAAGTTTTGTTTGTGAGGGTGTGCCTTCCAAATCTTAGAAGTGCACCTGATGTTTTAAAAGTTGCATGTGAATGTTTGGAAGCTACTTCAGGGAAAGCATCTCTGAGTCTCCGAATAATAATAATAAAAACCTTGTGTGCTTTCTGTGCGGCACCTGCTTGCTYGGTCTGGGGTAGGCGGGCAGGGTGCAGCCCCCATGAGCCTCCAGCGGCTCRTGAGAGCACTCACAGGCCTGGAGCYGCGCGAGTGGGGCGGGAACCCCCCTGAAATCCCAACGCAAAGGGAAAAGCAGCTCGAGGGGCACGTGCTGCTTGCAAACATCCTGATCCTGTGCCCGAGGCTCAGTGCTCCTTGCCACATGAAAGCAGTGGAGAGCCAAAATACCTTTGGCAGCCTCTGTGCTGGGCCTCGCTTGAGGCTTGCCTGCCTAGGAAAGATAATGCTGGCCCAGGCCCAAGGCGTGGGTTAGCTGCCAGCCTCTCTCTCTGGAGAGCAGAGAGAGGCCTGGATGGCACCAACACTAGATTGATAAGTGATGAGGGAGGCAAAGGGGTGGGTTGGAGTCTGTGTCATGCTGTTGTGGCCATGCTGGYGAATTGCTTGGGGAAGTAGAACCTTCCTGATGCTGACCAAGGTCCACCCAACTCTTTGGCCTCTGTCACTGGATGCCTCGTGGAGACAGTGACCCCAAGTACCATGGCTGGTAGCTGATCCAGCTCTACGCCTTTCCCACTCTGTTATCTCCTGTTGTTGGCTGTGTTTTTGATTGGTGGCAGCCTAAAGCAGGTCTCCTCATGCTTGTCCAGTCCCCCACCAAGCCTGTCTAATCCTAGAGCACCCCCAACACCTCGTAACAGGCTGAATGAGGCAAAGAATCAAGCTTGTTTATTTTGAACCCAGTTTGTGCAAGTTCCATTTGCTTCCTCTCCTCGTTCCTCTGGGTACAAGAGAGCCCATTGCCTCCATCCAATGTTCGTAGAGCAGGTTCTTTCTTTCCCAGGCTGAAAAATACCATTTCAGCAGCTCTTATGTGGGAGCTGTGTGTTACCTTGGATTGTGGCTTCCAGGCATAACTACTGTTTGCAACACTCAAAGGGTGGCTGAGCCACTGTTCAGACATCTTCTGATTCTTTTCCTAATGGTTGTGTCCCACCTGGCCCTGAGTGATACTTGATCATGGAGATTTTACAAGCCCCTGAGCGTCAACACCTGCGTCTCAGCCTGTCGCCTTCCCGGAACCGAGCTCACCCTGATTTCACCCACTGTCTTCTTGCCTCATCATTCAGGTTCTGTGGGTTCTCAGACAGCCTCTGACCTTGTCGCTGCCAGTACCTATTTCACTGGAAAACCATCTATGCGGCTGTGTTGTTTTGCAAGAAGTTGCTGCTCGTTTTGATTGTGAGTTGCTCCTTCCACACCTGAGCCCTGACCCGAGCTCCCTGGTGACAACATTGAGGAAACGAAAAGCAAAGCAGAAACCCAGCSTTTTGGAAGGAAAGCTCAACACTTTCAAGTCTTATCAGTTGTGCGCTGCTTTTGWCTGTTGCTCTGTGTTCACAGCCACAGCTTCTCACCTCATTTATTTGCCCTCTGCCTCTGAAGTGAATTCAAGGCCCCTGATGGGCTGAACGCTGCTGGGCTGGACACAATTGTGGTAAAATCTACAGCCTGCTCCACCCTGCTCCCTTCTAGGGCTGAGTAATCAAGCTTTAAAACGAAGATTACACAACCCCCACGACTGACTGTTTCTTTACTTCCACTGCACTCCTGTGGGAAAACAGGAAGCCTTCAGTGACTCTTTTGCAGCAGAAGTAGCTCGATTTGGGACATTCATCTTTCAGTCAAATCTACTTCTCTAATTAGTGCCGGATGTTACAATATGCTCAGGGTATTGAGAGTTGTGGGTAACAGGAACTCAGTACACCACATTTGAAAATCTGGCTCAACGTGGCACTTCCTTCGTCCAGATCCAGCCAAACTCAGGACACTCAATGAGGGGCAGTTCTCCTGCAGGGACAATTTCTCTGCTTCATCACCTTCTGCCTAGCTTGCGGTTCCCTGTGCTGTG
Source organism: Nothoprocta perdicaria (assembly GCF_003342845.1). Classification (NCBI taxonomy): domain Eukaryota; kingdom Metazoa; phylum Chordata; class Aves; order Tinamiformes; family Tinamidae; genus Nothoprocta; species Nothoprocta perdicaria. The sequence continues at coordinate 110,813 of NW_020455692.1, read as the reverse complement.
GGGAGTGGGTTGTAGCCCCTGCTTTTGTCCTGGCGTCAGCCACGCCACCAAAAAAGGGCTCGTGCCAAGCAGGGATATCAGCYTGCCCCAGGCAGGAGGCCCTCAGCGCCCCTGCCTGTGCCAGCGCCAGGGGCCGAAGCCTCAGCCGTGCTAGCAGGAAATTGAGGCAGCGCTCCCAGTACAGACACAGCCACGCCAGAAGAAACACATTGAGGCTATTCCAGGGGGAAAAAGATAGCTACGCCAGCAGGAAAATGAACAATGCGGGTATTAGCCCACTGCAGTGCCAGCAGCAGCCCCGCGGGGCAGCTRGAAGCCTCTCGGCCTTGCTAGTCCCTGCCTCGCTCTGTCCTCTGGTGGGCCAGAGCGAYGGGCCAGGCCGAGGCGCTGGGGGAGCGGGTGGGCTGCTGAGCACAGCACTCACTCGGGGCGTTCGGGCAAACGGGCAGTGCCTCTGGCAGCGCCGCAGGGTCTGTTCTGCTGCTCTCCCCCTTCTTCCACATACCAGAGTGTCCCATTTCCCTCCTTCCTAGGGACCGGGCAGGTGCTGGTGCGGCTTTCTCCAGAGCGCCCTCTCCCCTTCACTCTTTCAGGCTGTTGATAGTTGTCATTGACTTCTTAAGCCTTAAGATAAGTTCAGATATTTGAAGCTGGGCTCTGTTAAGTGGCTGTGAAGAACCTTTTCCCTTCCTGTCCCTATCGCACCCCCACACCTCAGGTTTCCAGGTATCCCGCCCACCAGATCCAAGATTTTTTCCTGAAATGCCAAAAAACGGAGCATAAGACTTCTCAACCTAAAAATGTTCCTTCAGCCATTTAAGATTCTTTTCTCCTTCCTGCAAAGCTTTGTTGCTTTGTCATTAAGTGACTTGAAGATCTATTAAGYGCCTTTTAAATGAGACTTAAAGAATGACGAAAGACAGAACGTAAGACTTTAAGCTTTTGCATGCGATGCTTTTTACCGCTGCTGTAGTAAGGTGGGCAGGAAGCCCCTGCCACCAACGCAGTTGTGCCAACCTGCAAGTGGCCAGAAGGTTCCTCTGCCTTCCACTCCATCTGGAGACCAGCGAGGGCAAGAAGCCAAAAAGCTGYGAGTGAAGAGCTTCAAGAGCAGAAAATGCAGGGACAGCCCTACCTGCTGTGAAACTCTAACAATTTCTGTCATTTCCTAACACCGAATCATAACGCTGTCGATGGGACGAAGTTAACTGTTGGCTGCATGTTCTGTTAGGAGTGGGTAATTCAAATTCAGCAGCAAGAGGCCAGCCAAGGCGCTGTTATCTCAAAGGAGCTGACTCATTTTTAAACACACACCCAGTTTTGTTGTAACAGGGCATAGCAGTCTGTTGAAATCCAAAAAAAAAAAGGGCCCACTCTCTGGGAAAAAAAACAGAAGCAAGATACTTGGCTCTGACTGAAAGGAGAAAATGGTCCTCAATTTTGATGTTCCAATAGGCATTCTGCCTCCTGCTGTAACATTCCCCACGCCGATGCCACGGGCAAAGCTGGCACACAGGGCCGCAGCGGGGCGATGGTGTCTGCCTTGAGGGCAGACACTCCTGGCAAGCACATCGGGCCCCTCCTTCCCTTTCCGTGAGGTAAACGGAATTCTTTGGGAGACAACTTCTTTGGCGTTTCAGTTTAAAATAGGTTTGTTTTGGTTTGAAGCAGGTTTTTAAGCCCCTGGGAACCCTCACCGATTTCCTTCCTTACCCATCACAGGCTCCACCACTGCTATATACAGAGATAAAACGATAGCCTTACTCCAAATCCAACACTTTATTTATTTTTAAGATCCAGTTAGCCCTCCGAGCCTCAGCATCACACACAGCGAGTGACTGCTCACTGTAACTCCCAAGTTATTTCTAAAGCTGTTGCTCTTCAGAACAGAGACTCCATCGGTACTTCTCCTTCCGTATTTGTGCTCAGCCTCCAGCTATGGCCTTCAGTGGGCTATTTCATTTGGTTTGTCAAGCAACATTAAAAGGTCTGCATATGATAAAAGACACAAGTTCCTTTGTTACTCAAACCATCTTTGCAACGTGAAAAGTTAGCATCATTGCAAACACTCATTAAACTTGCACTCTCCCACAACTGGTAATTTTCTAAAGTGAATCCCAGGCTCCCTTTCTCCAGCAAATCACAACTGGGGAGAGCAGAGGAGTCGCTGAGGTTTTGCCAAGTCAGAACCGGAAGAAAGACTGAAATTATCTAACTAAATAAAAAAGTCCCCATTTGAGACAGCTTGTMTGAGCTCAGGAAGGAGAAAGTGCAGGGTACTCAACAGCCTCTCCTCCTCCCGCGCAAGCAGGCATCATATGGATGATTTGTACCAGCCTTGGAATCGCAATGCGACGAATCATGAGTAGAGCAAGTTTCAAAGATTATCATTTCTGATGGGAGGAAAGCCCAACTTGGCTTAAACTCACTCAGGGACCAGTCCAACACTTCCAAAATCTCTGAGCTCCTTAGCTAGGCCCTAGAATCTGTCCTCTCTTCCCTTAGCATCAAAATGTCCTTCCCTAGCCAGAGCCATGAGAAGAGACATCTATAAAGGAACGTACATAAGAAAATCAAGGATGATGGGTTTAAATTGTGCCAAAAGGTTGAGAATGCCCATCTCTGGAGGATAAACTTCAGCCTACCCCTTCCAGCCAGTATTAGAAGTATTTACCTTGCTCCATGCTAAGTCAGGCTGGGAGTGCTGCTCTCTTGTAACCATCCTATGAACATTGTCCCACCCTTCCAAATGTCTAAAACCCCTTTAATCATGTCAGGCATGGGGAAACGGCTCAGGTTACTGTGTTACAAGGTTATTGTTCTGCCAGCATGTAATGTTTGAAGCATGCTACCCTCACAAAGCACCTCAACCTTCTCCCATCCAGAGCCAGGGCCACCTCAAAGCACCCTCCTGGGCCTCACGTTACATGCGTGGGGGAGGATTCACACCGAATGCATCACAGCTCCTGGGCCCCCAAGGGTTGTAGCATTGCTCTGAGGTCCCCAGACACCGCCAGGATCCTTTGCTGGTGGCCTCCTCCTCCTCCAGGCACGGAAGATATGGGAGAAGCTGGTCCCCAGGGCAAGACGCTGCCCACAGAGTGAAGGATAAGGAGCTGGTGGACAGTTATGGGAGACACAAGAGTGAGGGCTTCACCCACTGCGCAAGAGGCAGCTCGACAACAACAAGCCCTACCAGCACCACAGAGCCGGCCATTGCCCCCAACCCGCCCCAACACCGCCCGC
>NW_020455692.1:60630-107337 GCF_003342845.1 Nothoprocta perdicaria | reverse complement strand
GCGCGGGGGGCGGCCCTGCCCCGCCGGGCCCGCCCGCGGGCGCCTCGCGCGGCCGCCGGGCCGTTGCCGAGGGTGCGTGTGTTGCAGGTACCTGGTGGACAGCCGCTGGTTCAAGCAGTGGAAGAAGTACGTGGGCTTCGACAGCTGGGACATGTTCGGCGTGGGCGAGCCCAGCCTCTTCCCTGGGCCCGTGGACAACTCGGGGCTCTTCAGCGGTGAGTGCGAGCCCTTGCAGAGGCGCTGGGCGCCGCGGCCGTCGGCGCCTCGGGGCGCCCCAGCCTCGGCCCAGAAACTCCCCCGTGTAGTTGGCGATTTTTCCCGACGTGCTGCTTTCACCTTGGTAGTAACCGCACGTTTTGGGGGGCTGCAAGCGGCTGTGCTGGAGGTGGGAGCAGGGAGGCTGGCAAGGTTCCTGCTTGAACCTTGACATCGATCAGAGAGTGTTGTTATCCATGTCTTAGCTCTCTTCTTTTTTTCTTTTTTTCTCATCTTAGCTAATTTTATTTATTTAATCAGAATATCTTCGTGGTAGCAGATAACTGTCCCTATGTAGAGTTGGGTGACTTATGTGAATAAAAATCTGTGGGTGAAATAACATGGTGTTTAGCAGTCAAAAGTGAGTGTGGAGTTGCGACATATCTGGCTTCCTCTCTCCTTGGTTTCTGTGATCATATATAATCCATACAGTTGTCCACCCTGTATTTAACACTATGTTCCCCTTAAAATTATAGGGGATTCCATGGTCTTTTTGGTACTTTCAGTGATGATGAMAGATAATTAGTAGAGTGTGGGACAGCTTTTTCCATAAAGGGATGTTTGCCCAGACCCTAGATATAATCCAGGGCGTCCCAGAGGCAGAAATCAGAAGATGCCCATCCCATGTGCTTTGGTTTTCTAAAAGCAGTGTAGAGTGTGCCTCGCAAGTGAGGAAGAAAAACATATTGTGCTGAGTTCAGATGTTGTTTCATGCAGAATTTTCTGTGTGACAGATTTCAGGGTCTTTCGAGAGGCATGATCTCAAAGTGCTTCTCTTTGTAGGGGCCCTTCTACAAACTTTTTTCATGATTCCCAAATAGATATTAGAAATGKGATTACATATCATTTTCTAGAGCTTTAAAGGAGCTTAGTTTATCTCTGTTACGGTTTATAGACATAAAACTATGCACTGAATGTCTTAAGTGCCTGTAGTCCTTGAGAGGAAGGAACTCTGTCTCACCTCATGCTCTCTTCTTCCTTTCAGATCCAGAAACCCAGAGTTTAAAAGAGCATCTCATTGATGAACTAGATTACGTATTGGTTCCCACTGAAGCYTGGAATAAATTGGTTACCTGGTATGGTTGCATAGATGGACAGAAGCCTATTGTAAGAAAAGTGAGTATGAGGAAACCATCTTCTCCTGCACTTGTTATTTTGCCTCTGCAAAATTTCGACGGTTGTTTCTTGTGCTAGTTACGAGTTAGGATAGGATGCTTTGCATCTCTCTGGAGGTAATAGCATGAGCTGTATTTACCGTACCTGAGAGAAGAAGACATTTTAGTATTAGAGCTAAAAATGCCAAAGTTTTAAGCAATTTTCATTTGATAGGTTATATGGGGATAGAGATAGAGCTATGCACCTTGCTCTAGGGCCCACTTTACACTAATAACTGTTAGAACCAGTGCAGTGTATTCTTATTGCAAGGACCAACTTGAGCTTTATTGGAAAATGCAAGTTGTTGTGTAAAGCATAGCAATCTTCCTGAATAGAAGGCAACACTGGAGTAAGTCTCCTCTTAATCTTTTCCCGTTTACAAATTTCCTCTGGTGATYTTTATTGTTTGTTTTCTCTTCCAAAACTCTGTGATTCTAAAATCCAAAGAGTTGAGGCACGTTTTTGGTTTTAATCTCGAAGTTTGTAAGATGTTCTCTCTGTTTTGGAAGATAAACTTCACAATTCTCTGTTTTTTGAAATCCCCAGTCGAGCATTTGCTGTACTTGGATATATTTTCTGTTTTTATCTTAGTCATTGATTTTTGTGCTGATTTAATTGAGCAGCACCAGTCTATGGGGTACATAGACTGATCTCTATGCTGAGTGAAGTGTTAAGATAACATATAGAACTGATGCAGCCTATGTTTAAGTTGCATTATCTTACAGCAAGTGCCATTTCAATGTAGGCAAAATCCGGGGAAGCATGGCCCCAGAGTTGCAGGAGGAAATAACATTCCTCTCTTACAGACCCACAGATGCTGATCAGCGATGCTGCAATGTTGTCGTTTAGTGCAGATCAGAAAGAAGTGCTGACATCTTCAGACTTGCTTAAACAGTGGCAGTTTCTCTTGCTCTTTTGAGTATTGGTAAAACTCCCATGTCAATTAACCAGAAGTGGGGGGGGATACAAGGGGAAATGAGTTGCAGCTTGTGAAGGCAATGATTGTGGTATTGATAAAAACAGTATATTTTTTCCGTTCCTCCTGGAATTATTTGRGAGAAATGATAGAACTACCACTGAACACTGACCCTTTGAGTAAGGACAGTAGCTTTCTTTTATGAACTGGCAACCTGTTTTCACACACAGAATTCGACCTAACTTTCTATAATTCCTTAAAAAAAAAAAAAAAAAGAAAAAAAAATCAAGAGTGGGATGACAATTCTGAAAGTTGGTGAGAAATAAATGGGTGATGGACTTGACTGCAGGAGCCTCCTTTTCCTGGGGTGTCGGATTCAAGTGTTCAACACTCTAATTGTTGGTCCAGAGAGTTTACATCTAATCATCCTTTAGMGTCAGGTGATGCTGAGTTGTTATGGTCCAGTGAAAATTTTGTATGTTTTGAATTGCCGGGAGAGTTTTTGTGTTTGATGTTGATCTCATGACAGAAGTGGATTTTGGCATAAAAATTCTTGAGAAGAGGTGTGATAAAAGATTTGTGGATATTAAAATCTCCCATAAAAACTGTAAGGCAAGAAGTCAGTGGAACACAGAGTGGAAAGATTGTAGTGATGACAACCAGTGTAGTGAGGAAATGACAGAAAAAAATCAAAGAATAGGCTTGTAGGTTAGTAACAACCTCAAGCCCTGGTCCTGTGTCTGAACGTGCTCGGTGTCTTTGGGCAGGATTCTCCAGATATCATTTAAAATGACATATTTAGACCATTAAAGGATTGTTAGTTTAATCTTTTTTTCAAACATGATCAGTTACAATGCATGCATGTGGGGTGCATGGGATTTGGGAAGAAACTCTTTTTTTCAAGCATCTTGTGGTTTTTACAAGCTGGGAAATTTTCATCCCTGSGCTCCTAATGATCATAGACAAGTGCTTGGGGATTGACTTTGCAGCACAGGGGTTCTGGTGCTCTTTTGTCCTGTGCTGTGACTGTCTTCTSTCAGCTCCTAACAGAAAGTGTGTTAATGTGCAAAATAGAAAACGGGAAACTTGAATGTCCAGTGTATCCAACTTGCTGCACAACAGGATGATCCAAGTTTCGCTTGGGCAGACTTTGTACAGAGAACAAGTTAGCTGTTCAGATGCAAAAGCATCTGCTTTTAAAAGCTTCCTGCAAGCTATTAGGACAGATAAATGGAAAGAAGAATATCTAACAGAAATGATCATTCGATCAGAAATTTCTTGCAGGAAGTAGTTCTGCTTCTGACTACGGTTTTCATCTATTTGTTTTTAACACTAGTATCACAGAGAAAGGAAAGTCCTGTTTTCTAAAATTGCCCCTGTAAAAGAAATGGAAAGCTCTTGAATTGAGTTGGTTCCTTTGATTTGATTCTCTTCTTTATTTTTTATTTGCCTGCCCAGAAGTTGTTTAAACATTTTTTTTTTCCTTTCCCATTGAAACAATAACATACTGAAGATCTTTCCAAACATATGTTATCTTTTTGTCTTAAAAGCAAATCTAAGCCAAGCCTATAAAAGCGCAGAAGGGAAGTATTTTCTCCCCAGAGTCACAGTGAATCCTATTTATATATTTTTTTCCCTTTCTAAAGCTAAATAAAGCTTACTTTCTGTAAGCAGCAAGTCTGGTAGCATACAGAGGAACTGTTCCTTTTAAAAAATTGTACCTACTTGTTGAAATATGTGGCTTTTCCTAATACCTTCTGTATGATGGGCTTGTACTGACAGTCCACTTTATTTGTATTTTGTCAAGAGAGACTTCCGTTGCCTGTTTGCACAGTGCCTGCAGCCAGTGAGACTGTCCAGCCCGGCTTACACTTCTGCTATATAATTCTTTAGCTTTACCCTCTCCCATGTGTAAGCCCTTGATCTGTGTTTTGCTGACTTTGTAACTGCAAATAACTGAGGCTTATTTTATAGGCTAAATTTTAAAGCATCTGTTTCTCAATTGGTAACAAGTTAATACAGTTCACCTGGGAAACAATGTGGTTTTTTTTTTGCCGGTACAATCTTAAGCAGCCTACACCCTTTCTTTATATATATATATATTATATATATTTTCTTTATATATATATATATTTAATTTTTTAAGAACTTGCTGTTACTTCAGTGCTTCAGAAGGCTTTGGACTTGTTCTGTGGTTTGCCTTGAGGATGAGATGTGATTGTGGTATTTAAATTAATAAATTTACAGGTTTAAAAATAGTTCATCCATATCTAAACATGTAATTTTAAATCATTATCAAGCTGGAATCTTGGCAACAGAGTCATGAAATGGAATGGGTGCAACAGTTTGTACACTAGAATAGCTTAGGACTGTGCCTGTATTAGCTGGAAACTTCACCCAAGGTAAAGAGATGTTTGGTGTTTGAGCACAGAGGAGCTCTGAGATCTGTTGTAGCTCCCACCACAGTACCAAGACATCACTGTAGATGTTGTGTGTTCTGCAGCTACGTTCCTTTTGTCCCATTGCACCATCGTCCTGTAAATGGCCCCAAAAACGTGGTGTGATGTGACTCAAGGTCTGTAACTGAAAAGTGGCGTCAAGCTTCTCTTGCTTTTTAAAATATCTGAAGCTAATGAGATGGGCATATGCACCCATTGGAGAAGTCTCTGAAATGTGCCTGATTTAAAAAATGGCTCAAAACTGCACCAGGTTTATCAAAGGGAATTCTGCCACGTTGGTTTGCTTTTGCAGAGAGGGGAGAGCAAGGCTCTTCCTGTATAGTGTGCAGGAAAAGAAAGCTTTGTTTTATGGGCTCTCTTCTAAGAGGAGGGATTTCGTTCCAACACTCCAGGCTTGTTTCTTTTTACATACATCTAGCCTCTGGCCAAGGTTTAAAAGGCAAATGCTTTAGAAAACTGATTAAATTCTTTTTTTTTTTTTTTTTTTTTTTTTTACCTGGAATTCTTTGACAGTAAAGTAATGATGCTAGACCTTTGGAGATTTCTAGCAGGGAAGAAGGACAGTGAGAATTCTTTAACTTTGAGGAAAATAATCTGTTTTTAAATAATTGATCAGCATTTTCTCTGGCAGAGAGACTATGACCTTGACCTGGATTTGGAAGCAAGTCAGTGTTCATTTCAARATTTGACTTGCCACACTCTTAAGAGACATAAAACCCTAAATCAAATGTAGCTTACTCGGGCCTATTCAGTAAATGATTTTTGCGTACTTGGGKTTTTTGACTTGTCTCGTCTGTTTTCTGCTCACAGGTAGTGGAATATGGTCTGTTTGTGAAGCATTGTAAGGTTGAAGTTTATCTGCTCGAGTTGAAGCTTTGTGAGAACAGCGATCCCGATAAYGTGGTGAGCTGCCACTTCAGTAAAGCAGATACTATTGGTAAGTATCCCACTGATATCTYGAGGGATATATGAACAAACTTCTCTATTTTGGCCCTTAGAAGAGAGAAGTTGATGAACTGAAGCAAGTCTAGTGAAGACTAGAAAAACTGTAAGGGAACATCTGAATATCTGAACTCTGGGGGCCCAGGGGAACGGAGAAACCTCCATCCTCAGGGGTTTTAAAGATCTGACTGGATAAGGCCCCAACCAGCCTGGTCCAAATTTAGTGTTGACCCTCTTTGGGGCTGGTTGCACTACAGCCTTCAGAGGCTYGCTCTAGCTGCAGTGACTCTGCCTGTGTAATGCAGTGAGTCAAGGTTAAGAGCATTAAGGAGCTTGTAACGGACTTGTCCTTGAGAAACAKCCACATAATTCTTGTGTAAAGAAGTTCTAGTTCCGGATCTCCTCTGGCTTCCTTCTTCCTTGTGTGTGACTATTTTAGCCATTTTAGTAACAGCTCTTCCTGTGCAACTATTCTTGCTGAAATTTGACATCTTTACTGTGTCACTCCTTGCACTTTCCATATAAAAATGCTGAATGTCAGCTATGATGCTGTCATTCTTTTTCACTTTCCTGGTGTGCGTAAGTGAAAACACTTCATGCCYGAACCTGTGTTTTCAAATAAGAACTTGTTTCACAGAAGTTGGCTTTCGGGGAGAAACTTCCCCACGACCCATTACTGGATTGAACCTCTGACCTCAGTGTGTATAATTGAAAAGAAAAGTTTTTAAATTCTATATATTTTCAGACTAAATCGAAAATGTAGGTTGGCGTTTGTAGCTTCTGTGATGTATTTTCTGTTCAAAGGTGTTGCTGGATGGAGCAAGRGTGTACCTCCTTGCTGAAAGTCTGGCCTGTCACTTTTCTCAAAAGCACTCATGTTTCAGAGTTCTGTTTTTTTTTTTTTTGTTTTGTTTTGTTTTTTTGTTTCACTTTCTCCCCTCTAACAGCTACCATTGAGAAAGAAATGAGAAAATTATTTAATATCCCGGCTGAAAAGGAAACTAGGTTATGGAACAGGTATATGAGTAATGCTTACGAGCAGCTCAGCAAGCTGGATAGTACTGTGCAAGATGCAGGGCTCTATCAGGGTCAGGTAAGGGGCTTTTTCTTTCTTTCTTTCTTTCTTTATTTTAATGATCACAGTCAATGACAGTATACACTGATGTGCTCGGCAGTTCGATTTGTGTATGTTCTTGGGCAATGTTTTATGAAAAGACTGTTGGATTTTAGATTCTTATTTAATTCTCTGCTTTCTCTAATACTAAATTGTACTGTATTCTGTAATGTGAAATCGATTTAATTCCCTATTATGTATTTAGAGCAGATAGTTAATGATTTTGCAGTGTTTATGTAGCAGAATTGCATTTATCTGTTGTTTTTCATGACTCTTTTTCAGGTTGTCCTCATAGAAGTAAAGAACGAAGACGGAACGTGGCCTAGGCAGTCTCTTCTGGCAAAGTAAGCACCTGTGAATGGGTTTCTCTGTACTGTCCAGCTTCCTTGTTTTAGTGACAGTTTGTTCTCCGTGAAAGCCCAGTTGTCTCTCTCTATTATGGGTGTCTGTCTTCTGGGTASCTTGAAGGGAGAAATGAAAGCTTGAATGTAAATATTCTGCAGTTGTTTTGCTGCCCGTTTCTTGTCGCAGCAACCTTCTGCTGTTTTAAAGCCTGTTTCCAATAGGCAGCATAAGGATTAAATAGCTTACGCTTGTGCAGTGCTTAGGAGACGAGCAAAGTGCTATTTATATCTAGCTAGCCTGCTTGAAAAATTGCTTCTGGGAACTGCACAGCCAAATAAAAACTTGTTTCCTACTGCTGTATAATAAAAGGGGTATTGGAATACATAGCCAAAGCCTCTGGAACTGAGTGCTGCTTGAATTTTGGTAATTAAAAAAATAGCTGGACTTCCCTCCCCTACACACCAAAAAGGCATTCGGAAGCTTGTACGTGCTGACACAGCTCTTGGTTATCTCTTCTCTAACTTAAATAAGAGTTGAAATGTTGATGAACTATTTTGTAGTRTAGGACGAAAATTGTAAAAAACCTCTCTTGTATCTGGTTCCTTACTGCAGAATGAAAATAAGGTACAGTGTAACTGAGGTCATCAGACTCAATACTGATAAAGAACCTGTTTATATGTACAACAAAATCAGTGTATGAAACTCACTGCCCAGAGAACTTGGTGAGACGAAGATACTRCTAGGATAAGATTTGAGGTCTGTCTCAGAATTGGATTGTCAGCAGGACCTATTCTAAGATGATGCTCTGCCTTTGAGATCTGCTTTGAGATGGATCATGAGAATGGCTGTAGGATCACCAGGAACTTTCCTTAAGAGTACAGCGTGCGAGATGTGTAAMTAACCATTGTGTAGAAAGGAGCCCTGTACCTTTCCCCAGATATCAGTTGTCTTTTTTTTTTGGTAGCAAATCTGATATGTAACCATAAATATCCCTAGTGATATTGAAGTGAAAACGGTTATCAGTATGCATGTTAGTATTTTTTATTCAATAGGATTTTTATTATAATGCAGAACTCATTGTTTGACTAGATGATTACCTTCTGCTGATGGTGATGGAGAAAATAATAACAAGTTGTAACGATAGGATTACCTGTTCCTTTGTAATTTATTCTGGCCGTTTCATTGTCTGTTAAAGAAACTGAGCCTGTATGGTCTATATAATTTGTTTTCCTTACTCGGCTGGGTACGTTGGTTTAGAAATTATGTTCTCTGGCAGTCGTGGCCCACGCTTGTTCTTGTGGCTTAAATGCATGATATATGTTTGCTCAAAAAAGCCTTTGGAAAGATAAAGAGAGAAAGTAGCTGCTGGCCAGCTGGTTTCCCACTGCCCTTCAGGCCTGACACTGGGGTGTGCTAATCAGCCTGCAAACTACTCCRTAAATGATAAGAGCCTCTATAAGGCCAAGGAAAAGGTGCCATCGGAGAAAATACTATACATTGTCTTTGGATCAGCCCAGTCTCTTTTGGGATAGCTTGATGCCATCACGCACCCAACTCAGCTGGGTTGTGTAAGACTTTTCCTGATGCATTTGAGGCTGTATTTGCATTCAATAAATGTTGATGGTCCCAGAGATTTTTTTCACTTGCTCGTTGCTGCCCCCTCCCTTGCCTGTCTCCACTCCCTGTCAAGTAGCAGTGGCCTGGCTGGCATTCTAGACTAGCTCATTCGTCAGTGGAGGTTGAATCCCTTCTGCTTTTCAAGAGCTGTTTCACAAACCTTTTACCTATATTTAAGGGACTTAATGCATCTTGATATTCTATTCCTTACCCTATTTTTGTTACTGAATCTATTCTGTAGGTTAAATTTAACTTATTTCCTGAGTCATTGGCAGTCTTCCACGCTAATCAGTTTGCAACTGTCAATCCTTGTCTTTTCCCTGTAGTCGTAATCAGCTCTGAAGTTTATCTGGTCTCCTTCCCTCGTATAAATGTGTAAATACAGAGTACTTTGTAGTCATAGTTTGGTTCGGTTACCCAGGGAGTATATTCAGACRTCAAGCAAACTAAGTTGGTGAGAGAGGACAAGGGAGAGAAAAAGAGGAAAAGGGCAGGTAGAGGGTTTCCAGGCTGGGGAAACTGTACCTCGTGTAAATTTTGTGCACTGATGAGGTGCTCACAGTTGCAATGTTCTGTAGCGAGGAAGCAAAAAGTTGTCGTAGGAATTCAACTGGGAACCGTGTCAACAAGATGACCAAGGAGGCGAACCAAGGCCGGCCCGCTGGAAACAACTTCTGCTCTCTGTGGAGCTAAGCAAATCTGCACCGTCGGTAGGTGCAGTGTCTCGTAAATGTGTTTGGGATGGAGCCCCCTTTCTCCATCCAACACCAGCAGGGGCTGTGAGTGCTGTGAGGAGCAACATGCGTAGGACTAAGCTTATTTAACTCTTAATTTTTTAATCCAATTCAATGCAAACTGAACTTTCAATTCAGTGTTCCTAGTACTCTACTTTTCCTTCAGTATTCTATTTCTCAGATGGAGAAAATACGATTTAGCTAGGGCTGTGGGGATCGTGTTTGGAGATTTTTCTTTGGTGTGCCTCGCTAGTATGAAAAGCTTCATGGAAAACTTCTTTATTTAGACTTTTAATGGTGTAAACAGGATCGGAAGTAGAGTCATCTGTGGCCAAGAGCAAGGAATAGTGAGCATCTGGGTGCAAAACRAGGCCCTGGAAAAGTGGGAGTTCAGGTTTTACTGCACCACGCGCATGCAGAAGGTGGCTGGGAGGTGTGTGGGTTTGCTGTGAGATCTCCCCCATCACTGCCACCACTTGCTGCTTGGCAAAGGCTCTGGCTTCTCGCAGGGAGCAGCCTTTCTACGTGCTTGGCCCCTGGGAGAGGGATTTCAACATCATAAGCGAGCTTTGTTTCAGAAGTAGGCTCAATAACCCTCTGCAGCTTGGACCTTTTCTGAATTTTTATTTACAAGTTTCTCCAAAATATGGGCCTGAACTTGCCCAGTTCATGTGCTCTGTCAAATCATTTTCTTAGTACGAACGAGTAAGCAGTGAGGCTAGACATATAGAAACACCACTTGTCTTCAGGTATTGCATGATAAAATGAAAATTTTAGTTAAATGTAATTCATATCTTTGCAGATGTTGTCTGCCTTGTCAGTACGCAGTCTCGAACAATCTTTCTGATTGTTGAGGTCACTGCTTTTKACTGTTTCTCTTCATGATGTTTTACTTACTGGTAGCTTTGTGCGCTCATTACAGTAGGCTTCTTTCTTCCTGGTAGTGAAGTGAACTTTGTGGGGAAAATGTTTGGAGCTGTCACTTGGTCGATCATARGCTTTGTCTCAACTACTTCATCTTGATTTAGGCATCTGTTTAATAGGATACAGTATCTCACTGATATTAAAACTTTAACTGGATGACGTGTAGTTAGACATCTGTGATCAGTAGGTAGTTTCTAAGGCCTCAGTGCAATAATTGAATTCCCTTTCATGTTTGAAATTGCCATCCTCTTGCTCAGGTCCCACATGTCTCAGCGGTTTCAGAAGAGCGCGTTGGCGACTGGGGTTCGACCGTAGGGGCTCATTCTTCTTTCCTGACTTTAAGTTCTTGACTCTGCACCTTACATTGCAATTTCAGAGTTGCATCGTGTACATGAAATCTGTTGCGGCTACTTTTGTGTATTAAGTTTTCCAAATGAAAATCCTTTGTGTTCTCTATTTTGTCGGTTAAATGCTTTTCTTCCTTTGACAGAAGCTTTTAGCCCAAATATTTCAATATTAAGGGAGTTTATATTAGTATTTTAAAGCAAGATGGTTAATTCTAATGCACCAAAGATACCCTCAACTGAATTGGAAATGTTTTTCCTTATCTCTTTTCCTGCCTGCCACTTGCCTTTTGCAGTGGTTTTTTTCAAAGTGTACAGTTAAGCATTTACTCCACTTACCAAGCCACGTGGCCTCACCGTTTCCCTACCAGACTTATCTCAYCATGTCATCTTGACTCTGCTCGTCTCCAGATTTCTCTCCACTTTCCCTCTGGGTGGATCTCTGGAAATTCATATGCTAAAATTTGCAGTTGCTGCCTTTAATTGGCAACCAGGTAACAGCATATCAGTTAAGTGTCAAGTTGTATCTGTGAGGGTCGAGAACTCGAGGCCCTGTGCGCTGGGCTCTTCTAGCACTGTGACCCCTCTGCCTGGTTCAGCCTCCTGACTGTGCTTTGAGGTAGCAGCCTACAAGTGGCAACGGGATATCCACACTGCCAACCAAATGTGCGTTCCTTTTAAATGGAAAACTCCTTGTTTCCTATGGACAGGAAGAGTTTGCCTGTGATTTGCTGGACTGACTATTGCTGGCCACTTTTAAAATCACAATGGCAGATCTTTCCAAAAGAGGTGTTTTATCTCAGACAGGAGTTAACTTGGGAGACAGTTTTGCATAACTGGGAGGAATAATTCAGCAAGTCTCATCCTCAAACCCATGCAGTTATTTTTTTCCCCAAATTTCTCAACTTCTGTGTGGCTATATAAAGCCTTTCTTCACTGTTGTCCATTCCTGTATGGATAGAACTTTTCTGTTGCTGCAGATGTTCATCCCTCTCACACATGGAGCACCTTTCTCAGACTGTGGTAGCACCAAAAGAGATGAGATTGGGCTCTGCCAGTTCAGTGTCTGTTATGCCCCCAAGCAGCAAATGAAACAAACCAAGAACAGGTGTGATGGTAGCCTCTTGAGCAGCCTAAAGGAGGTTACTAAAGTCAAAGGAGAAATAGTGCTTGTCTGCGACTGGAGCATGTGCCTGGGTAGTTGCATTTCCAGGGCAGCTGAAGTCGCAGTATGTGAGGACTGCTTTGGAGAGGGAGAATGGCTTTTGACCAAAGCTTACATGTTCCACTGGAATAGAAATCCTTTGTGGACACCAGGCATACATCTTTGACGTTTAGGACTTGTCACTTCGACATGCAAATGGGGGAATATCACAGAGTCACAGAATGGTTGAGTTTGCAAGGAGCCTTTGGAGATCATCTAGTCCAACCCSCCCTGTTYAAGCAGGRTCACCTGGARCACGTGGCACAGGATCTTGTTCAGGTAGGTTGTGAATATCTGCAGAGGAACCTCCGCAACCTCTTGGCCACCTGTCCCAGTGTTCTGTCACCCTCACTATAAAGAAGTCTTTTTCCTTGTGGTCAGTCAAAATTTCTTGTGTTTCAGTTTGTGCCTGAAAATGGTCTGTCCCCATCTGTCTTATATTCTCCCTTCAGATGTTTTAGAKACTGACTAGATCTGCTCTCAGTCTTCTCCTGTGCCGCCTGARCAGGCCCAGCTCTCTCAGCCTTTCCTCCTAAGATACATTCCAGTCCCCTAATCACCTTCGTGGCACTATGTTGGACCCCCTGCAGTTGCTTCATGTCTCCTGGGAGTCATGGTGGACATGGTGTCCCAGATGTGGCCTCACCAGGGCTGAGTGGAGGAGAATGATCATCACCCCTGAGCTACTGGCAGCGTTCTTCCTAATGCAGTCCTGGAGGACATTGGCCTTCTTGGATGCAAGGGCATATTGCTGCTTCCTGTTTAACTTCTTGCCCATCAGRTCTCCCAGGTCCTTCTCTGCAGAGCTGYTCTCCAGCAGGTCARCCCCCAGCCTGTCCTGGCACATGGAGTTTTTCCTGCCTAGGTGCTGGACGCAGAATAGGCCTGTGGGACACCCCACCATCACRGGCCTCCAACAAGACCTGGCACTGATCTCAACCCTCTGAGGTCTGCCACTTGGCTGGTTTTCAGCTGACCTCACAGTCGGGCCTCAAGTCTGCTCTTCCTCAGCTTGTCCATGGGGATGGTAGGGGAGACAGAGCGGGAGTCCTGGGGAAGTATCAGTGTCGTGAGGCTGTGACCAGAGCTGCGTAGATGGAACGCTGCATCCCGGCCCTCAGCGAGCGCGCTTGCACAAAGCTGGACTCCACTGCAAACGTTTAGTGCCCACTCTGGTTATGTTCTTGCTAATTAATATCCTAGTTGAGTGATGGTCTGTGTTTGGAGTAGAAGAGGACTGCGTTGGTTGCTTTTTTTATCCAGAGTGGGCTTTTTGCTTTCAATATTGGAGGGTGGTTTTGCTTGCTTGCTTGCTTCGAGGTGATCTGCTCCTCCTTGGTTGCATTTCTTTTGCAGACTGAGATGCAGGTTTTGCTTTAAGTAAAAGCTGCTCCTCCTGCTTTTGATGCTCTTGCAAGTTTTTCTGTGCTGGACAAGTCCTTGGAAACATGACCACGTAGATCAAAGCAGTAAATTTGGGATGGACAAACTAACCTTAACATGGCAAGTTTGTGGAGTTTTGCAGGGTTCAGGAAGATGCTGAAACAAAAAAAGTCCTGGCACTGTTTCTACTTTTTCCTTTCTCCCAGATCAAGTACTGCAACTAGCAGAAACTTTACTGCCTCTTCAAAATCATCAGCGAGTTCTTACTCCTCAGTGTCTGCCACTTCTGTCATTACTAATGGTGATAGCAGTAACTCCTATGGACTGAACAGCTCCCACCTGGGCAGGGGGTAAGAGCAGGAATGTTTCTTTGTTTCCCTCATCCTTTCTGTGAATCTGTCTGTGCATCCTTGGCTGCCTGAGAAATGCTGAGTAAAATGCTGCTTCTGTTCCCCTTGCATATGTGTTGGCAAACCAGGTTTGGAAGCCTGACTCTGTTTTTTCCTCCTCGCTTGGAAATGCATGTTCCAGAGCTTGCTAACTATTAGGGCRTTGCTTGATGTTTATTTTGGAAGGGGCTGGGGTAAGAGAGGAAGGATTATCTTCCTGCGCTAACAGGTAGGGACAGTCGATCTCATCGGTTCCTGCAAAAGACAATACGGATACGCAGAGCAGGCTTTTGCAGTAGGAGGGTGCTGTGTCCTTGTGCAGCTGCGAAATCGGTGTGTTAGGAGGCATCGCTTAAACCCGGGCCGCGGAGAGATCAGCATCGCTCAAGATAGCCTATGTCCTTCACGCTCCTGGTATCCCCTTGTGGCCACCATGGTGGTGAATTTTATTAAGCAAAAATGATTTTGACTAGTGTTTGATGATAGTCTTAATGGTTACTGGCACTGGCTCAGCTCACTGCGGAATACATGGTGTTGTCTTCTTCCAGAGGTTCCGGCTTCACCTATAACTCCTACAACTGCAGGGACTCTACTTCCCTGACGCAGCCTGGGCTTTGTGGACTCAGTAACCTTGGCAATACCTGCTTCATGAATTCGGCCTTGCAGGTAAATGGGCGGGGGGAAATGAAATGGGAGGAGCAGCTCTTCAGAATGAAATATAAGAGCAAGACAAAGATGCCAGTCTGTGAAAAAGGACTTGTTTATCACTTTATTATCACTTGCATCATGGTAATGTTAGACTGGATTATGCTTTATGGAACTTCACAGCTAAGAGTCAAAAATATTTTTATTCATTTTAACAGTCAAAGTAACTTAATCCAAACACGTTTCAGTCTTAATTTTGAATTGAAATTATTCATGTTAAGGACGAATTCAGCTTTCCTCTCTTTGCCATTAGGTTTTAGTTTTCTAGGCTTTTACCTTTTTAAATTCAAATGTCTTCCTTTATTTATAAAAGTAACAATTTCCCAGTGGGAGACTAGGGTCAAATGACAGCAACAGATGAGCAYGGGGATATGGAGATGCTACAGGGTTCTGTCGCATCCCTGGCAAAGGAGGTGCTAGGAGTTAGTGTTTGCACCTTGAAACTGGAGGCATCTGATGGGATAAAGATAACGAATCACTGTTCAAGTAGTTTGAAGTGGAAGAGGCTAAGAAGGACAGACTAGATTTTTCCCGACTTTTTTTTTTCCCCAGATGCCATTCATAACCATTCTGAAAGATCTCACATAGCTCCACATATTGGTCTGGTACTGGGTGACTAATTGCATCAGGCTTTTAGAAAGAACTCAGGTTGATTTAATAATTTTAATTCACTTTTTAATTTATTTGGGGGCATTTTGAGGGCTTTCTTTTTTCTTTTGTTTTTTTTTTCTCTCTCTTTCCTACTCTCCTTTCCTCATGGAACTTGTAGTTAGGCTGTGGAACTTGTTGCCCCTGGATGTTGACCTTATCCCCACAACATTACTTGTGCCTCCATCTGAGATGCACATTCCTGGAGGTTGGAGAAACGGGAGGAAATGCAGCTTCCCCTCCCTCACCCTTAGGTGCTTAAGCTCTGCCTTAGGATCTGATGGAGGCTACCGAGGGAAATAGAGTTAGAACACAGCCTGTGATTTATTTATTTATTTATTTATTTATTTATTTATTTATTTATTGAAGTCTACTTTTGCCTAAGCAAGGAAAGTATGATCTACTGAAACATGTTAATGCAAGTAGGAACAGGTTTTTTTTTTAATAAATGGAATTTGGCTGCTGTGCTCGCTGTGTTTTTGTTCCTTTTTTCTTTGTTATCTTTTTTAAAGATAACTCTACTCTGAATTGCAGTTGTTGTCTAGACTTCATATATATTTAAGTAAATATATATATTCTCAAATTCYGTCCCACTAGACTTGTTATTAATTTATTCTCTGCTCTGATGTACATGTTAGGCTCGTTATGTCATCGTCAAGCAGATTTATTATCCTGTGCAGCAAATTCACATTCCTTAATGCTCTTTCAGTGTCTAAGCAATACCCCGCCTCTGACCGACTATTTCCTGGAAGATAGATATGAAGCTGAAATAAATCAGGACAATCCTCTGGGAATGAGAGGTGAAATTGCAGAAGCCTACGCAGAGCTCATTAAACAGATCTGGTCTGGGAGACAGTCCCACGTGGCCCCGCGTATTTTTAAGGTAAGTACCCGATGTTCTAGTAACACAGGTTTGTGGCAGGAAAACAAAACAAAAAAAACTAAAAAGAACAGCTGACTGAATAATATCCTATTCCAGAGTTGGTTGCTGTTCCTAAACACTATGCATCTTATTTAGTATATGGCTTTCTGGCCTTCTTTGTGCATCTGGGGACTGTTGGCAGGTGGATCAAAATGATGTTTATTAGGAAACTAGGCAAGACCAGATGAATTGTTGGATGCAAACTTGACATCTTGTCAAACTTGTTGAAGAGGTGAGCGAGCTGTAATTTCAAACGGAATCTGAAAGTGGAGGAGAAAGTGCATCTCTTTCTCTATCACACAAAACTTTTAACTGTGCTTTTGCTTTAAGTATAATAAAGATGCACCGAAGCAGATCAAAACATACACATCGGAAAAATATTAAAACTTTGTTTCCCTCTTGCTATCTTGTAAAATGAGGAAGCAGACTTCTCAAAAATATGAAACAAGCAATGCTTATCCTGCAGCTGCTCCTAAAGCTTTGCCTGGTGTGGTTGTGAAACTGAGAGAGTAGATGCTTCTCAGACTTCTGCAGCAAGTCTTATGGGCTGCAAAAGTTCACTCTCTCTAGGGCAACAAGATGTTCCTTAGCTTCTGCGCCTTGGCGTCGTTGATGCATCATGCACCACTACTTGAATTGTTCTGTAAACYTCTGTTCAGAGGAATCATAGTGAACCTCAGTAAAAATGTCTTCGAATGGAACGTTCTTGCTTAAGAGTGGAATAAATGTAACATCTCATCAACAACACACTGCTTGTGTTGTTTTTCCAATGACTGTTGCTGCTCAGTGGCAGCGTTAACTTTAATAAAACAGCCTTCCAGTCTGGGTTCTCTTGCAGTCCTCCTCCCGAGTGGTTAACATGTACACAGTGTAGCTCCAGTAGCCTGTTGGACAGTGGAAAAATTAGTGATGGCATCACTTGAGCAGATGAGCCCCTTCAGTTAGTTAGTTTATTCCTGTGGGATCCTTTCTGTTGCTTTCTGGGAGCAAGAATATTTTAAGTGACACTGTTTCAGGATGACATTCATTGTACAAACAACCTAAACTGTGTTTGGATGAGCTGTTGCTGACTATCACAACTCAGACAAACGTTACACTTCTTAGCTTCACACTTCTATTTTTATAGTAGTTCAAGGCTGCTGAAACTGTTCTCAATCTTAGTTTGAATCCCCTTGCAGAAGGCACTTGTGATCTAGCACAAGTGTTTGGAGCCTCGTAGTGTACCTACTCCAGGTATTTTTTTAGCAACTCTGCACTTTGGTTACTGCAAGACTTCTGGGAAAGCTAAAGGTACAAAAYGTTGGTAGGTTTTTGGGAGGTGCTTGTTTTCAGGTATCTAAACTGATGGTTGTAGCTTGATTCTCGAGCATCACAGTGCTCGGTGCTTTCTTCCCTCTCAACATGTGGGGAAAAGGAAGAAGATTTGTGAGAACCATCGTGACATCCTTACCGGCCACTACTAGTGTCTAGTAACATAGTGTTGATCTCTGCAAAAGCCACGATGTGACTGTTTTCCTTGTTCCACTGTCTTTTACACCCAGCTGTTACCTACCTCCTCCTAACTCTTGCATCATGTTTTAGACACAGGTTGGCCGTTTTGCTCCTCAGTTTTCAGGATATCAGCAGCAAGATTCCCAGGAGCTCTTGGCTTTTCTTCTAGATGGCTTACATGAAGACTTGAATAGAGTGAAGAAGAAGCCCTACTTGGAGCTGAAGGATGCCAATGGCAGACCTGATTCGGTAGGATGCTCTTTACTTGAGTGCAACCTTGGCTTCTAAGGGGGTAGAATTGAGTTTTRCTCGCACTTCCTTCCCTCTTTGCTCCCCATGGGCCACCCAAACATCCTTCCTGCAAGACAATGCAGCTGGGAGGGGAGAACCCTGCCACACTTTGCGGCCTCTGTGGTTCTTCATGGCCCCCTGCACCACAGAGTTGTTGTAGGACATGTCAGAGCAGAGAATCTCTCTTGCTCTGGCGTGCAGGAAGATGTGCTAGTAGAGTTTGACGCTGGGAAGAGGGAAGTTGGTCTTGTGACATCACAGCTTTGACCTGCTGACAAACGCGGAAGCCAGCATAAATATATTGGAGATGGGGGAAGATGCGGGAACCTCAGAAAGCCAGATGGTGTCATTGTTTTGAGGTGTGTGTCACCTCAGGATCTTCSTCGTCACCGATAATAACTTGGTGGTTTTGTCGTTTCATGGTTGATAGAACACATGTGACAACAACACGAGTAGAATATTAGCTTCTGAGAAACTGCAGAGCGCTGTGGGATGGAGAGATCTTTCCCATTAACGCAAGTGCCCTGCACATTTCTTGCCCTGCACCTGCAGCACTGTTGGAGCTAATAACTCTTCACATCCTTGCTAATTACACTACCATTGGTGTGTATGTCTGTGTATATGGCATTTCCATATATACACACACTTATCTATAAATAAATATGATGTTGAACTGTGAACTGAAAATATCGTTTTGATTGGTGCTTCTAAGCACATTAAATAGAGTACCAATTTGGAGATGTTTGTGGTGAGTTCAAGGCGTTTAAAATCATATTATGGAAGTCCTAAGAGGCTTGGAATCACCTACTTTCATCCCTTTTTGTGAGACATGGATTGTGCTRTTTCAAGAGAAAAAAGCTCTTGATTTTCCTCAGATACTGTAAATGCAGTTTTCTAAAAGCCAGCAGCAGAAGTGCATCCCTTCCAGAAGGGAGCAGAGCCTGTGTGCTCAGCAGCCCCCTGCTCCGCAGGACAGTGCGCGAGTTGTCTTTAGTTTCTAGTGCAGAGTTGAGTGTCTAGCTAGAAACTCAACTCCACATTCTAGCACTGCTTGTTGCAATGGATGTTTGACCARATGGTTTTGCTGCAATTAATCTGGCATGTCTGACTTGATGCAAAGCCTTGATTTCACTGAGAACTCCACTTGGGCTGGACACCCTCTCAGACCTGTTCTCTGTGAGGTTTCTGTGTGTCTCAGAATCAGCTTTTGCGTTTTCCCTGATCCCTGTTCTACCGTACCACTGACGTTTATGAGAACAGTGATTTTTTATTTTTTCTTTTCCTTTTTATAGGTGGTGGCAAAAGAGGCCTGGGAGAATCACAGACTGAGAAATGACTCTATCATTGTGGATATTTTTCATGGCCTTTTCAAGTCTACTCTTGTTTGTCCTAAATGCTCCAAGATCTCTGTGACATTTGACCCCTTCTGTTATTTAACCCTCCCATTGCCCTTGAGAAGAGATCGTCTTATGGAAGTTACTCTAGTATATGCAGACCCACAGCAGAGACCTGTCCAGGTGAGGCACCCCTAGAACATGAATCTCGGTCATCTCAGGCTGCTTCTCTTAGGTCTTGTTTCAAGGTCGAGGCTTTTCCAGTCACGTAACTAGCATTGACGCCTGGTGTGGGGGGAAAGGGCAATGTTTTTTTAACCTATTGCTTGGAATTGAGCGTATAAAATCAAGTGACCCTGAAAAATCTCCATCCATGAGACTAGGATCACGAACTGAAGGTGATTTATCTGCTCCTATGCTGAGTTTTGTCGTATCATATACTGCTTCCCGAAAGCTGTAATGTGTTGACACAGTTATATTTACGTTCGGTGCCTTGGGAAATATCAAGGTGAAACTTCTGGGAATGGCTGGGACCTTTCAGTGTCAAAACAAAATGATAAAACAGAATCTCTTTTGCAAAAACTAAGGGAAAAAAAAAACTAAAAAAGAAATCAAAACAGCAGTCCCCCCAACTTTATGGCTTTATGCCAGGTCAACCTTGGCAGCTCATTGCCAAGGTTGACTTTATTGTTTGGGCGTTTTCTCCAGCGGGGCCTATAGCTAGGCAAGTGCATACTTCAAATAACCGTGTGCTTGCCTTGTGCTTACTTGTGCAGTAAGAAAAGCACTCCTATTGCCCCTACTTTAAGGTAGAACCAAAATACAGAGGGCAGTGGGATGTGGCTACCAGCTTCTATAGCCTGCCTRTAAATTCAGGGCTTCCATTTGCTTATTTTCTCCCTAGCTTGTTTTTATCTTGCTGGCTATAAACCTGATTTTATTTTTGTTCCTAGTACCGGGTTGTGGTGCCAATGATGGGGGCCGTTTCAGACCTGTGTGAATCGCTCTCCAAACTGTCCGGGGTTCCTGCAGAAAATGTGAGGTTAAACACAACATAATCCCTTTGGTAAATGTGTGTGATTTATGAAGCCTTTGGTTTGACTTTCAGATGGATGATAAGCAGAAAGTAATGAATTATCAGCAAAGACATGAGTTTGAGTGCTGCTCCTTAGTTGCTTGAAAAACATCTCTATTCATTTTAACACTTCTCTTAAACCTTGTTGATGGAATTTGGGCTGTTTCCATCAGTCTGACTTGCAAATTTTGACAATTTCATCTCTGCCTCTATAACCTCAACCTGTTGTTTGCCTTTTTTCTCTGATCCATTTTAATGAATACAGCTGATCAGCTCCTGGTTGCCATTAAAGAAAACATCCTCGCTCTCTTAGGTGCACTGAGAATTCTGCCAAAGGAGAAATAAGAAAACTGTTTGAATTTGAAGTTAGTTTGCCTAAGCTACCTAAACTCTTAGTGTAATCTCTTTGCAAATATCATTTGCTGTTCTAGATGGTGGTGGCAGACGTGTATAATCATCGGTTCCACAAAATCTTCCAAATGGATGAAGGTTTAAATCATATCATGCCAAAAGACGACATTTTTGTGTGAGTAAAGTGGAAAGATGCCATGGTGTGAAGAATGCTACGGAATGCTTGCTTTGGTTTCAGTGTATAAAACGTGAATCTTTCTTTTTCCTCGAAACCTAAGCCTTCCTTTAGACCCTTTCCAACACCTCTTCTATTCTTGTGTCTTATGCCTCTATCTTGACTGTGTTTTGCGAGTCCAGAGGTGCTTTACACATGTATGTTCCAGTACTAAGGCAGCACCTCTCCTAGCAGCAGAGCAGCCCGTGCAATGTCTGGTAGGTGTTTTCCTAGCAGAAAGGAAGTCTTGGCCCCTGGTGATACCATTTGGGCTTTTTTGTTCTGTATTCACAAATGTGTTTGCATAAAGTTATTAATTGAAGGTTATAACTGTGTCTGAGTTGCAGTTGTATTTTCACGGGCATTTCTGGACAAGCTCCTAGTGACTTTTCTTGTGCTGCAAATCAGCCAAAAGCCTTGGAGTTGGTTATTAGCGTGATGTGAGGTTTGAGCTGTTACACTCTGCCTCTCGTGACATCCAACTAGTTGTTATAGCACTGAGCTAACGGAGGGTTTTGTTTTGTTAGACTCTTGAGTGGTGCTCCCGCTGTTTGCAAGTCCTTGTAAAGGATAAGTAGACCTGCTTCAGTGGGTCCTAGAGGCTTTTAAATTAAGAATTTGTTTGTGTTTGGTGTACGAGATGACTCAAGTCACCTGCAGAAGCGGGAGGAAAACGAAAATGTAGCTTTTCTGTTGCAGCTGAAAGGCTAACGTACTGGACAGAAACATCGACTTTGGGGGTTAGTGAACCTGGAACTCGGAAAGTCAAATCTAGACCTTCTGTAGTCTGGTCTCTCGCTTCTCCTGACAACATTCGAGTGTTCATGTGCTGTTTCTATAAAATTGCTCCAGCATGAAGTCCTGCACGAGGATGCTGTGGTGCTGGGAGTGCGTTTTGCTTGCAGGGTGCTGGGATGTTGCTCAGCACTTCTGGGTCGTGCCAGCCATTGCAACCTCATTGCTGAGGTGTAGCACCTTCAGTTTCCTCAATGCTCTTATTATAGCAGTTGATTTCTTTGGTTACAGGTAAGGTTGTGGCCAGGTAGGATGCTATGGAAGGGCATTTGGCTTCTTTGAAGACCATTTTGCCAGAATATTTCCCAGTCRTTGTAAGCAAATCTCTCTTCAAAGCAAATAAAGGCGGAAGAGGAAGAAATATAATGCTCAGATGACCTTTCCTTGAGCGCAACTTGCAAACACAGCACATGCTCCCGCTATTAGCAGGCTCTTCCTGTGACTTCTGTGAACATTGAACTCAGTAATTACAACAAAACTACCAGCAACTTTTCCATGGAAAACTCTTAACAGCCGTGTCTGGTCTGGCCCTGCTCCTGGACAGGAAGTACTGAGCTGTGGTTCACTATATATATACTTTTGTTGTTGTTGCAGTCACCGCTTTCYTTTTCTATATTTCTAAGTGGAGATGGGGACGATGCTGTGAATCTRACCACTGAGCTGATCCGAATTAAACATAACCCTGCAAGAACGAGAAGAGGGAGCAGGAAGAAATTTCACTAATCCTCCTTTTTTTTTTTTTCCCCACGTAAGCCCCTCTGAGGTGGTCGGAGCAGCATGAGGGCAAGAGCAGCAGCCAGGCCCTGAGGCTGCAGTTGCAGGGGTGGGTACCTTGTGTGGACGACCCCCTTGGCTGATACGGCCAAAAAGATCCTGCACAAAGTCTTATTTTCACATAGCTAAAAAGCAACATCTTCCTGTTAAGAAGAGAGCCTTGTTTCAAACACAACTGAGATGTGTGTTCAGAAAGAGGATGAATGCATCATTGCTTTTAACACGGGACAATTGGGGTGATATAAATAACATACGGGTTCTTAATAGATGAAAACAGGGTGACTTTAAGGTCTTGTGTTTGCTGAGGTGGGTATGGGAGGATAGATGAGCAGTCCATTGGTTTTGGGTTGAGATTACAAGGCAAGAAGCTGGGATCTGAGTGGGTCTTGAGCGCCTTTATGCAGCGCGGGCTGARTCATCCTTTGGTTTTTCTTTCCTTTTTGCTGTTTCTTGCTGAGTCTGAGCTGAGCAGGCCGTGAGAAGGTAGTGGCACTAGCAGAAATTTAAACCACCTTTGAAAAAATCAAAGGACTCAGCTGAAATGAAGAGTTGCCATCTTCATTGGCTGTTCGTTGCCTTCAGCATATTCCTACTGTTGTTGGTTTGAAAATGTACAATCTTTTTAATGAGTACCCTGWGTGTTTCTGGTATCTGCAGTAAGAAATAGTGGTTTTATTTAATCTTCTTTTGCAGTGTGTGTTTTTAACTTTTCCTTGTATTTAGGAATCTCTGCTGCTCTCCGTAAGTTAAGACTCATCAAGTTGAAACTATCCCATGCATTTTTTTTAAGCTTTCCGAATCTTAAATTAGAAGGCTATAGCCCAAGTTGCGTCTTGGGGGAATCATTTTGTCGCTTTGGGCTTAGTACACTGGTGCTAAAGCGCTGCCACACACCTAGAAAAGTAATGTATGTATYTTTTTTTAATTTCTGCTGACTTTGGAAGTTGTTTCCTATTGAGAGCAGACTTGATGCCATGCAATGTGTCTCTGCTTTCTCCTTCTTGCAGGAAAGATATTTTTAATGCTTGCCAGAGGTAGTAGGGCCTCACTTAGAGTCCCACCGCTGATGGTAGCAGCTGTTGTCTCAAATAATCTGCTTAATAGAGAAGCACATGCAGCTTTACCTGGCCCCTTGCAGCTGCTCTATCTTCAGGGCCTGGACTCGAGCACTTGAAACTGCATTTATTTTGTGGGCTTCTCCAAGGCAGCGCAGCAGGGAACAGCTCTCTCCTCTTCAGTTCTGCTCCATGTTTAAATTGCTGCTTCCAACCTAACTGGTTTAACTTTYTATTCCTCGAATTTGAATTCCTCGAATTTCCTGTTTATTAATGTTTTAAGCACGAAAACATGGGCTGTGCTTATCTCACGCACTAGGTGAGTAACCCAAAGCAGGTAGTGTTGCATCTGCGTTGGGCTGAGATAACACTGGAGCTGGAAAAGAAGCTGGATCAAGACACAGATCAGCATTAAAATAAATATTTTCTTAACTGGGGGGATGGCTCAGAAACGATGACCAGGGCTTCTTCCCAGGCATTTCTGGAAAAGGCAGCGCTCGAGATGTGCCGTGAGTGTTACCGTTCTGGCAGAAGTTATTCACAGCCATAGTAACGGGTTGGTTGGATTACAGGGATGATCAGGAGCCTGGAACATCTGCCCTGTGGGGAAAGGCTGAGAGAGCTGGGCCTGTTCAGCCTGGAGAAGAGGAGGCTGAGGGGGGACCTGATCAGGGTGTATAAATACCTCAAGGAAAGGMGTGAGGAGGAGGGTGCCGGCCTCTTTTCAGTGGTGGCCACTGATAGAACTAGAAAAAACGACCACAAACTGAAGCACYAAAAGTTCCACAGGAACTTGGAAAGATTTCTTGACAGCGAGGGTGACAGAGCCCAGGAACAGGCTGCCCAGGGAGGTTGTGGAGTCTCCTTTTCTGGAGATCTTCAAAACCTGCTTGGACGCAGCCTGTGCCACCTGCTGTAGGTGACCCTGCTGTGCAGGGGAGTTGGACTAGATGAGCTCTAAAGGTCCCTTCCAACATTAAGGGTTCTGTGATTCTGTGGTTGGGGTTTATTGCTTTTTGGAAGACCCTCCATAATGTGTCACCAAAGAATTGTGACGAGTTGAGAAATAYTTATTTTCCTTGAAGTCACTGAGCACAATCTAAGCGCTTGTTGAAGAGTATTTTTGTTCTTTGGGCTTCCATAAAGGCCCATCRTTCAGAGAAGTGAGGGGAAAGGTTCAGTTGCTTGGTGCATAGCTCTGCATCCATATATGTGTTCTGCAGTGTTTAGCTGGAGAGACATTCTCTGCCAGATCCATGTAGTTGAGGGATGCATCCCTAGTTTAACTGTGCTGTGTATCACTTTGGGAAAGAAAATTACCTTTGTATTAACAGAGGAGCATCACTGCTGTCTGAGAAAACATTCCTGTTTCGTGGTTTGTAGTAGTTTCACCTGAAACGCAGTTTAAAAACCCCTCCTGCTACACAAATCTAAGCTAGATCTATCAAACAGTTCTTATTATATTTAGTTACGACAGTGCTGTAGTGACACCAAAAAAGACTTCTAAAAAGAAGTTTTTAGATAGTTCGAGCTGAGAAGATAGGAATTGTTTTGAGGAAGAAACTTGCTGGTAGCTATTTGGCTACCATGCTTCATCTGGGGAGAGAAATAAAACTGCCAGATTTTTTTTTGATCATTTAATTGCTTAATTTAGTGAGATCAGTTTCTATTTATCTGCATAACAGAAAAGATGGATTGTAATATTTTATCTTCGTTACAAATTGAAGAGAAAGACAGTGTTTGTGGAAGTTGTGCCCATAGGGCAGCAAGTSTCAGGAAGAGAAAGGAAAAAGGCTGTAAAAGTGACCTGAAGAAAGACAATTGTTACTCCTGGTATCTTCTGCAAGGTAACTTCTTAGATACTGACTGTTAACCTAGAAGTAATTCTGGAAACATTTAAAATCTATGCATGAAATGCAAGTCATCTTATGACTATAGAAGACCATGGCCTCACTGTGTTAAATAGAAAATRTCTTATTTAAAATCCTGTATTTAAGTTAACACAAGATGCCTGAAGATATTACTTCTCCAAGTCACTGAGTTAGACTTGTTCCTAATTCATATTTTTTTACTCTCTGCAGCTTTTGGTCTCTCTTAGATCCAAACCACTGTTAGTTCTGTACGGCAATACCCAGTTAGAATGACAATGCTGCTTTTACTGGCGAGAAACCAAAGCAAAAATGAGTGAGCAGTTCAGTATATATTTTAATCAGTACGACCTATTCAGAAATAGGTTTCTCGTGTGTGCATTCCTCACTCATCTCCTTTTATTGCTGGGCTTCATCTCTTCTGCATGGCATTGGTTCCCTTTCTGAACTGGAGACTGATTTGATTGAATTACTCTCTTTTCCAAATACTTTTCTTGGCCTGGAAGCTCAGGCTGTCATCTCCAAGTTGCATGATTGTCTTCTATGAGTGAAATMGGTTGTTGAAATGTCTCTGAAGCTTCAGAGCCTTTTGAGGACTTGACCTTGGCAGCTGCATTTCCATACCCCTCTCAGTCTTGCCTTAAGGTGGATCAGGACCAATGAGTTTTAAGATTGACCTCTTCTAATCTCTTATCRAAGTTTGTTTTATTGAAAGCAGCAGCCAGACATGAGTCTGCCTAGGGAAAAAAAAAATCTCTCTTCTCAACAGACTCCTGTCTTAAACTGTTGTGTACTCGGCAACCAGCAACACGTAATCTCAGTCGCAAATTCAAAGAGGAATCGGATCCTGTAGAAGGTGTGAGCTCCGCCAGGATGGTGAATTTCCTACAAAATACTTTATTCTGCAGTGTTGCAGGAAATTGCACAGCATGGAGAACAGGAGTGATGTAGCTAGGATGTATTTTGTTGCTTTGCTCGTAGCTCTTGGACAAGGGACAGGATGTGCAGGAATAGACCCTTTAGCCTGAGTTGTACCATTGCCAGACAACAGCGAGTGCTTGCTGTGTGTGAGAAATGCAGCAAAGGAGAAAGTTAAAATAATCTCCTTATACATAGTTTTAAGTTATTTCAGCAGCTTAAAAAGCTGTATTTTTCTGTTCTCGGTGTAGAGAGATCATGAAGTTGATGCTAGTTTTCTTCTCTGGACATGTGGAACAGAGATGTGAGTTGTGAATTATCATARTAAAGTGTTGGGAAATCCTGAGCCTTTGGGTGAGAAAGGCAAAATCCCCTTGGACTTGATTGGGAATTTAAGCTAAATGGTCAGTAATAAACAATTTTTTGTATTGAGTTGTAAGATATATTTTCTGCTTCAGCAAATTCTGGCTTACTGATTGTTACTGTATGACCTGAGGTGCTCTCTGCTAATAAGGTCTCTAAAATGGGACAAAAAATGTCAGTGTTTCTTGAGCTTCTTGGGTTTGAAGTGATTTCATTCTCCTATRCATCTCACATGAACCTCTCTGGTTTGCACAGCAGAACAAAAACAAGCACTATCTTTTTTCCCAGGTCACCTGTCATAGGAGGAGAGTTTGGGACCACAAATCTCCGAAACCTTTCTTTCCTAGAGYTTCCCACTCCTCACCTTTCCCTCATGACAGGCTTGGAAATATACTGTAGTACGGCTGCAGGGTTTGTTAATAATTAGCATAGGGGAAGAGGCAGTAAAATATTGAGCTCAAGGACTCGGATATGAGGCTTACAGCAAGGTTGCTGGCATGACACCTAGGACAGTGCAGCCATGGGGCAATGGGAGGAACCCCCTTCTCACAGGAACCGTGCCTTCTCACGGACACAGACGCGTGTTGTGCCCCAGAAAGGACAGGGAAAGCAGTGACATCTGGTCAGCAAGTCGCATACTTAAAGGTGGTCTGCAAATCAATTTGACAAAAGGACTTCAGTGTTTGTGCTGAGTGCCCTCACTCTCCAGGCTAAGCAGGGACCCCCGTTCCAGCACGTAACCAAAAGCTTGCTATTTCTTTTTCTTAGGTCCCATGAAGTCCAGCCCCACTAGGACCTCCGGCTCCCGCTCCAGTGCAACACCCCAGCAGGCACCATGATGGTGATATCACATCACCCAGGGATCCTGCTGGAGCTCGGAGCCGGCCTACAAGGGGTCAGGTAAGTACCCTTYGCAAAAACAAGGTCTGCTGCCCGATGCTGCCAGGAGATCTTCTTTCTTTCTTTCGTTCTTCTTAGTCCTTAAGGCCTAAGAAGAAAAATGTCTTTGTTGCGTACAGATACCCCTGTTTTCTTAGCCTGGCTAATGGGGGCACGTTATATTATGCGTGTTGCTGAGGTTGATGAAAATTTGACAAATTGATTTGCAGGTCACCTTTAACTTACAAAGAGGTGTACATCTGAAAAAAAAATGCCTAGCTCACTGTATGAACCTACTTTTCTCTTTTCTTTGACAACATGCTGTGCTTTGTGGTTAGAGGAGGGTAGGTTCTTGGAAACCACATCTGAGTGTAGAAGTAGCAGGTTTGGTACCAGCACTGGGGCTCCAAGAATGACTGTGCCATGTTAGATCGCTCAGCAAACCCTCTAGTCCAGTAGTGTTAGAGGAAATGTTTGAGATCATGACATCCTCTGATAGGGGAACTTGTCCTCACTTCTGCAAACTGGGATTTACTCATTTGAAAGGAGAGCTTCTGTCACACAGAAGATGAACTTGTCCTCCTTGTCTTCAAGAAAACTTCTACACTTGTTTTCAGAAAGACTTGCTTGTTGAAATCCCTTGCCCTTTTTTTTCTCCTTCCTTCTTTCTCCTTCTGAGGACTCTCACAAGATCCAGTGACAAATTTCTCGGAGGAAAGCACTTTGTGTTGCATTTTGAGTTTCCAGTCTCCTTGTTTACTTGATTGGTGTTTATTCWGGTAGTACAGCAGTAAAGAGTATGGCCATTTTCTTCAAATCTGACTGTGCAGCACTCTGAACCATTTTTTTTTCCAGGCTTCTGTTCATTCTTAGTGCAAACTTCTTAATTTGCTGGAATTGTATAGTTGTGTTTCTTTCTGAGTYAGTGTGTAGCAGTAGCCTTGTTCTGATGTGTCTGTGTTGCTGGCTTCTACAGCAGCATGTTATGTTTTTTCCTAGACTGGATTTCTTGAGTGTCGCTGCATACTGACCTGTTTCTGAATAGTAACGGCAGGCCTGAAGCCTTCATGGAGCTGTTTTGTTAGGATGAAGACTAGTCAGGTCATGCCCGCTTTAATATTACTTAGGCAGGCCTTTAAAAGTTGACGTGAGCTCTAAGAGCTCCTGGCCAAGGTTAGGGTGGTGGTGGATGAGTCAATGACTCTAAGCAACATGGTTTCAAAAGATAGSCTGGTGCAGCCTCATCTTTATTTCTCTTATTTTAATCATGTTATACAGTACAGAAGTACAGCTTTTTGTCCACTAATTCCAAGTATTAGTTCCACCAGCTTCCTTAACCTGTAGATAGAGATTTTTATTTATTTATTTATTTATATCTTTTTTTTAAAGAATGTCTTAGGATTGCAGCATGCTGGTGTGCCGAGGTTATTGGTGCTGGATGACACATTAGGGAAATACTTTTTCTCTCCTGTCTGTTCCGTCACGCAGTGGGACCTGCGTGAGAGCAGTGTGCCAACGGGGRCTGCCTGAGCCTCTGCTGTCCGAGCAACGTGGCTGGTCACGAGAATGCGGAGCAGCGCGGGCGTCTTGGCCATGTTTGGTTTTGCAGAAGTCAAATCTAAGGGTCTCACAGGACCTGAAGCTAATCCTGGATGATATTCTGTGACTCAGGGTGGTCTTATTCGAAGTTACAAAATAATTGAACTTCTCGTGGTGCCGTTTCTTGGGAACTTTTAGAAGGTGCAAACTGAATCCAGTGCTGTTGTCTAGGTTTATAGCATCAGTGGCAGAGGAATCCTCAGCATTAGTTTGTATTGGGCTCCCATATGCTGGCTCTGACCTCCAAAGGTCCCACTGGGTTGGGGTGAGGCTTTCTGGGAGGATATTCTGCTTCCTGCACTCTGACGTGGCAGCRTTCGTTGCAAGCATCGGGCTGGGATCCCCTTTTTTGCTCTCCCAGGACGTGCTGAACACAGTAACAGAAGGTCCAGCTTGAGGGGAGAAGTCGCTTGAGCCGTGGAGTTGCTGGTGAGAGTCAGTCAGCGTGTCCAGGCATGTGAGCGCGATGTGTACGCGCGAGGCCGCCTGCCTTGCGCAGCAGCTGACTCAACTTTTGCTCTTAAGATAAAGGTTGGGGCAGGTGACTTGCCAAACGATTGCCTGTGACTTGGCATCTTGAAAGCAGGTTTTATTTATCTATTTTTATTATTATTTTTAAATGAATAGCTCTGAGTACATAGTGCAAGTGAASAAGGGAGTCGCGTGGGACTGGCTGTTTTCCTTTGGCTCTCATATCTGTGTATATCTGATGTGGTGTTTTACTCAATAGTATAAGCCTCTACCTCAGACTTTTATTTATTTTAACCATCCGTCCTCCTGCTCTCCAAGGCGATCGTCATCTTTCAGATTGTTTCCTGGCATGTTGCTTTCCTTGGGCTTTCTGTGAAAGAGATGTTTCCAAACTGCTGGTTTCCTGAAGTGTTGGTTGATCAGGGATACAAGCCCTGACCATAAACAGTACAGGAGGCTGGGGAATGCGAGGAGGTTTTGACGGGATTCCTTTTTTTCAGAAAGAATAAACAATGGGGGAACTTGGGAAGCGCATCAGGTATCTTTATTGACACTTTGTTCTGACTGGAGCGGCGACTAGTTGTCAGGGTAATGTTTTGTGATAGGGAAATGACAAAATGGATGGAAATTAGGAGTTGGGGGCAGCGGGCAGGTGACACTCCCTGGCAGGAGTGTGTCCTGTGCTATAGTGAGGATTGTTTGTGGAGCTGCTGTGTTTGTGTGAAAGTGTAAAACCCGTTTTGCCCTTCCGAAGTGTTGGGAGAGCTTTGAGCCGAGTTCATATTGCTACTGCCTGCTGTGWTTGGGGATACAAGTAATCGTCGTGCTCTCTTTAAAACAGGTATGAAGTTTGCAAGCCAGGCGAGGATGGCTCCGAATATGTTACCCTCTCCATTTATTTTCGGGAAAAAACAGTGAGGCAATCCAGCAATACTTCAGGAACCGTGCTCTTTGGTCAGCCCCTATTAATATCTGTGCTGAAACACAAGCTCACTGTGGATCACTTGTACAGTGTGGTTTTGGAGCAGATCAGGTGAGGCATTTCTGTAACTGAATCTTGTGCAAAGTGGTGGTGTTCACTCCTGCAATTATGCTGGAATAGGATTGTGCCCTCTTTCTCAACGGCAAGAATTTCCTTTGCATGTGGAATATCACTCAGATTTGGGTTACAGTACTGCCTAGAGGCATATGGATATTTTAAGGCCTTGGGCTGCTGGGCTCTGTAAAAGCAGGTTATGAGATGCTGTTGGTTCGGACGGTCACGGGGAAGGTCACRTATTTGACATTGCAAAAGAGATTGAGAGCAGAGCCCAGCTGTGTGTTCTAGCGTTCAGACTAAGATTCAGTCCAGTGGGCCCACACCTTTGCACCACACCACAACTTTATAATTTTTCCCRTCCCATGTGCTGCCAGCAGAGGCTGGCACAAGCAGTGAAACAGCATAGGCAGAGTTGCCCTTGGCAGGTGGTCCTGTGTGACAGCACTTGGCCTCTAAAAGGCGCTGGGTAAAAGAGTTCTGGTGTGTTGTGGGGAGCTAGTGAGGACTATTACGACTCACAGTGGAGAAGATGCAGTTTTTGTGATGTAGAGCAGCAATGTGTGATAAAAGTGTTCCCCCTTTTCAGCCGCTATGTGAAACTCCCTTTGGCAGCAGAATACTCCCCGTCTTGTCCAGACAGAGCAACCTGCAATGGCTCCAGTGGTGTGGCTGAAGGTAAAATCCTTTCACAAATGTTTTGAAGCCTCAAGATTTTATTAGTCTTTAATTTGCACTGTATGTAGAATAGATTTAAGCTATAGTAGATCGTTTTCATTATTATTTCTGCAAAATCATTMAACTGCATGGTTTTGCAGGTCAACCGTACCACAGGGATTTTAGACCATTTTCCTTTTAAGAGATACCAGAGATGTGAGCAAAGAGTAGTTAGACAACAAAAGCTTGTGCTTTAATCTTGACCATTGTTAATAAATCCTTGGTTCTCTGYCATGTATTTGGGAGCCTCCATCTATACTACCCTCCCTTAGTATACTCTTTGATAAGACRGGTCCCCTAGCTCACGAGATGATCTCTGAAGAAATGACTGCATTCAGCCCAAGCTTGTCAATCTTAACTCTTCAGTGAAGCCTTTAATATTGTGCTTGTCTTAAATTTTGATAGGTGACGTTGAAGAGATGGAACATCAGGATGGGGGWCAGGAAGGCAAGGAAAAACTGGCAGAAATGGATTCCTGCCGTGGCGACGGTTGCATGCAGGTTGAGTCAACGAGAGATCTGCAGCCTCGCAAGAAGCAGCTTTTCACTTTTAGCCTTGTGAATTCCTACGGGACCTCTGAGATAAACTCTATTGTAGAAGGGAAAATGCTAAAACTGAATGGTAATTATTATCTCATTATCTTTTTTTCTTCCTCCTCCTTAGAACTTGACAGCAAATAAGTTATTATTCTTTCTGTTAGCTTTTTCCACGCTTGCTATCGACTGG
Source organism: Nothoprocta perdicaria (assembly GCF_003342845.1). Classification (NCBI taxonomy): domain Eukaryota; kingdom Metazoa; phylum Chordata; class Aves; order Tinamiformes; family Tinamidae; genus Nothoprocta; species Nothoprocta perdicaria. Next base: position 75,324 of record NW_020455692.1, on the reverse strand, counting down.
GATTCTGGTACACGGAGGCTGCTCTTTGATGAACAGGAGTCACAGGTTAGAAGTATGCTTTTTTCTTGAATATTGGCCACCTTGTGTGGCCCTTGCTGGGTGTGGTGATGTCTGGCCGGCACGGTGAGGGTGAGCACGTTCGTTTTGATGATGCTAAGGGATGGAATTGAATAAATTGTGCTTCTGTTTCACTAGGCAATTGAAAAGCATGCAAGCATGTTACAGCCCCAGAAGAAAAAGGCCGTGGTAGCCCTCAGAGACTGTATTGAGCTCTTTACTACTATGGAAACGCTTGGTGAACATGATCCTTGGTAGGTTTCTCTTAATGCCTCCATTGAAAAGCCCTAGCTGTTTGAGTTCACATTAGTTGTCAGGATTGTGATAGTTTCCCTGCTTTGTCTTCATCTATGGAAAATCTATCAGTTCTGTTAAGTCGTTGACTCCATAAATAGCTTTTATTAACCGATGTCTGCAGGCAGCTTCCCACCTTTATTGCAAAAGGTGGCAGTGGTCGCGCAACTTCCTGAGATCAGGCTGCTTCTCCCTTCCTCACTGAACCAGTCTTCGAGACAGCGGGAGAGAAAATAGTTGTAGTGGCAAAGAGTGAAAACATGTGGCTACCTTCAGGCTTAGCTCTGCTGTATCTTAAACTTCTACCAGTCCCAAGCCGCTTCTGAATCTACCACAGCTTTCTAGTCCAGCGCAGCCAAATGCCTCTAAAAATTTTCAACAGACTTAAAATAACCAAAGCATCATTCGTGTGCATGCTGAATATTGTCGGAAACTGATTTGATTTTGTTAGCTGTGTTAAGAAACAAATTCTTGGTTGCGTTGTGCGATTGTTTATTATTAATTTCCTGTTACATGTTCTAGATGTATTTGCTACAGAGTGATTGCGTGGTGCTGATTGGAAAACTGAGAGAAATGTTGTTCTCTTTTGTATTAAAAAAGCCTAAAATGCGTTCTCCATAGCAGGAACTGTACTGCCTTATCGATGCGTAGGACAGAAGGTTTTTAACAACATTGTCATTCGTATCTGTGTTTGTACTCCTTCCTTAGGTACTGCCCAAATTGTAAGAAGCATCAACAAGCTACAAAGAAATTTGATTTGTGGTCTCTGCCCAAGATTCTGGTGGTGCACTTGAAACGCTTCTCGTACAGCAGATACTGGAGGGATAAACTCGACACTGTTGTTGAATTCCCCATCAGGTAGGATTCTTCTCTCAAGTCCTGAAGAGCTGGTCAAGAGAAACCTGCTTCTGATTTTACTCTTGTGCATGTTTGTCATGAAATCTGTAACTGGAACAGCTCCAACTCCTGGGTTTGAGCTGCAGAACTGCAGGCACGAGTGAAACTTGGGTGGTGGTCTGCAGACACAGGGCAGGGCAGCYGTTTATCTGCTTCCATGATCCCGACTGCTTTGCTTCTGGGAAGTGAGGTGGGCCAGGATGAGATGCTATGTGATGGACATGCTCGTAAGGGAATGGAAATGGTAGTTGCCCTGGGATGTCTTTTTGTTTTGGTTGGGTTAATCATAGCATGAATCAGTTCTACCCCATATTCCAGTTACTGGGAGACACCATTTCTTGGGGAAACAGGCAGATGCCTGTGTTCCCTGCTGAACCAGGCCTCCACAGAGCRTGGCACATGTTGGGGACAGAGCTGCACTACACTGTGGAGAAGTGCACGTACGTGACGTGGAAGCCTACCTCATTCTGTCCCCTGCTTTTCAGCTGGCAGCATCCCATTGCGGGATGAGGCTCACTCCTCGTTCCTGCAGTCTCAYAGTTGCCCAGCAGGTTAACATATTCAGAGCTTCCTTTTATTCAGCACCTCTCTTTAAATCTCTTGAGAGCTCCTGGGGTGTTTACCATGACCTGCCATGTGTGGGAGGTGCAGCACTCCTGACCTCCGTAATAATATCCAGCTGTTGAGCAGCTGAGCTCAACAATTCTTTTCCCAGCGCTCCTTTTGGCTGCAGATTTTCATGTATATTCATATGCTTTGTAGTATGTGCTGATCACTGGTGTGCTGTTACCTTTGGGTTTCCTTTCAGGGGCTTAAACATGTCCGAGTTTGTKTGTGACCCAAGAGCAGGCTCATACGTGTACGACCTCATTGCAGTTTCCAATCATTATGGAGCCATGGGAGTAGGCCACTGTGAGTAACTGCTTTTCCATCCTTTGCATGCAAGGAAACGGAGGCAGAAGTGTCAGGGGGAGGGCTCTGCATGGCAGAGGTGGCTGCGGCTTCTGTCCCTCGTAAGGGCTCACAGTAAAGGAATAGAACCAGAACAAATTTGGACCTGGAGGCTGTGGAGCAAACGTGATTGAGTTTGCAGGCACTCTCACCAAGAACCTCAACCCCAAAACTTACCTGTGTTCTGGATGTAGGTGGATATGGTGCTAGAAGGTAACTTTCATCCCATTAGGATTTACGGAGCAACTAGGCAGTCTGCAGTCTGCCTTGGGCCTGACTGTGGTATCCGTGGCACCTTGGTTAACAGTCCCTGCAAGGGTAATTTTATTCCCCAGTTTGTGCAGAGCCTTGATTTCAGCACTGAGGATCACATCATGGAAGGAAGCGTTTTACAGGAGCGTGGCAGGGATAGAGGAATCTTCAGGGTGTTAAATGGAGCCTTGGAGCGAGACATGAGCTGTTGCTGCTCATGCAGCCTGCGTGCAGTGAGTGTTACAGGCCTCAGCAGTGGCTGCTGCCTGGCCTAGCAGGAGCGTGACCGGCGCCCGCAGCCGTTGGTGACACAAGTTCCCAGCAAGGAGTGGCGCTTGGCATCCGGTGCAGCTCTGCGTCTGTCCTGCCTTCTGCTCGCTGTCATGGACATTTAGAGCAGACCTTCGGTTTTCCAGACCCTTTTTAAAATAAGGAAGGCATAAATTGGGGATATCGACATCTCATGGTTACCCTCGTGGTGTAAGTTTGGGATAAATTGTGCACATTCCTTGAACTGGCAAGTTCTCATACAAGAAACAGGTGCAGGGGCGCTATAATGCCGTTAGATGTGGGGAAAATGWCATGTTATATATGGCAAATATGTTTTTAGTCGTTGGTTTTGTTGTAGCCTAGAAGGAAAGCTCTGTCAATAGAGTTCTTTGGTCAGTTCACACTATAGGTGACTCTTAGAACCACTGCAAAGCGCTTGACTGTGAGAGGGTGGTGAAGCCCCATTTGACATGTGCTTAACTAGTAAGGCTATGTCGCTGTGAGAACGCAGTCAAAGGAGGATATGTTTTTGGATTTATAGTCATAAAAATCTTGAATCCAGTTTTCCTCTAGAATTAGGACTCTTGTGAATGTGAGATCAGGTTAGTCCTCAAAAGAAAAATGGTGTTTCGTGTGAAAGCTGGAAAACAGTCTTAATCTACCTGTGTGTTGGCAAATACCTGGCTTGAGGAGGTGAACCAAAATTGCATCCCCCGACCACACACCAAGTTTCTGTCCCATTTCTCAGCTCTCTAGGGTAACCTGTGTGGCTCTAGACTAGCTAGGCCACTGAGCGTATTCTAGAAGGTATGTTTGTTAGTGAGCCACGTTCAGTGCTAGTAATCAAGTCTGGCTCTGGGCCCTGCATGCTCTATGTGGCTGTCCTGAGTGTCACCGCTGTAGTCGGTGACACTGTTGACTGTCAGCGTAGCTGCCACCGGCCCAGTTTCCAGTGCATCCTGATCTGCAGTTTATTTTCTAACAGACACGGCCTACGCAAAGAACAAAGTGAACGGCAAGTGGTACTACTTCGATGACAGCAGCGTGTCGGTGGCGTCAGAAGACCAAATCGTGGTGAGCACTTGGTCTGAGGCTGCCCTGAGCTTGTGCTGCAAACTTGGGGCCCTGCAGTGGGTGTTGTATTTCCAGTCAAGCTGAGCGGATGTTTTTCAGTTGTTTTCTTTTTTTTCTCCCTTTGTTTGGTAGACAAAAGCTGCATATGTGCTGTTTTATCAGCGTCGAAATGACGAGGAACGTGCGGCCCTGTCTCCGCCGCCRGAAGAGTGCGACGGCATGGATACCAACTAAGCCTCTCCTCAGCACTTGGGCACCATGTTGGCATTTTGCTTTTAAAGCCATGTCTGAGGCGTCTGAAAATTTCTCTTCTTCCTTCTGTAGGAGTCAAGCAAAAAATTTAGCACTGAAAGATCTCAGTGCTCAGGGTTGCAGAATAGCACTGGAGCGCCAGAAATTAGGTCTTGACACCTGGGTGTTYAGAGGCCAAAAACAATATACATTGGAGCTTCAATAAAGTTCTTTTTAAAATGTGGCTGAGCTGTGTGGCTGAAGGCAGCGCTCAGGGCTGAGCAGGGTGGGGGCTGTGGGACACAGGCTGCACTGAAGGGTGTAGATGGTTTGGGGAGAGTGCGCAGCCTGAGCCAGAGGTCTCAGCTGAGCGCGGAGGCCCRTGGGCTACAAGGGTTACGGTTCTGTGAATCTGCTTGAGGTTTTTTCGATGGTCTGGTGTAGCCCTTGTGCCCTGCTCATTCCAGGGAGCTGCAGCCATTTGGAAGCTCTCGGGTCAAATACGTGGGGCCACTGCCATTTCTGCTGTTGTATGTTGCTTCTCTGGCTAAGCTGCAGTGCTTTCTCTCCTCACGTCCTTCCAGCTACTGCTGCGCTCCAGCCTTCAGAGTAGCTTTGACTTCTTGCCGTTCATGTGTGGACACTGAACCCTTCAAAGCAGGAGGCTTCATTGACAACACATACCCACCTGCATGGCTGTGTGTATGAGCTGACCTGCATGTTAATAGCGGGATGCATCCCTTTTGACTTTGGATAACCTCCTTCGTGGGAGAAAATGTTACCTGTAACATCGGCCCCTTCTTGTTCTTTCCCTCCATCTCCYATATCCCTCATACCAGCTTCCAGGCAACTCCATAAGCACTTCACTGTCACCTCTAATGAAGGGGAAGAAAGGTGAGGGTGCTTCAGGTGTTTCTGGAGCTCTTAATGCAGCAGAGCTTGGGGCCGCAGTGCCAGTTAGAGGTGACAACCCATGTGAGTTGTGGCTTTTTCTCCTGCRGCCTTGTTTTTGTGCAGCCATTTCAGCCTTTCCGTGCCACCCTCGAGCACAGTTAGGTCCTGCACCCATCTTTTGCAAGGCTGCAGGGGTAGAAGTCCTGTCTGAGGTCTCCCTTGGCAGCAGCCATGTACCAGTTTTGCTCCATCCCTCCAGTACAACTGCTCTTCCTCTGTTACCTGAGACGGTTTTGCTATTTGTAGGGTTCTAGGCCACCACGAATTTTGAAKTGGGACTTTTGCAAACACTAGACCGGGTCAATCTTAAACAGAAAACTGGCTTGTCGTGTGAAAACTTGCAAAATCCAGAGACTTAACTTGTGTCTAGGTAGTATTTGGCTCGAGGGGTGAAGCAAATGCCAAGATGTTTCTTTTTTGCTTGCTTCTGTTTGGAGCAGAGCACGCCAGCAGAAGCGAAGACGAGGGCCGACTTCATCCCCCTCCTTGCTTTCTTCTCCATAAGATCTACCCCCGCAGCCAGCCCTGCAGCTTCACCACTCATTGTGACCTTCCGGGCCSTGCAGGAAGGTGACAGCACTGTCCATTCAGCCCCAAACCTGCCGCCTCGGCTCCGTGTCTGCTGCTCTGCCCCCAGCCCCGCGGRCGGGTTGGGGTTGACCCCTCGCTCCCTTGGCCCTCGCCAAGCAAGGGAAAGGGAAGAAGGCAGTGGGTGGCTGCTGGGCCTCTGCACTGCGAGGTCCTCGGTGAGAGGAGGAGCAAGGGCCATCCCCAGCTGGTGGTTTGGTGGCAGGCTGCTCTCCCAAAGGAYTTTAGTTTTTAAGTATGAGGATTTTAAAATGTGAGCTCAGAGGTGCTGATGCTTCTCCTGTTTCGGACTGGGGTTTTTACAACTTCAAGGGACGTTTTATTTTTCTTTCCTCCTCCSTGAGAGGAGAGCATCTAAAAAGCTTTTTAAGCTGTAGCACTGCACTGACTCCCCTGTTTTTCTTCTTCTGTTGTTCTGTTAGTTTTACCCTCAAAGGAAATTAAATTACCTGGGCATTTCAAAGGTGGGGGGGAGAGAAAAAGGGGCCCAAGCTCTTGTAAGGGGAAGATCAGCATAAAAGGATCTTCCCTCCCTCCTGCCGCTGCAGACATCGATCCTGCTGCTCCTTTCTTCTGCTAGAGGAGTGTGTGGAGGGGGTGAAATCTCCACTGCGGCAGGAGCAGTTCGGCCCCTGCCTTCCTCCTCCAACCCGCCAGTCTCGGTCTGCTGCACCTCTTGTAACGTCAGGCCCGCTTTATAGAGCRGCGCTTTGTAAGGGGCTGCCTCTGYTGTGCAAAGAGGAAGATTAAAGAGTGGTTTGCACTGAAACTGGGTGCTGTCGTGTTTTCTACCTTTCCTTCCCTAACTGCAGCCGGGGGTCTGTTCTTGGGCCACCGTTGTCTTAGGGTGGGGGGACATCTGCTGCACTAGGAGCTATTTTGGCAAGAGGAGGCTTGGAACAGAGCTTCTTTTCTTCCCTTTGCCTGCTGTTACCTAGGACTTCGGCAAAGCTCCTCCTACTGCAGCGCCGGGGTGGCCGTGGGCGGTGGTTTCCTCCTTGCTCCAGCTCCTACAGCTCTTGGAGGGAATCCTGACCTTCCTTCCAACCATCTTCTCTGATGACTTTAGCAGTGACCTTACGGCTATGCCATTGAARTGGTTATCCTGCAATCACTGCAATTTTCTTTTTTTAATTATGCAACTGAATCAAGTACAACAACACAGACTGATATTAAATGCAGCAGGGTTTTATGTGTTTACATCAGTGCGCCTGCAGGGATGGTGGGGGCTTGACTCCTCTTGGCCTCCAAGTTTGTTGGCAGGAGGGTTTGCGAAGGAGAAAGCCCTGGCAGTCTTGCTGCTGTGGCTGCAGGTGTAACAGTGCAGAGCAGCTCTGCGCCTTGCAGCAGGCAAGGGCAGAGGGTTTGTCCGATCTCTTCCAGGAGAGAAGAATGAAGCAGGGAACTGCACTGTGGATGTAAATCAGGGTCCTCTGTCTTTCTGGAGCACTTTCCTCTGGAAATAGATGTCAGGCRGGGAAATTGCTGCAGGAAGCCTGACTGGAGCCATTCTGCGCTGAACTGCGTCCCTGGGGCCTCTTGAGCAGTGCGTGACAACATCAACGTGAGCTAGAGAGACAGGAGCCCTCACGCCTTCCTGGGTCTGCCCTGGCTCCGTGAGAGCATCCCGCCCTCTATGAGGAGGCAGCTGTGGGCCCCACCATGCCCCTGTGTCACTGTGTAGCACCACTGCTCAAATCCAGGGCCTCAGAGTGYGATGCGATCTTCGAGGATGGCGACTGCCACGTGTCCGCATGGATGTCCTGGGACTAGGAGCCACGGTCCCTCGTCTGCTGGGGCAGAGAAGGGCAATGGCCCTCGAGGCCCCACGCTGCCTGCTGTGACGCTTAGAGGTAAATGCTTTGCCTGTGCATTCTGAAAGAGAAAAGCTGGAGCTGGTGCAGGGGCTGTCAGCGACACAGATGCCACCAGCCTCCATGCGGTCTCGGGGAGTTTGGGGGTTCACAGCAGCCCCATGACATTGTGAATGGCCTGTGGTGCCAACATGGCAATGCCCCTTTCCTGCTGAGTTCCCCCTAAAGCTGCTTTGGAGGCTACTGAGCAGGGGTGCAGGGACCCCCCAACACCAGCTCTGCTCACACTAGGAGCCCTGGGCTGACAGACGCAGCCTGGTGCCAGCCCCTTTATGTACCATCTCTGATGCCTGTGATGCAGACAGAGTGACGTCCCTGTGTGCGCACAGTGCTGCCAGCCTCTGTGCCTGGAGYGGGGCTAGCACCTCTCCCTGGGAATAAGGATCCAAACTGGGGTATCTGGGGGTGGTTGTGGCTCAGAGAATTGCTGCCAAGCATGGGGAACGAGTGGCCCTCTTCCATTTTCAAGAAATGGATTGGATTAAAAATGGATGGATTAAAAATGACCGAAATGCATAATAATAGTAGTAGTAGTAATAAGGCAGTGAGGCACAGTGTTGTTGTGAGAGTGGAAATCTGTTGCTTGAGGTGGCCCTGGCTCACAGGCTTGGTGCCTGTCTTCCACAACATCTTTGCTGTCTCCAAAGAGCAGCCCTGGGCTGAGCAAGGAGGACAGGAACATGGCTGGCTTCGCACTGAGCTGCTGCGGACCTGTGTGAGCGGTTGGCCTGGCTCAAATATCCCTGAGATGGCTCTCTAGCCTTTGCTGCTGAAGGAAACCCCTGTGCGTTTCAGGTAGCAGAACAGGATTAATCAAAACTCCCTTCACTTGCAACATCTGGCTGAATTCCCTCAGCTCCTCCCTGTTCTCAATCTGCGCTTTTTGCTAACMAAGTTTTTCTGGGGAGCGCTTCGGAACTCCTGGTTTTGATGGGGACATTGGCTGGGCCAGGCAAATCAGAGGGACCAGGTCAGCTCCCCGAAACTACTGCTGGACACCCATCAAGAATGTGCAGCTACATCAAGGCCAAAGACATTAGGTTAAAGTATTAACGGAGGAGAGGTCCTAACTGCTCACGTGCTCCCTCTGCTGCATTTGTGCAATAAGGCCCTCTGCAATTGTAACTTCTGGCTGAATGACCTCAAAAATAGTGTTTAAWACAAGCAGAGCACACGCTTTGAATCTAAACTTAAGGTCTAGGTCTGTGTTTTCTCAGAGGCTAGCTTGATGTTTGCCTGCTATATTCACCCACCTGCCAGTGCAATTAGTAAACGAGCTCACCAGATTTCATACAGCACATCTGATAACTTGGGTCAGGTGTCTCCTGTCACTTCTAGCATGTTGTGGGGCAGGTTCTAGTCATGGAACAGGTTGCTCACCTTCCCTCTCCCCCTAGAATACACATACTTCTCCTTGGTTTTGTCATCCTAATAAAAATCCTCACCCTCACTTTACTGCAGCAACATGTAGAGAGTATAACCAGGAAGGACAACCAATACAAGAAACTCGGTCCTCAGGCCGCTTCTGAGGATGCGGTCCACACCTCTCAGGTAAACCGAATCGCCAACATGATGATGTCTTAAATGYTCACAAACAAGGGCTGGATGGCTGCCTGGCTGCTTGTGAAGGTAAAGCCAGACACTYGGCCACTACTTGATTCTTCAGCTTCATGAGACTTTCTGTTCCTTAGCTCAACTTAATTAGTTAATAAATTAATTAGTTAATAAATTAGTTAGCACTTTGCCACTTCTGTACTTGAATTAGTAATTCCTCCCTGTCTTTGTTCGAACATACATTTCCCACAGAGAGAGATGGAACTCTTCTATAGCAAGAAAACCAAACCAACACCCTTTGGCTCAAATACAGCATATTCTATCCTGCGACTCAGATCGCTGCCAGACAGGTTCTGAAGTTGGTGTTTTATTCTCAGCCTTGCTAAAATACATTTTGCACGTTTAAGTAACAGCTCTCTTTTCATCAAATGCTTTTTACAAGAAGAGTACTCTCAAATTTAGAAGATGGAGGTCTGTAATTCTTCCTTAAACATGCCTTCAAAGTGGAGGTCTTTTGCCATGAGCTCTTCTTCTACATCTTCCAAGGCCCACTGATGATCAGTCAGCTCTAAAGCTTCCCACTCCGTCTACATTGAAAATAAACACAAGATAGAGGAAAAAAAGCAACATGGGATTAAAACAGCTCTCCCCGCTTGCTGTATGCTTTAGACATGAACTATGCAAAGCAGTGCTCACCTGAAAGATAACAAAGAAAACAGTAAAAAAATGGCAGTCCTATCAGCTCTCTGCAATCAATATGCTTAGCTGTGTATAAGTTAATARAAGTATCTTATAGACACTAGAAAATATTATATATATGCTTTTTGAAAAGCCCTCTTTCACCTTCTGGAACAATCTATTTCTTCTGACACAGCTGTCTCTAGAAACTCCTTCAAGCACCTCCATTCCAGCAGGCCAAATGTTTTGTGGTTAGTTAATTGTTTGACAGAAAAAGCAGTTAAAGGCTGAAAATTTTGCAAGGCAGATGTGAGGTGCCCCTATAGACTGTTGGATTTGTGACCAGCTGGTTTCCTAGAGTAGCTCCCCAGCGTTGCAGAGTTTGTTTCTTCATTAAGCCAAGTGTTTGCAGAAGCCCAACACCTAAGAATAACAGAATTTCATCTGAAGCACGTGAATGAGATGTGACAGCTCATTTTCTACCAAGCATGAGCACAAGTATCATCTCCTACTCCCTTCAGTGTAGCTCACTAGGAATATCCTGGAATAAACCACACACAAGCTGCAAACTCATTTCATGTGATGCTCATCAAARGAAGCATTGGGGCAGAGTTGCAACAGTCACTGCTTAACCAGGTCTGCACCACACAGCTGCTCTCTCCATCTGCTGAGTATCTGGATGGGCGATGTTTCCTACGAGGGAATTTCTGAATACAGGAATCTGCAGGCTGTGTGCAGCCAATGCCTGCTRCAGGACCCAAAAACCACAAAATCAGAGCCGTCCCCCAGGCACACAAGACTGTGAGAGACAACCAGACCCTATCCTAAGCAGATGTCTATGACGATTGCTTATGAAAACTTTTATGGATACAGTACGCTCCTGAGCTCCAGGCCTCTAAGTCACACCCACACCCTCCACAGTCTTTCAGAACGATCCTACTCCTTGTGCTTACACTAGTTCAGTTCACATTTTCCTCTGTACCTGCTTTCTTCTGCCAAGTAGGCTGACACACAGAGCCAGCTCATCCAAAAGGAGCGACCCTTGAAGAAGTTTTCCGTCCTTCATGTAGGAACCACCTCWGATCTTCTTGGAGAGTCTCTTTTGTTGATGCCTTTGCTAACTGTGACCCTTCACCTGCTTACAAGTTTATGTAACTTGGGAAGAACCTTTACACACTTACGTACCAGCTGAGATCCATTATGTCAGATGTAATTTTGATCATTGACTCAAGTATGTTTGAATGCTGTGTTCGTGATTTGGCCCTGCCAGCGACAGAGGATATTTGAGTATTCTGTAGTCACAGAAGTGGGTATCTTTATCAAAATGAGTCATCTCTGACCACAGTATTTACAAGAGAAAACAGTTTTTCAGTTGAGTTCAATCTCTTGATTCATTTTCTTACTCAAGTGCTGTCATATGCCTGCTGGCCTTGTGTTCACCTGCACTATTACCACAGCTTTTGGGGAGTCAGCTTTTGCTCTGAAAGTAGATCTCAAGGGAAGGAAAAGGAGCCTCTCTTTGCCAGTGCAGAACATGGCACAGGAAGTCAAATTTTGTATTAGGAATTACTAAGTGCACCAGGTTTGTGTTGGTGACCAGAGCTCTGCCAGACACAGGGCAACTTGTATGTCCCTCATCAGATGCCAACTCTGATTTTTGGTATTCAAGGCAACTCCCTTGTTTGACAAGGGAAAAGAGAGGAAGATAGATGGATAGGCAGATAGATAGATAGACAGACAGATAAAACACAATCCTGTAAGCTCACAGGCAACAGGAGTGAGAGTGGGAATACTGTACCTTAAACGCTTTGTTAGTATCTGCTGGCATGGCCATTGCTGCCCCCGTCATTTGTTCCTGCATCACCCTAGACTGATCTGCAGCTACAAAAGAGAAATTAGAGATTCACTTATTTTTGTCCCGTTGAAACATTTCTTAGAGCACATTGCCACATTTCTGGTTTACACCTCTTGACTGGAAAACTGTGGGGAACCCACAGGTGCAGCATTAATCTGCCAGCACGAATTCTCATGAGACAGCTTTTTCCCACCCTCTCAGCTCAATTTATATGAAATACGCAAGTAGATGGAAGAAAATATATTCTTCTACACTCTCTATGACCAATATCCACTCTGCTCTGAAATTCTGTCTAGCACTAAGAAATCTTTGCAGTTCTGCTTAAAACTGATCCTTGCTAGAAACATAAGTGACCTTGACAGCAAAACTTCTGCTCACGGCATTGACAAAAAAAAAAAAAAAAAAAAAAAAAAAAGGTAAATCGCCATGGCAGCTTTCTAGCAGTTAGCCCATGGCTGGTGCAAAATGTAATTACTGCAGTGGATGTCAAACCTGACCAGCAGAGGGTAATCTTAAGAGAATTAAGAGAGATTTTCACAAGGTTTTTTGTTTGGGAATCCAGAAACCAGCTTTTTGACAGACACAATGTTGTCTTACCATTATCTTGACCCAGGATGAGAGTGTAAATGCTTCTAAGTCCAAACACGTTCAGGAAGTACCAGGAAGCAGAGCTTACCCTGATGAAATCAGAACAAATSTCTTTCATTTCAGTTCTGAGTTCAGAAGCAGCTCGTACCCCTTCGAGGATCACGAGCACTTCCAAACTTTTCCAAAAGAACGCTTGACGTTCGCTTGCTAAGAACACACACTTACCAAGAGGCATCTAAAGTGAGCAGCTCAATGCCCTGCTGCAACATCGGTTTAAAACGCAGCGTCAGAGGAAATGGGACCTTTGCTGCAGAATTAAGAGGAAAAAAAGATCATTTTTGCAAAGTGGCACTCAGTGACCGCAGGGTCAGTAGATATTTTGACTTTCTGAAACCGCTATGGAGGGGAATATCTTTTGTTCAGGGGATGCATTCTGCACAAACAGCAAGAAGAAATGTGAACTTGAGGAAATTGTTCCTATATAATAAAACCAATTCCCAGGACATATTCAGAAGAAAAACCATTACATCAGCATAAAGCCTGGGCAGTTTAAATAAATTTAAATATCTCTTTGGTCACAACAATGGTTCCCAAATACACTACRTATTTTCTTTGTGATCAAGCCTGGTACTTGGAAAATAATTTTCACTCCACTGCTACGGGGTAAACAGATGGCTGCACTTAMTGCAGTGAACTGCAACACTGCCATAAACTAATTTCATGCTCTTTCCAATTTATTGCTTTTCATGTAGAGGAGCAAATTTCTGCTGCAGCTTGACCACAGAGAGCATTTTCAGACACCTTGTGGCATCCACGAGCCCTGGTATTGCAGACACTTACTAGTGACAAACCCTGAAAACGTCATGTTGATCCATCCTCCAATGAGGATCATGGGCAGAACATTGGTTACATTCCCTTTCATCATATCCGTCAACATGGTGGGATCTGCAATGCAAAGTTTTACCATAATGTGGTAAATTAAAGGGGAACAAGTTAAAAGCCTTCTTTTGACTTTGCCAAAGACAGCTCCTTTAATTAAGAGACTGCACAAGACATTAACAGTCCTACTCCACTAACTACCTCTTATCTAATTGTTCTTTTTTTCCCCCACCATTCATAAAATGCCTTGCAAAAGGGAAACAGCAGTGAGTAACGTGGTGGATGCTGCACCAAAAGAGAGAGGTCCCACATCCTGCTGAAAGGAGAGATCCTGCAGCCCTCTCTGGCCACCTCAGCGCCCAGCTCCACCTCACGCTCACCCAGCTCTTCACTACATCAATTAATCTCTCTACCTGGGCAGAAAACTACCTGCTTTCTACCGGAAAGTCCATGCTACTTTAACACACCTGTCATGGGAGAAGGCGGAACCACCTTCCTCTTYGTTTTCTTAAAGAATCCATCCTCGGGGTTATTGAAGTAGTATTTCCGTGTCAGGAAAGACTGAAAACAAAAAGAGTGAATTCTAACACCAAAGAGAAATTAAATGASGGTAATTCCTCTTTAGATATGCAGACGTTTTACAAACTGCTTTACGACACGTTCCTCTTTGTTGTAGGGGTACATCCCTGGCCATTCTGGAGTTGGAGAACTCCATCCTGGAGTTCTCGAGCTCCTTACTCCACCTTTGAGGTTGTTGTGAACCCCAAATCACAGCTCTTTGCTCTCTGGTTCACCTAAAATTCCCTCTCAGAACAACCCATGCTCCTTGAAGGCCTTGTGGTGCTTTGTGCCAAGATCGTGTTGTCTCAGCCCCAGTACCCACATGCGGGGCTGTTTACTGTATACACATACAGCCACGTTCGGTAGCAACTGAGCCACTGTGAGCACTGCACTTTAGCAAACATCCCAGGCCAGGCTTCACGACCTCCCTATGCCGGTTCCTCGTGCCRTGCTGCTGTCACCGCTGCCCCAGGTGCTCCCGGGCGGGCACCAAAGGGCCGGAGGCGGCTCCTTAGTGGCTGTGGGGCGGCAGTGGGAAGCTCAGCGGGAGCGCAGGGAAGGAGATGCGGCTCCACGGGCCCCGCGCGCTGCTCCGAGCCCCCGCTGCCCTTCTGCACGGGACACGGGACATGGACACGGGACACGGCCACGGGCCAGGCAGGAGGCGGCCCGGCTGCACCCCGCAACCACCRGCCCCTGACCAGGGCACCGCGCCGGCCGCTCCGCGCAGCTCTCGTCCATACCTGCTTCGGGATGTACTTCCCGTTTTCCCTAAGGACTCGGCTCCTTAACAGGACTTGGCTGGAAAGAAAAACAAAACCCCAAGATGAAGTAAGCAGGGGAGCCGGCGATCAGGGCGCCAGCCCGGGGCCGCCGCGGCCCTGCCCGCCGCGGACCTGTCGGACACCTGCTCCTGCGTGAGCCTCTTGTCGCTCTGCAGCAGGATGGACACGTAGTGGCGGATCATGCCCACGAAGAAGGTGATGAAGACGATGGGCAGCACCACCCACAGCCGGATGTTGGAGTCCAGCAGCAGCTCGGGCTCGCTCATCCTGCCGCCTCCGCCGGCCCCGCCGCCCGCGCCCGCTCCTCCCCCGGGCCCGGCGCTTCCGTCGCCGGCGGAAGGGGCGTCAGGGC
>NW_020455692.1:53198-60505 GCF_003342845.1 Nothoprocta perdicaria | reverse complement strand
TTGCCCCCCTGTCCCCTCTCCCTGTCTGGGCGGTGGTTGACTGTCCCGGCAGGGGCACGGAGGTGTGCGGGGGCTCCGCTGCGGTCACCGGGCGGCCGGGGTCAGCTCTCCGTGTGGCTCGGGAAGCAGCCGTGACCGCCGGGGCCGGTGACCGCCGGGGCCGGTGACCGCCGGGGCCGGTGACCGCCGAGGCCGGTCGGTGGAGACTGGGGCTGGTAAGAGAGCCCTGGGCGCCAGAGCCTCTACAAAAGAGCTAAAATCAAGCATAAGATAATCAGATGCCTTTATTTTACTCATTTTAAAATGTAAAACTCTTTGTGTACGTATTTTACACTGCCGCCTGTCAAGGAGGTGGCTAGGTGGAGGGTTATGCAGACAGACGGTCCCGAGGCTGCCGGTGGTTGCAGGTGTGAGGGCTCTGCCGCGGTGCTGAAGCTCACGTGTGAGAAGCTCCTGATTGCTTGCGGCTTTGGGCATGAGGAGATGAGCACAGGTTTAGGCTCGGGGTGCAGTTTCAGCTCTCGTGAGCTTAGCTTGCCACTCAATTTGCCAGGCAGTTGGAAGAAATGCAGAGCCTTGTTTTGATGAGGAATTGAATTTTAGAAAAAGTGATGTATTTTCCTGCCTAAGTATGACAGTTCCAAAGCCTCAATCTGTACAGCAGAAAAATGTGGCGTGATACTGGTTGACCAGGCAATCCAGCTTCCTTTGAACAATTTTTGCTTCTAGAGTGTTTCTATTCGTTATTCACTAATTCGTTCTAGAATTGCTATAAAAAATCTATCTCCTTTGCTCACTTGTCTTTTTCCTGCATTTTTTTATAGGCAACAACAAAGGTTTTGTCACTATGGTTTCAAAAAGAAAATTAGCCAAAACTGATGTTCCTGGAGAGAATTCAAAGAGCGACTTGCCAAGTAGGTACTAAGATATAATCTTTCCAGAAGTGGAAACTCTGTGATCTAAGCAGTGGCTCCCAGACAGGGAGAAGGCCCAACTGGCAATTTTGATGTTACTAGAGGCATGTAATGGTGTTATTGATCTTTAAATGCTATTTTTTATACATCACAATAAAATAAGAACACTGTGAATGGTACTGCATCTTTTTCAATCCTGCTGTTCTTATTCAATCCATCGGTGATAAACATCTTAAGCTTCACTGCCTTCAGAGTCAACAGATTAAAGCCATTTAATCAAAGCTGTTATCAATAAAATTAACCAAAATAGCCTTTCTGCAAAGCTGGAGGGGAAAAGATTTCCTTTTTTTTTTTTTTCACTTCAGTAAATGGTCAGAGATATGTCTGGTACAAGACTCTAGATCAAATTTTTGATCTTCAGGCTAGAGGACAAGGTACTGTGCAGTTCATAACATGTCCGTATATCTATTTCCCTGAAGAGTGAGCCACTGACGGTGAGGTATATCTTGACTGAGTCRCTAAGAGGAATGTATATGAAGTATTCCTTTGCAGTTTTATACTGCATAGTAGATGCTTTATGGGATCTCTACATTGGCGCTGGAAGTAGTTAATGATTGCTGTCAAGTAGAACCATGTAGTGCAGTTTGCTGGACTGGTTCCGTGGAGTGAAGTCCCGTATTCCCATGATTTCTTCACAGCAGGTTAATTTTGACTTAGTTGTTTATATGGAAGATCCTTGCCATTTTTGTTGTAGAGTACTTTGATACGAYGTGTCTTATGTTGTCAGAAACGAAGAAGTCACGGATCTCTGATAAGGAAAAGGCCTCTGCCCGAGATGGAGTAGAGAATGATGGAATCTTTGAAGAGCTCCTTAAAACATCCGGAATCATACTGAAAACTGGGGAGGGACAGAATGAAATAGGTACAGATTTAACAACTACTCTCTTCTGTATCTGAAAACCTGCAAAAATAATTATTATGAAGTAAAGTTGTGTTTTATTTGCAGAATAAAAATCCTTGAGCCATCTTGGGTATGTATGGGTTACAGTGCGCATTTGACAAAAATCATGGCAAAAATCTGCTTAGTTCCTGCTGACTTTTTGGATGGATTTTGTATTTGTATTTGATTTTTCTGCATTTGCCAAAATCTGTAGAAGTTAGTGTCTGGGCACTGTTTAATGCTGTCAGCCTCAGCTCTGACAGCAGTGGTGATACCATCCAGGCAATGGATAACTGGATGTGTTGATAGAACAAATGCAGAAATGTTGGTGCGTGGGCTTGAGAGCTAATACTTGATGTAGCTGTTACGATGCTGTATGGCTAAGATCTGTGTCTGGTTCCTTACTCTCTTTTTGAATTTTCTCTTCAGCTGTAGATCAGACGGCTTTCCAAAAGAAGCTCACCCTTTCCCTGAAGAAGCATCCTACCTACCCACACGTATGTAACAGAAAACATTTTTTGGCAGGAGCCAACTTTAAAAATTATTTTCTGCGTAGCAAAAAGTGAAAATGTGCTGCCTTTCCCTGATCTGAACAAATTTATACACCACTGTAGCTTGTTCTGGGGTCCAGCCTTACTAATCCTCCTAGCCTTGCCTCGCCAGCCCTTTGATTGCATCATTTTTCTGTCTGTGTGGAGCTATTAGAGCTGAATAGTCAGACGTGAAAAGAGATGAGCAGCCCGTGCTACTTGGTGTGTGCACTCCAGGACTGTTTCTGAGCAATCCTAGGAGCAAATGCTGCATTTTCATCTCTGTGGTCAAGCAAAGGAATGCCTTGGCAATGTAATTCAAAAGACAAAAACTCTTACGGGAGAGAAATCTCATCCATAACTTTTTAGTGAAAGTTGTGTTTGTTTTTTGTGTTAGCTGGAACTTAACAGATCACCAGAGCCTAGTGCTCTTCTCCAATTKACAAAGCCAGTGTGGAAAATCCTGGGATTGGTGATTCTAATGGTGATACTTTTGGATGCAGCTCTTTGCATGCTAAATGAGGTGTTGGCTGAATATGAAGAAGACAGTTGTGGCAAAACCCCTTTAAGTCAAAGTAAAATTTGAGATTTTTTTCTTCAAAATTATTGTGCAGAGCAACCAGCATTTCCTTTTGGACTGGAGTTTATCTAATGTTCAGTCCATTACCATTTTTACTGACCTGCAGTCAGTAAAAACTGACCTGSAGCGTTTTTATACCAAACTGCTCACTGTTCCTATCTTCCTCCCTCTACTCATCATCTGCCCATAGAGAGCATCCTGAAAGGCAGCAGCTGATCTGTGCTGTTTTTTCAGGCAGTGGSTAACTTCTCTGTTCTTTGCAGGTGGTGCAGGAGTTTATCAGTGGCTTGGAATTGCATATTAAGGACCGAAACCAATTCAAGAACTGCCTCTTGCCATGCGCTCCCACACGGAACGAGGGGTCAAGGTTAGGGACCATGCAGGACGTCCTTTAGGCAGAACCTCTCTCGACCTGAATGTTGTGTTTTGTTGAGCAGAGTTGGAGGGAATGGCAATTTCCCTGTTCCATTTCTAAGACAATTCAGTGCTTATAAGTCTTGGAAGTGGTGTTATGCCTTGCAGTTATGTAGTAATGACCATTTACTCTCACTCCTCATATATTATTTTATCTTTTGGGCTTGGGGATGGTTTGGTGTATAAAGGAAGTCATTGTAAGTAGATTAAAAAGTTACGGAAAGAAAACGATCTAATCTCATCATATGTTTTGATTACAATATTTTGTCTTGCAGGACTCTGGTGCACTCATATTGTGAAAGCCTTATTAAGCTACTTCTTGGAATTGAGATCTTACAGGTATGGACACCTTAGTTTGTTCATTACAGTGGTGAYGATTTGCTTAGGGACTCTTGCAGGATTCTTGTACAGTAGAGGACTAATAAAACTCATTGTGAGGWAGATGAGGCTTCATGTGGAGAAGTGTCCATTTTTTTGTTTCTTAAAGATTTGCTCGGGGCCTGAGGCTTAGGGCTTCCTTGGGTGTAGTAGGGAGCTCAGACTATCTTCCCCTTGAAACAGTGATTGCTTTTTGTCACTGCTAGGATTATTGGAAGATGTGAAGGGAAAGGACTCTAGTTCCTTTCTTCTCTCCATTTCTTTGCCGTGTCTTGGAGCACTAGAATAGCCAAGGTAGGGGAGAAGGAGCACAAAGACTGGTCCTTGCACAGAAGACATAAGAGCAATAGGAAGATTCACCATCTCTTCTTCAGCTGCATCTGTCTTATCCCTTCTTTTGCCSTTTCCCAAACCTAGCTCCAAAAACAACCATGTCCAATCCTGTAACAGCTGAAGCTCTGATTCTCCTGACTTTCCTAGCAGTTGATACATGTTCTCCATAAAAGAACCATACAAGTGAAGCAAAAGGCAATGGAGTAGTCCTTAAATAGTATGTTTTTGTTGCAAAGTATTGCTGGCAAGAACAAATTTTGTTAAGCTGCATAAAAATTACACCAAGATATGTCTGGAGCTGAAGGCAGTAAATATCAAGGTATGGCAAGGGGCTGTGGATTTAAATCCTCTTGCACTTAATATGTTTTAAAAGTTTTTGCCTTAAATATATATTTTTAAATTTTATTGGGCCAGCATGAAAGGCCTTCAGGGTGAATCAGACCTTCAAAGGGAAGGGTAGGCGTATATGGATGCTGCCTCCAGACTTGTCTAAACTTGATGCTTTAGAGTTCTGATGATGAAGAGCAACTCAGATGAGATGGGTTTGAAGAGCCAAAATTTGTTTGGCCTAGAGAATCCTATGTCCTGTCCAAATGCTTTGCTTTTATTCGGTTACGTGGCTAGTCCATTCCACTCACGAGTTGCTTTCAGCCTGTGGGCTCTGTCTCTCCTTGCCAACATTAAGGAAGAGATTGCTTATACGGAAAATATTTGTATTTGTGCTTCTGAGTCTCTTATTCTCCAGGTATATTTCCCCTATTGTGACAAGCAAGTTAGTTTTTGATGGCAGTGGTCTGAGCAATGGCCACAAGTAACAACTCTTCATCCTAATGCTGTCTTTCCTCTAGCCTGCTGTTGTAACGCTACTGTTGGAAAAGATCCCCGAGTTCTTCTTTGATGTGTGAGTATGACGTGTCTTCTCTCTGCCTTGAAATGAAATTCCTGTTGGACAATTGCCGGCTGTTGTCTAACTCTAACCATTACTTCAAATTTAATTAAATGGATGGTTATTCTTGTTTTTTTTTCCTTCCTTTCCTTGTGTATATGTATACAATGATTTGCAAGGTTCCCTATCTTTAAAATTGGGATGCATATACCTGGAAAGAAAAGGAAACTCRAATACCACAGTACTTCATGATTTGCTCTGCTTTTATTAGCTACCGACGTGAACTTTGGAAGTATTTCAGCAAAGGGTCTCTGGAGTGTTTCAGAGTTTCAGAAAGGTCAAAATAGTTGTCACAGGCTGCCATTAGACACATGAGACGGATCTTTCCAAAAAGGCAGGTTGTAATCGAGCAAGGAAATAGAAAAAGGCASCCATTGTCAAAAGTAGGACAGCAGAGCAGAGATTTTGAGGCACAGCATGGGTAGAACTTAAACAATGAGCTCTTTTTTGTTTGCCCTAGGGGCAGAAAACTTGGTACACAGTTAGTGGAGTAGATTAAGGTAGCAAAAGAGCAGAAGCTCTTCCTGATACAGGAGATACATAGAGGAGATACAACTTCCTACAGAGGCTGAGCCTGAGAAATTGTCTCATGTTGAAATTTCAGTAGAGGAGGGTTTAAGGCAAACAAATGATAACAAGGAATGAATTGTTTTCACCCAAGAGTACTAAACATCCTTACCAGTGATAAGCTGTTAATTGTGCTGCGAATCCTTAAATAAGTCTTAGAAATGAGCAAGTGGTGTGACAGTGATGCCTGGACAGGTGAAATACAAATTATTGTAGGAAAAAGAGAATTTGGTTTATTCACGCTGTTTGGCCAGCTCATCCAGTTCACTGAAGACATGTATGTTCATAGACTGGTGCATCCCAAAGTTGCTGAAGAGGGAGGACAGCTTAGACAATGCAGCTGCCTAACTCCTGCTTTCTTAGAAAAACAGACTAAGAATAACTTGGAATGCATAAATACAACGATGAATTCTATTTTAAGGAGTTATCACTGAAGAAAGACATCTTGGATAGGCGTTTATTTTTGTTTCTTATTTTTAGTATCAATTCTGTGTTTACCAGTGGTCAAAACAGCCAACAGAGACATTAGGAAAGGAGTTAACAAAATGGAAAAGTGCTTTATATGTGAAGCATGTAAGAAATCAGGCTCTTTCCACATGGTTCCAACAGTTTTAGGGGTTCTTAATGGTATTTTTGTAATGTAGTTTTGAAAGTTAACTTGTATTTTTGAAAGGTTGACTTGAACCTTCTGTCTCTTGGTCTTACCAGCAGGAAAACTTCTGAGTCTGTGTGTGAATTGAACTAACTTGTTTCCTCTCTTTCTGGAATTTCAGTGTGGGCACCTTTGGAACGAATTATCCCCGGCTCATTGTCAATCAGTTTAAGTGGCTTGACAAGCTTGTTGACAGCCAGGTGGGTACTGATGGCACTGCCACCTGTATATCTTTCTAGTTAGTGCCTGGGGCTGCTCTCAGGTGGGATGAGATCTGTGTTGATGCTGATGAGAACTGATGGTTCTGCAACAGTTTGTTGGTAGAAAACTACAGTCTTATCATTTATTTTTATCAAGAGATATCAGATATTTATAGGCGTATAGGGATTAATCCTGTGTTGCTGATTTGGTGGGTCTTTTGCTCCTTTGCCATCCCAAGTCCATCTCTGTGGATTGCTCTGTACTGAATGGCTGTTCTAACGATAGTTGTAGAATAAACTGAATTAAGAAGTCGCAGTAGATGTCGGGAAGCTTGTTGTTGGCTTGTGTTCCAGTTTCCTGTGCTTAGCAAGATGGTTATAGCCTGTCTCTAAAGTGATGTTGTTCCATAAAAGTCAGCAAGACAATGAGTTAAGAGACAGTTGGTGTAAATCGAAGCAAGCGACTCTCTGAAGGACCTGGCATGCGTGATCTCGTTGCTGTGTTACCGAACTGCTTGTGGTCAGTAAGAACCATGTGTTTTAYACCAAGAGCTGTTCCTCTTGTGTGCAGGATCTCGTTAAGAAGCTAATGCAGATGCTTAGCATCTCTCCTGTACCAATTCAGCATGACATTATCACCAGTTTACCTGAGATCCTGGAGGATTCCCAGCAAACCGAGATCGCCAGAGAGCTCAGGTATAGCAGAGTGTTTCTTTGGTCTTTCTTTCCCCTCTTCTTTCCCCTCTTCTTTCCCCTCTTCTTTCCCCTCCTCTTTCCCCTCCTCTTTCCCCTCCTCTTTCCCCTCCTCTTTCCCCTCCTCTTTCCCCTCCTCTTTCCCCTCCTCTTTCCCCTC